>NC_133651.1:5926864-6298423 GCF_009905375.1 Apium graveolens
GAAGATCTAAAGGCAGAGGCGGAAGGTCTGATAGAGGAGATTATACCAATGTCAAATGCTATAACTGTGGTGAGAAAGGCCAATATCTCCTGATTCAAAAGGTAAGGGTGACAAAGGCAAGTTCTTGTCACAAAGCAAAAAGGTGGACAGCACCTCAGACTCTGAAAGTGAGGAACTATGCGTTGATGACAAATGCTGATAAAGAATGATGAGAGCAGTTCTGTAGCTGCAGAAACAAAGGTACCCTCGACTACTTATGCTTTTCATACTGATGATATTAATGAGTTGAGAAGACTCTTAAAACCATGTTTGTTGTTAGAGATCAACTTTAACATGTGAAAGATTAACTTCTGAAAATCTTGCTTTAAGAAAAAGAAATGATTTCTTAGAAAAGAGTTAGTTATGTTCCCAACTCAGAAGGATAGAGATGATGCTTTTTAGTTAGGATGAAGTGCTAAAAATGAATGAATCTCTAAAAACTGAGTTAGAAAAGAAAGAGAGATAATCAGGACTTGGACTAACTCTGGCAGAACAACTCAAAATTTGCTAAGTAGTGAAAATTGGAAAGAGGGCTTAGGTTATGGAGAGGATAAGAATGATAAAAGACTGTAGAAATTAAGATGTTATTAAGTAAAAGCCAAGTTAACCTATTAAGTTTGTAAGTGTAAAGGTCTGATAATGATAAATCAAAAGTTAGAGAAGGATTAACTTCTGACAAGCTAAACAGGAAAAGACAGCTGAAGTAACATAGGCATAATGACTAAGAAGCAGCTTAAGCATAAGCTGAAAGATGTTAAGAATTGTAAACAAGGTAAAATCACCTAGGAAAAATAGGAATGTAAAGGAAGGTGTGAATAAAAGCAATGATTATAAACCTGTTCCTGATGCTCCTAGGAAAACATGTCATAACTGTGGAAGTTCTAAACATCTGGCTTCTTTTTGCAGGAAGAATAAGAACATTAACTCCTTACCTTCAAAATGAGGAGTTAAGAGTCAGTCTGTTAGATATAAACCACAGAATACTTGTTTTCATTGTGGTAGTTTATGGCATTCCATTTATACTTGTAAGGAATATCATAGCTTGTACTGTGATTATTATCAATTAAACCTTCTTTGAAGAAAGTTTCCATTGTTCCTTCTAGTGTAAATTCTGATTCAAAGTCTGATAGTGTAAGTTCTGATAAGAAAAATGTTAACATAAAACTCTGATGCTAAATCCGCTGCAAATGTTAACAAACTTGATAAGGCCAAAGGATCCAAGCAAGTCTGGGTCCTTAAAACTAATCATTAGTGGTCTTTGTGATTGCAGGGCAACAGGAAAAATATTCTAGTTCTGGACAGTGGATGTTCAAGACATATGACTGGAAATAAAGCCCTGCTATCAGACTTTGTGGAGAAAGCTGACCCAAGTGTTTCTTATGGAGATGGCAACATTGGAAAAACATTGGGATATGGCAATATCAATCTTGGGGATGTCATCATTAAAGATGTAGCTCTGGTCTCAGGACTTAAACATAATCTGCAGAGTATAAGTCAAATATGTGACAGAGGTTATCATGTTGATTTCTTTGAAGAACACTGTGAAGTTGTAAGTAAATCCAAAGGCAAAGTTGTTCTAAAAGGATAGAGGCGTGGTAACATTTATGAAGTTAAGCTTTCAACAAGTACCGATGGTTCTGCAATCTGTCTGATGAGTAAAGCATCAATTGAAGAAAGCTGGAATTGGCACAAAAACTCTCTCATTTAAATTTCAACAATATAAATGAGCTGGTCAAGAACGATCTTGTGAGAGGACTGCCAAAGTCAGTATTTGCTCCTGATGGCCTTTGTGATTCTTGTTAGAAGGCCAAACAAAGAAAATCTTCATTCAAGAGCAAGACTGAATCATCAATTCTTGAGTCTTATCATCTACTACATGTTGATCTATTTGGTCCAGTAAATGTCATGTCTATTGCAAAGAAGAAATATGCATTGGTCATAGTGGATGAGTTCACTAGATACACATGGGTGTATTTCTTGCACACAAAAAGTGAAACTGCATCTATCTTGATTGATCATGTCAAACATCTGGATAAATTGGTCAAAGATTCTGTGAAAACAATAAGGAGTGATAATGGCACTGAGTTCAAGAATTTGATAATGGAAGAGTTCTGCAAAACCCATGGAATTAAGCAGGAATTTTCTGCTCCTGGAACTCCACAGCAAAATAGAGTTGTTGAAAGGAAGAATAAAACTCTCATTGAAGCTGCACGTACAATGCTTGAAGAAGCAAAGCTTCCAACCTATTTCTGGGCTGAAGCTGTGCAGACTGCTTGTTTTACTCAAAATACAACACTCATTAACAAGCAAGGAAAAACACCATATAAGATGGTGAAGAAAAAGAAGTCAAATCTGAAGTACTTTCATGTATTTGGATGCAAGTGTTTTGTTCTCAAGACTCATCATGAACAGCTATCCAAGTATGATCTAAAAGCTAATGAAGGAATCTTTGTTGGATATCCACTTTCCACAAAAGCCTTCAGAGTCTATAATTTGAGAACAAAAGTGGTCATGAAATCTATCAATGTCTCTTTGATGACAAGAAGATTACCAGTCTTGAAGATTTTATTGACCGTGATTAGCTGAGATTTGAAAATGAAGACTCAAATTCTGATACTGAAAATCCTGACAGTCTAAGTCCTGATACTGTAAACTCTGATGGATTAAACTCTGATGTTATTGAAACTGTGGTGACTACACCAAAGGAAGATGCATCTATGCAGGGGGAGCATACTCATGATCTTACCACATCTCAAGAAACATCAGAACATACATCTGGCTCTTCAAGTTCTAATTCATCAAGTTCTGATAAGCCAGGTTCTGATAGTGCTGAAAATCTAAATTCTGAAGAATCCAACTCAGAGAGCATAGTTTCAGGGGGAGCATCAGAAAATGAAAATGAAGACAGCATGGATCATGGGGGAGCATCCAGTTCTAGAGAAAACCTTCCATCTGCAAGGAAGTGGACAAAATCACATACACCTGATTTGATAATTGGAAATCCTGATGCAGGTGTCAGAACTAGAACAGGTACTTCAAACGAATGTCTTTGCAATTCTTTTCTCTCTCAGACTGAGCCAAATAGAGTGGAAGAAACTCTTCAAGATGCTGATTGGGTGCAAGCAATGCAGGAAAAGTTAAATGAATTTGAAAGAAACAAAGTCTGGACCCTAGTGCCAAGACCAAAGAATAGATCTGTAGTTGGTACAAAGTGGGTATTCAGAAACAAAACTGACAGTGATGGCATAATTACAAGGAATAAGGCAAGGCTGGTTGCAAAAGGATATTCTCAACATGAGGGAATTGATTATGATGAAACATTTGCACCAGTTGCTAGGTTAGAAGCCATAAAGATATTTTTGGCTTATGCTGCTCACAAAAAGTTTACTGTCTTTCAAATGGATGTGAAAAGTGCATTTCTCAATGGAGAATTGGAAGAGGAAGTATATGTTGAACAACCTCCAGGCTTTGTAGACTCCAAACATCCAGATTATGTATACAGGCTTGATAAAGCACTTTATGGACTTAAGCAAGCTCCTAGAGCATGGTATGAGACTTTAGCTCAGTTTCTTCTGGAAAGTGGATTCAACAGAGGAACAATAGACAAAACACTGTTCTACATCAACCATGGAAAGGACTTACTTCTGGTCCAGATTTATGTTGATGATATCATTTTTGGGTCTACAAATGACAGACTTTGCAAGAGGTTTGCCAAACTGATACAGTCAAGGTATCAGATGAGTATGATGGGGGAACTTAGCTATTTTCAGGGCCTTCAAGTCAAGCAGAATGAAGAAGGCACTTTATTTGTCAAACAAAGTACACCAGAAACTTGCTGAAGAAATTTGGAATGTAAGATTGTTCAAGTGCATCCACTCCCATGACCACTGCAACAAAACTGGATAAGGATACTGGTAAATCAGTAGATGTTACTGATTACAGAGGTATGATTGGCTCTCTACTCTATCTAACTGCTAGTAGACCTGATATCATGTATGCACCCTGGTCTTTGTGCAAGATTTCAAGCAGATCCAAGAGAACCTCACTTAACAGCTGTGAAAAGAATTTTCAAGTATCCTAAAGGAACAGCTGATCTGGGATTGTGGTATCCTAGAGAATCAGATTTTAAACTAATAGGTTACTCAGATGCAAATTTTGCAGCTTGCAAAATTGACAGGAAAAGCACAAGTGGAAGCTGCCAATTTCTTGGAGACAGATTGGTTTCTTGGTTCAGCAAGAAATGAAAGTCAATTTCCACATCAACTGCAGAAGCAGAGTATATTGCTGCAGGAAGCTGTTGTGCACAGATTCTTTGGATGAAGAATCAGTTACTGGATTATGGGTTAACATATTTCAAAATTCCTATTTACTGTGATAATCAAAGTGCTATTGCTATGACAGGTAATCCAGTTCAATACTCTATGAAAAAGCACATCAGTATCAGGTACCACTTCATAAGGGAACATGTGGATGAAGGTACAGTGGAATTACACTTTGTTCCAACAGATCAACAACTAGCAGATATCTTCACAAAACCATTGTGTGAAGCCACTTTTACAAGATTGGTAAATGAACTTGGAATGGTTTCAGGTTCTTTCTCTAAATCTGCTTAGTTTTGTTCTGTTATATCAGACTTTATGATCAGTATTTACAGAATTTAATCTCTTTGTATATTATGTGCTTAATTGACAAATGTATTTAAGTACTGACTGTTGTCTGATATATGTTTCTAAACTCTGATAAGTGATATGTCTGTTTAAGTAACTATTCAATCCTATGAGGATAACTGTGCTAGATGTTGACCTAGTAGTCTTCAATAAACAACGGATCCCATGTAAGAAGTAATTATTTCTGTGGAAATCTATTGACACAAGCAAATTCTGATAATTGAGCTTAGTTGAGTTTACTTTGTCTATCTTATTACTAAGTCACAAATTAGAATAATGCTACTCATCTGTTAAGTTCTGATACTAGTAAATCTGCTGAATGCACTAAGTGCTGATAAACCTCACTTATCAAAAGAAAAAGCAAGAGGATCAAAGAATAAAATCAGGTAATCCTTTAAGATCTAGAGTAAAAATGTGGAAGGGATGACCCAAGTGCATTGCTGGTATTAAGTAATATGCATCAGAAAAGCAACTAAAATATTTTCTTGGTGACTTTTCACACTCTATGATTACTGGAGAAATACTCTGATAATAACATAAATTCTGATAAGCAGTCGTGACTCACTTACACTGAGAAGCCACTGTGAAATGGAAATTAAAAAGATGCATAAAATTAGCACAAAATAGTTGAGGTGGACTCAAGCATGAACTCATTCATCAGTAGGTTTCAGGATAATGACAGCTCTTTAGCAAAGTTTTAGTTATGCCTTATTTCTAAGATGTACTGAAGTGAATCAGACTTTACTCTTTGTCTGATATTTAGCTTAATGCACACACTAATCACTCCATATGAATGATGAAAATTACTGTGGTGATCTATGTTGTTTTAGATGAACAGTCATTGTGTTTCATTGCACAAATTCTGAGGACAAGTTCTGATTACATATTCTGATGATTAAGTTCTGAAGAATATAAATCAGAATTTGTGTGAGGACTTCCTAAGATAGGCATTCCTTTTTCGAGTTAAGAAATTATGTTCTGATAACTATTAAGTTCTGATATAAGTCTAAGTTCTGATATTACAGTCTAATTCTTTACTTGACTTATCTGTGGATAAAATTAAATAACAGTCTCGGTTCAAACTAAAATATGATGAAGTGGAAGATTAATAGTCACTATGGTTAGGGTTAGTGATATTCGTACTTGAACAGTCAACTTTTACTTGCTTCTTGTGCGCATTAAACCATGTTTTCTCTTTCCAATGAATGTTTTTCTTTTTCCAATTCTGGGGAGACGAGGTAGAATTAATTCTACCTGTCAACATTAAATTATTTGCGTCTCCTGGCATTCTTCTGCCTATATAAGCAACCACTTCACATATTTTTCCTTTCGGCACCTTTTAGTAATGTTTTTGTCGTCCTTTTGCAGGCTGCCCCTTGGGCCGCAGCCGTGGAGGATAAGGTTAAGGACATGGAGACTCGGATGGCCGAGGTAAAGGAGTTGGAGAGGAGGGCCGCGACGGCCGAGGAGGAACTTGTAAGGGTGAAAGCCCAGAACGAGGTCGAAGCCGCTGCGCTGAAGGAAGACAGATCTCGGCTGGAGACTGAACTGGAGAGGGTGAACCGGAGGATCTCCCACCAGAACGTCCAGCTGAAGAGGTCCCGAAAGAAGCTTCGGAAGAAGCGGAAGCAGCTGGACAGGACGGAGGAGCGCTGCTTTCAGTTCGGCGCTGATTATGTCCTGGAGAAGGCCCATGGCCTGAAATGGGATTATAAGCAGTTGCTGAACGACAGCCTGGAGGATCCTATCAGCCGGCCAGCAGTCGAAGTCCCTCATGTCTCCTCCGGCGAAGACGAAGAGCTCTCGGATGAAGACCCTCAAGCCTAAACCTTCAACACTGAGGTGCTTGACATGACGGAAGATGATCTTGTTGCGAAGTTTGTCATTGGTGTTTCCATGGTCGTACCTAACTCTTACAGCGGCCTTCTTCGTTCGTCTTCCTGTATTTCTTTTTTTTTGTAATCAGTACTCTTTGTAATTGGAACTCTTGCCTTCGGGCTTTTGTAATTTAGCTAGCCTTCGGGGTTTTATATTTTAATGCATCTTTTGTCTCTCATCAGCATTGTCCAACTGCATTTAATAGTTGTATCTTTGGCTTCATCCGCCTTAATAATTAAAATAAATCTCCTCTTCGGTGTTATTGATGCTTTAACGATTTTAATGAAATGAATCGTGCCTTCGGCTTATTCATCCGCCTTAACGAAAATGAATTGTATCTTTGGCTTCGTTTGCCTTAACAATCTTTTTTAATAAAATGAATCGTATCTTTGGCTTATTCATTCGCCTTAACGATCTTAATGAATTATATCTTCGGCTTTATCTGCCTCAACAATTTTAACAATTTTAATAAAATGAAAAATGAATCGTATCTTCGGCTTATTCATTCGCCTTAACGATCTTAATGAATTGTATCTTCGGCTTTATCTGTCTCAACAATTTTAACAATTTTAATAAAATGAAAAATGAATCGTATCTTCGGCTTATTCATTCGCCTTAATGATCTTAATGAATTGCTGCCTTACTACCCCCTACGGCCCCAAAGGTTGAAGGTCGAAGGTGAGTTCGGGCTGTTAATCCTTTTACTGAATTCAGGCGAAGGAACAGGGGTGCTGATCTTTCAGCGATTGCCTCTAGATCAGCAGGTCATGGTTCGTTCATCCAAGTGGAGGTTTTCTTCGGGATCGCCCCTAAACCTGGTTTTGGATTTAATTTTGTGTACCTGATTGAGGCCGAAGGACCATGTTCTTCTTTTGATCGCCCCGGGACAGGGGTTCCTTAGGCCTTATTAATAACAAATGATTAAGTTAAGACGAATGATAGGGCGTTATTTTAGGATTGCCCCTTAAGGCCCTTAATTCGTGTTTACCAATTTCAAATTGTCATAATAGTGTAGTGAAGGATGTTCGAATTTTGGGCGATTGCCCCTTATGTCGTTTAATTAAAAAATTAGACAAGGGCGGCGGCCGAGGGGTTTATCTTCTTCGGGATCGCCCTCAGATAATACTCGGGCGGCCGCAACACGTATAAATAAAGAAATTTGACAGGAAATGCATCTTTATTTAGTTAAATTGCTTACATTCTTCACATATAATTTAAATACAAACTTTTAAGAAATTTCTTACTGATAAAATTTTCGAAGGCGACTGGCATGCCAAGTGTTTTTGATTGGTTCGCCTGACAATGTTTCGAGCTTATAGGTTCCAGGACGAACGACTTCGATCACTTTGTAGGGCCCTTCCCAGTTAGGCTGGAGCTTTCCTTGTTTGGACGGCATGGATGCGGCCAACTCCCTTAGGACTAGGTCCCCTACTCCAAAGGACCTTTTCTTCACATTGGATTCATAGTGTTGTGCCGCTTGTAGTAAATACCTCATGTTCCTTTGATGTGCAGCTTTTCTTTCTTCCTCCAGTAAGTCTACGTTCGCCTTTAACCCAAATCTATTAGTTTCAACACTGTAGGTCTCGGTTCGGTACGATTCCAAGCCCACTTCAACAGGAACTAGAGCCTAGGTTCCATAGGCCATTCTGAAAGGAGTTTCTCCCGTTGATGTCCTAGGGGTGGTTCGGTAAGCCCATAAGATCCAAGGGAGTTCTTCCGCCCATCTTCCTTTGGCCTCGCCCAACCTCTTTTTTATTCCTCGAAATATTACTTTGTTTGCCGCCTCGATTGCCCCATTTCCTTGCGGGTGGGCGACTAAGCTAAATTTATGTTCAATTCCGAAATGGTGTAGAAACTTGCGTGAATTTGTTTCCAATAAACTGAGTTCCATTATCTGAGATGCATATTTTTGGAATGCCAAATTGGAGAATGACCTGTTCTAAGAAGAACTTTTTCGCGGCTTCTTCGGTTATGCTTGACAGAGGACGGGCTTCGACCCATTTGGTCATATAGTCGATTGCGATTATGCAGTACTTCGCTTGCTTCGTGCTAGTGGTCAGTATGCCAACTATGTCTACGGCCCATATGGCGAATGGAATTGGGCTTATTACAGAGGTCATTTCTTCTGGAGGTTGTTTCGGGACAGTGGCGAACAGCTGGCATTGTACACATCTTCTTGCATAGTCGACGGCGTCTGCCCTCAGAGTGGGCCAGAAGAATCCCTGTCGGAGAATTTTAAAGGCGAGCGACCGACCAGCCAGGTGCTCACCGCAAATTCCTTCGTGCACTGCCTCCAAAGCCTTTTGCTGTTCTTTGTTGTTCAAACAGCGCAGAAGGGGTTGACTGACTGATCGGCGATACATCCGCCCATTGATTATTGTGTAGTTCGATGCTCTGTATTTAATTTTCAGGGCATCCTTTCGGTCGGGTGGCAGAATGCATTTTTCCAAAAATTTCCTGAGGGGGGTCATCCAGTCGCTCCCCTGGTGAATTTCTAGACATTTTTTCTTCTCGATCGAAGGCGTCTTGGCTTCGGTGAGGTAAATAGAACCAGTTAGGTTCTGTGTCTCGGCCGAAGCTAGCCTTGAAATGGCATCTACCCTAGAATTGTTCTCTCTGCCAATTTGACTTAGTTCAAAGGTTTCAAATGATAAAGAAGCCTCATGTACCTTGGCGGCGTAGGCTTTGGTTCGGGGGTCCCTTTGTTCATATTCCCCCGTGAAGTGTTTCACGACCAACATGGAGTCGCTGAAGGCCCTTAGGTGCTTCGCCTTAAGGCTTCGGGCCAGCTTCATCCCTGCGAGGAGGGCCTCATATTCGGCCTCATTATTTGTCAAGAGGAAGTCGAACCTTATGGCTTGGCATATTTCAAATCCTTCGGGGCTGGAGAGGATCAAGCCGGCCCCACACTTTTTTCCGGCCACCGACCCATCTACAAAAAGCTTCCACTTTCCTGGGATTCGGATTAGTTGTTCATCAGGTGAAAGATCCTTCGGGCCCGAGAATGTGCATTCAACCATGAAGTCGGCCAAAGCCTGGGCCTTAATTGCCGTTCGGGGAACGTACTAGAGATCAAATTCCCCGAGTTCGATACACCATGCTACGACTCTTCCAGATGCTTCGGGCCTAGTTAAAATCTTCTTCAGAGGCTGGCTGGTGACGACTTGGACCGTCCGGCCTTGGAAATAATGTCGCAATTTTCGGGAGGCCATAACCAACCCATATACGAATTTCTCGGCGTTGGGGTACCTCGTCTCCACATCCTTGAGGACATGGGACACGTAGAACACGGGATGTTGATTACCTTCATAATTTTTCACAAGGACGGCCCCAAGAGTTCTGTCGGACACAGCTAGATAAAGCTGAAGAGTTTCCTTCGGGTCGGGCCTCATCAAGAGTGGTGCCTTCGTCAAATATTCTTTTACTTCTTCGAATGCCTTTTGGCATTCGGGCCCCCACTCAAAATTCTTTGACCCTTTGAGCACGGCGAAGAAGGAAAGTGCTTTCTCGGCTGACCGGGAAATAAAACGCCGAAGGGCGGCGAGCCGGCCTGTCAATTTCTGTATATCTCTGATGCATTTGGGAGGCTCCATGTTGATTACTGCTTCGATCTTCTCGGGGTTCGCCTCTATCCCCCGGGCGCTGACCATGTACCCGAGAAACTTTTCACTAGAGACTCCGAAGGTACATTTGTTCGGATTGATCCTCATGTTGTTCTTTCGGAGTGTTTCGAAGCATTCCTTTAAATCTTCGGCATGATCTCGGAATAGTGATTTTACTATCATATCATCCACGTATGCTTCCATGTTCCTTCCGATATGCTCTTTAAAGACCTTGTTCACCATTCGCTGGAATATGGCTCCAGCGTTCTTCAGTCCGAAGGACATTTTAATATAAGCATAAGTCCCCTTCGGAGTTATGAACGTTGTCGTGGGCACATCCCTATCATTCATAGCATTTGATGATAACCAGAAAAAGCGTCCAAAAAACTAAGTACCTCATATCCTGCCGTTGCGTCTATCAGTTGGTCGATGTTAGGCAAGGGGTAGTGATCCTTCAGACATGCCTTATTGAGATCCGTGTAATCCACGCACATCCCCCATTTCCCATTCAACTTCTTCACAACCACCACATTGGCTAGCCAGTCGGGATACTCGATCTCCTCGAATGGCCTGCGTACAATTCCACTTCTTCGGTCTCTGCTGCGGGTTCGGCAATTGGGCTCGAGAGATCGGCCCCAAATTTTTCCAGCTCGATGTTTAATGTTTCCCGGCTTCCGCTGGGTTCGGATTCTGCCCGCTTCCTCTTCCCGGTTCCATCTGGCCCTTCATAATCCCGATCCTTCTCAAGGTCTTCGAGCATTATGATTCAGGCGGTTTTCTGATCGCCCCTCATTTCTCCTACCCCTTTTTCAGTTGGGAACTTGAGTTTGAGGTGGGGTATAGACTCCACTACTTCGAAGGTTGATAAGAAGGGCCTGCCAAATATTGCATTGTACGTGCTTTCAATCCGAACCACATAGAACTTCACCAGCTTCTCGACGGTATACGGCAACTTGCCCAGGAGGACCGGAAGAGTAATCGTTCCTTCGAACTGGATAGGATGTCCTCCGATGGCGTAAAGGGGAGCCTCGTTACAGGGCTCTAGTTGCTTTCCCGCCAAGTTCATCTTGTAGTAGGTTTTGTGGAACAGTATATTGGTCGAGCTGCCTGTATCCACCATTACTTTCCATATTTTGTTCTGCCCGGTGATGGGATTGATGATTAGAGGGTCTTCGTGCGGGCGAATGACATCCTCGTAATCTTCAGTGCTGAAGGTCATGGGCATGTGGGGCTTTACCTGTCCGAACTGATACAGATTGTACACCTGTCGGGCGTACTTCTTCTTCGCTGTCTTGTTATCCTTATCCAGGATGCTTCCCCCATATATAGTTTTTACTTAGCCCCTTATCCTGTCCCTTCGCTCAGGTTCATCGGCCTCTACTTCCTCCTCTTGGTTCTCCTTCGGCCCCAACCTATCTCTCAGATCTCGGACGAACTGATTAAGCTCGCCGTCTTTGATCATGCGCTCAATGAGCTTTTTGAGGTGATAGCATTCATCAGTGTTATGCCCCTTGTCCCTGTGATAGTCGCAGTACTTGTCGGGGTTTTTCTTGTGGTTCGGGACCTTCATCTTGGCGGGGCGAACAAACCTTGGCTTGCCCTTTATCTCATTGAGAATCTTGGAGATCGGCGCATTTAAGGGAGTAAATACGGACGAATCTCTATCTTGACGTCGTTCGGCCCCACGATCTATTTCTTTCCTTCCTTCTTTCATGTTATCCCTCCGGTCAGATCCTGATCTTGAGCCCTTGTATCGGTCGGCTCGCTTTGATATGTCGTCCCTTCTTGATTCTTTATATCCTCCAATATTTTCCATCTTTGGGCGAATATTCTCGCCTCTTACATATATATCATTTAGGGATTTTGGGGGAAAATCGTAAAGAGATGAGCGAAGCTTTTTACCTTTATAGGGGTCTAGCCCCGCCGTTAGGAAACCCATTGCTTTGATTTTATCCAGATTAGTGACCATCCCCGCTTCTTCCTTGAACCGAGCGAGATAAACTCCCAGCTCTTCATTCGCCCTCTGCGAATAGTGGACCAAGGCTTCGGTATCCTTCGCCTTTCGGCATAGGTGCGAGTAGTACTTTAAGAATTTCCTCTTCAACTGCTCATAAGACCCGATGAACCGAGGTTTTAGGGATTTGTACCACATCAAAACAGACCCTTTGAGATAAGTCTTGAATATTTTGCACAGCATGATATCGTTGTGGCCCATCCCAACCATCAGGAGTTCATACTTTTCACAGTGGTCCTCGGGGTCTCCTTTCCCGTTGAACTCGTTCATCTTGGGTAATTGTCTCTCTTCGCCCGGAGGGGGTCGGTATAGCTCAATCTCTTGTGTTACAACAGGTTCTCGATCGGGCCTCCTATCACCGAACAGGGCCTTCTCTAAGCGATTAAGCCTGAGGCGGGATCCATCGGGCTCCTCATCTGAATCAGAAGAGTAAGGTTGTTTAGCCCTCTTCCTTCGAGGATGCGAATCAGAGTCAGATTCATCTTCTTCGTCATACGCCCTACGTTCCCTTCTATCTTTATTCGCTCTGCCGGTCTCGTCGTCCCGCATCGCTTCCCTCAAGGTTCGTTCTTGCAGTTCAATTTCCTCCCTTTGCAGTTGCAGGGCCTTCAACCGGAGCGCATCAGCTTCTCTTTTCTTGGTTCGCGCTTCCGCTTCCTTGTCAACTTGATCAACTTTGGCTTTACCCTTCTCCGCGGCCTTTTCTGCCCGGATCTTTAGGAGTAAGGCCTGTTCTTCAGGGGTTAGCGTAATAACCCCGTCCTCGTCGATTAGGGTGGACGGTTGTCCTTTGTCGGTGAAACCAGGCGGCGATGAATGTTCATGAATTATTTTTGTCATAGTCTCGTTCTCAACTTGTGACTCTCGTATTTCCCACAGACGGCGCCAAATGTTACGCCCAGATCCTTTCGGTCCCTTGAACAGGCTTCGACTGGATTGAAGGTGGCTTCGGCCGTGCCTGAAAGTGAAGAGAATGTGAGAGTTTGGACCCCCGATTCACCTCCGGTGTGAGAATCAGAATCTGGTTGTAAGAATAGGGTAATAATACAAGAAAAGCAGAGTGTTTACGAGAGAATGTGTCTATCTTTTGTCTTACTTTTTTAGGGTTTTTATACCCGATTCTGCTTTAATGTCAGCCGTTACCAATCATTAAGGAGGGAGTGAAATGGGGGCGTTATGTCCCTTGTTCTGTCCAACGGTCTACAAGTATTGGGCCTCGGCCTGGACTTTCGTGGGCCTCTGTTTCTCGGGCCTGGAGGTCCTTCGGCCCAGTACCTTAACCGCTTATTGGGCCTTCGTTCAGTGGGCCTGGTTGGGCCTATAACAACAGGAAGAGACTCGATTTCGAGTCCTCTCAGTCCCACTTGTTTAATTTAAATTTATGTTATTGATATGAATATTAGTATTGGTTATATTTGTTGTTGTCGATTGTAGCAAAAAGTATCGTACTATTGAGGGAAAGTGCGAAAAGTATCGTACGATTAAGAGGAAGTGCGAAAAGTATTGTACGATTGAGGGGGAGTGTTAAAGAGTATAAAATCATGTTCGGATGTTCCTCTACCACCTTAAGATTTTAGACAGACCGGTTACTTAATAGTATTCAACTTAATTTTCATAAAGAAAACATACTTGTAGCACTAATGTCCATCGCAATAGTCCTATTCATATAATCTGAATCAGATGATCACATGTTATGTTAATAATCCTAGCAATTGCGGATCACAAAATTTTTAAGAACCATTAATATCAAAAGAAATTTTAAATTCAAATCATATAATCTCTTTTATATATAATAGCATAACAAGGGGATAATATTTTGAGATTAAAAAGTCTTATTGAAAAGACTAAATTACCTCTATTTTTAATATTTATATAAAAGTTATGTTTTGTGGAAATCGAACTCGGGTTGCTTAATTCTTCTATACAACCTCGTACCGCCACACCATATTGTCACATGTGTTTTTTATCATACACATAATATGTAAGTGTGCTAAAAGAATATTTTATTTAACTTTAAAGATAACTACTTGAATTCCCCAAAAAAAATGATAGTTACTTAAATATTTGTATAATTAATTTTAAAAAACTGAATTCCAGATATAAATTTAGGCATAATACATAAATGGATTTTTATTTTATTTATTATTATTTTTTAGTTTGAAAACAACATTTTTTTATTATAAAAAGTAATTAAAATGTATATATATAATTTTTAAAAAAAATATTGAAAATAGAATCGCCTATATATAAATAATCTAGTTTGGTATTAAATATTTAGATAAGTTTGAATTATAATGGGTCAATGAATTTTAGTTTATTTTGAATTTGAAATCAGAATTTGGTCATTGTTCAAAAAATACTCGAAATTTGACTACATGACTAGCCGAAAAACATTGTCACATTCTACGTTTAGTAAATTTAAATTACAAGTTCGACGAGAATATCTTACCAATAATGTGAAATTTTTTGATATCTTATATTAATATAAATTAATGTGTTTGAGGTATTTATAGTTTCAAGTCAATTGATTATTTGTATTAAAATTACTAAGTTCACTTATAGCGCAATAGTGTTTTGGGACTTGTCCCGATTTTAAAAATATTTGAAATTTGATATGAGATCTCACGAGATTTGTTAAAACTACGATGATATATTAAATCGATTTATTTTCATTTTTCACTTTAAAAAAACTAGCATTTTAAAAAGAATTCTTTTAGATAAACAATATTTATTGATCAAGATAATATTGTACAAATATTTTGAATTATTTTAATATTTTGAATTATTCAAATAAAAGTTATATTTATACTATATTGTAACATTTGATTCAATACATTTTATACTATTTAAAAAATATATATTGTTCAATAATTTGAAGGAATTAACCAGTTCAACTAATATTTATAAAATTTTATCGAATTGAAAAATATTCAATTTTAGGAAAATAGTATACAATATTATCAAATTATTATATGAAGAAATATTAGAGTTGTAATGAAAGTAACTTAAAAATAGTTTAAATAACAATATAATTACAATTTTTCCTTCAAATTCTTGAAAAAAATCATGAACATCAATAATAAGTTTTACAATATATAATTTATTTTTATGTTACATGATTGATACTCGGTCGCGTAAAAAACAGATATGGATTGTTTGTAAGTGATAATGTGAATACCATATATAAATTATTGTAATTTATTTATTACATAATTTTAATTTTTGAATAATTATAAATACATGTTATTTAAGTAATCAATTGTCTCACTAGATATTAATAATGATTATACATGTACATAAATCAGATATTTAGCATATAAATAATTGAAACCATCGTAATTTTCTAAGAAATGTAATATACGATAATTCACATGCTAACACAGACATATATAACTTAATCCTATATTTTGTTAAGAGTAGTGTAAAAAAACTAACATTTTTCCGAACATACATACGTTAAATTTCAAAAACTAACATTTTTCATTAAAATCGACTTTTATATTAACAGTAGTGTAAATTTTATATTATTTTATATTATGATTGCAAGTAGTTCTGAATTCAGTTATTCATTTTTTATCTTTTTAAATTGAGTAAGTTAACTGTAAGTTAGCGAGAACTCAGTAATAATATAGACCATTTATATAGTTTATTTAAATGAAATTCAAAATTTTTGGTCAACTCTGTATTTAACATATATGTTAATTTTTAACTTTTTCTTTGTAAATATACCAACGACATTATACATATTAAATTTATTTGTTTCATTTTAAACGTACACTGACTACCCTATTTATATTCATTCACTAAATACAATTATACAACACAAACAATAATACATATATTTTTCTTAATAAGTTATATTGGAAACATTGTGTAATTTAGTAATGTCTTGTATGAAAATGATACACAGATAAATAAGTTAGACATTATACAATATTTACAAATAAGAATATAATTAAAAATATTATAATTGCATGTATAAAAAATTCTAGAAAATGTTGCACGAGTTATTATGCTAATTTTTCATATAAAGACATAAAAATCATTTGTTATATAATTTTTTCTGCCAAACAGTTGCAGGAACATGAACATGATCCCATCTACTAAAAGATAAATTTTACTTTCAACCGTTTATGTGTTCGGAGAAAAATTGAACCAATGACATGGTGAAACGGAACATGTTGTAAAGATTCATGTTGTAAGATTCTTTATATTTGCAAAAAACATGTCTCTGGACCCGGATAACCATTTCATTTAATTTGACCAATCGTACTAATACATACCTGCGTCAACATATATGATCGAATCATTATGTTTGAACAGATATACTCACTCCGTCCCGTTCATTTATATACATTCACTGTTTGCACGTATTTCGAGATTTCTATAACGTATAGTTTTTTGTTGTTTTTTTAATTTTTTTTTATAAAAGTTGAAACATTAAACTTTTATTCAGAAAAAAAAAATTGAAAAAATATTATGAAATTACGTTTTAGAAAAATATTAAAAAACAATATATAGAATTTAAGGAAGTATTTAACGGCCATAATGCTTGAATTAATACACGACTTTCATGGTTAACAAGTCGTAGTACATTAAGATTATCTAAAATGATATATATAGCTGAGTTCATAACTTTAACGTGTACGACTAAAATTTGTGATGATTAATCACGCTTCTTTAAAGTACTAATAATGTTATCATCAGCTTCCCTTAAATAATTCTATCTTACATGACATAAATTATGAATCAGGCCAAAATTGTACTCTCTCAGTCCCATAAAACTTCTCCATTTTTGACTTTTACCATATTCATGATAAGCGATTTACTATTAATTTACGTCTATTGCATAAGATCAAATATAATCCTGAGTAATCTTGTTAGATTCGTATTTATGAGTATTTTAATACAATAAAACTTTTATATTTAATACTAATACGAAATTAAAGATATTAACAATCAAAAGTGTGCATTGACAAACATGTCCAACACAAATAGGAAACGTTTTTAGAGACGGAGGAAGTAACACAATTATGCAAAATTAAAAACAATTCAACCACTCATTTGTTCAACCGAAATGTTCAGCAGCAGTGGAAAACGAATTCTTTTCCTATGCTAGTTTTTTTTAACCACATATTTATCCAACTTATATGTGTGTCGAGTAATCCTGAAAAAGAATAGTATATCATCGACTATTGAAAAATGATAACATATCATGATTCTCTACATAAATCAGCACTTACTTGAAATCGAATTTTGGACCTCGAAAACAGTAAGTAACTAAAGTCTCCGTCTGAACTAGTTGAGTTATCTGGCATGGATAATTATTCGTTTTTCTTTCATTTACCAAGAACTGTTTCTTTCTATTAATTTGTCATTCTATTTCTTCCAATCAACAGCACCGGAATATTGAATAAGCACGCAGGCGAGGCGATGAAAACGATGGTGTCGTGAGAGACTGACATTCGAATATAAACAATGGAAAAGTGAAAATGATTCAAAATTTTAAAAAATATAATGCAAGGGTCAGATATAGAGCCCGACCACATGAATAAGTACAAGTTAAATATTTTAACAATCATAGAATATATCCACGTGATTGCTGCACAACGATAATCTTTTCCGCCTCAATTACTTAATTACATTCCATGGCTGTATTTTATGAGATTTTCCAGACACATATTAGAAAGACCGGTATTTTATTTGTACAAGACGGCAAACTTAACATGGGGGAGTTAAGTAAAATTTTAGTTATATTTTCTAATATATACAGTGCCAATAATACTCTTGTTCGCAACAGCAACCGTTTTACACAGTCTCTCCGGCCGCATATCTCCATGGGAACCATAGTTTTTATTTTATTTTTGATATTACTGAAATTTGGATATTACAGAAAGATATGATTAGTTTTCATTAGCGGTGACAATTACAATAATCGGATCAATTACGAATCTGATTAACTTTTGGATTATGACTACTCGGATCGGATGCGATTTGGTTCAAGTCTAGTTCAAATTAAAATCGGATAAAATTTGGATTAATATCGGACAAAATCAAGCTCAAAAATTTTTGGGCAATAACTTATTCATTTTTTCAATTTGTCATATTTAAAACAATACCTTTTTTAAATGTAATATTTTTAATATTTTAATGTACTTTTACAAAAAATTATGATTAAATAATTATATATATTAAACATAAAATTATTTTAAGTATAAATTTTACTTATTTCGAGTCATATTCGGTGAAGATGTTATATTACTCTGTTTAGATCCGCTTTTATTTATAATCAAATCTAGTATTTAGGATTATTTTCGGTTTGACTAATTTTCGGATCGGTTTAAATTAATTTTCGGATAATTATCGGACTATATAATTTTCAGATAATTTGGATCTCAGATTGAATCTTAGTTTTATGAATTTCGGTTTGATTTTTGGAATACAACAGATTTTGCGAGGGCTGGTTTTGATTGCGAAAGATAGTATATTTTTGACCAAATGTTTTTTGATTACACTCGGGAACTAATTTAGTAAGTTAAATTGTTCATTTATCAAACGGATTTTGATTAAACAAGCACCAGCGGTAGTATTTTGTTACGGCCCGAGTCAAAGAAAACTCACTTCTAGTCTTATATACAATGAATAATTAATGTGTCTAATTTACACATGCGCTCTTGGACTTGATAAAGTTTTCAGTTTTGCGTGCCTGAAATTAAACACAATTCAATGCATTTTAAGAGCACCTGAATCAATGGGTCAAACATGAGTAGTTGAAGCAATGTTGCAGTATTATCCTGTGTATAAAAAATATACTTTATGGATAAAAGTCTTTTAATTCTTTCTATTCTACTAAAATTTATTAAAAAATAAATAAAGTTTCTTGCATTTATTTTTTAAAATATCCAAACAGTCTATGAGTATTGCAATTTCAATCCCACGTTACAAGTATTTGCCAACCAAAAAAAGTACTACAATTTAACGAGAATTTATAACTCATTTAATTGTCTGTATATCTCATATACTTTTAAAATTATTTTTCTGTTATGTGATTAAATAAAATTAGTTATCTATGACACTATTTTCTAATTTATATCAAAATTGAGCAAGTAAAAATCTCATTTTGAGCAGTAAAATATGCCGGGGTCGCCGGCTGAGCGTCGTTGTCTACGACCAACAACCTTACCATCGGACATTAGCATGGTCCAGGTACGGACAAATTGTCCAAGCTGTACTATGCTGACCTGGCACCACCTGGGTCCCAGCTGCCCCCCTAAATATAGCCATGCTGACGCAAAACCGGGTCTACGTGTCCCCTCTTCTTCAAACACTCAATATCCCCAAGACACAGTCAATATTACGAATGTTATCGCTCCGTCAGTCCATCCAACAAGTGAGTATTTGTATTAACAGGGCCCCACCTTCCGCTGACGTGGCATTTTAGCCAGGGACGTTACGTTTTGACCTTGGCCTATATAAATCATGTTTGTTAATGTACCTTCTCACAATCTCACAACACTAATAGTCTAATACAAAACACCATAGTTTTTTTTTCTATCAGAAAACATCTGCTCATGGCTGTTGACTCCACCATCTCGTCTCCGCTAGGCCCTCCGGCCTGCGAGAAAGACGCCAAAGCTCTTCAATTTATCGAAGAAATGACGAAAAATGCAGACCTGGTTCAGGAAAAGGTCCTGGAGGCTATTTTGAGTCGAAATGCTGAGACCGAGTATCTCAGCAAATTCGATCTCAAAAATGCAACCGATCGTGAAACCTACAAGTCTAAAGTACCTGTCGTAAACTACGAAGATCTTCAGCCTTACATTCAACGGATCGCCAATGGAGATCGCTCTTCTATATTGTCATCTCATCCCATATCTGAATTTCTCACCAGGTACAACTTTTTTCATGAAATTTTCAACTATGTTTTTTCCCTTTGTATATTGAAAACATTAAAAAAATTGTTTAATTGAATATGTTAAGTAACCAGTCGCACGGTAGAGTAAGGTCTGAACATGATCCTATAGTAACTGAATATTCTTTTGAATCTATTACAGTACGACTTTGTAGATATCTTAATATATGTAAACGTGTTACGTGTGTACTGTTTATTAAGGAGTTCTGATTTACAGTTCAGGGACTTCTGCCGGCGAGAGAAAGCTGATGCCAACAATCGCCGAGGAATGGGACCGTAGACAAAAGCTATACAGCCTTCTCATGCCTGTGATGAATCTGTAAGTTTCGATAATTCATGTAATTTAGCTAGGAAATTTGTATAATTATATGAATAGTTTTTTACTAATCTGTTTAAATTTTGGTATATGTTGTTAATTCATAAATTATTTTTTTCAGATACGTACCGAATCTGAACAAAGGGAAGGGCTTGTACTTCCTGTTCATAAAGGCGGAGACGCAGACTCCTAGCGGCTTAGTAGCACGGCCAGTGTTGACGAGCTACTACAAGAGTTCGCAGTTCAGAACCAGGCCATATGACCCTTACAATGTTTACACTAGCCCTGATGAGACCATTCTTTGTGCGAATTCCTTCCAAAGCATGTACTCTCAAATGCTTTGTGGCCTCATCATGCGCCAAGAAGTTCTTCGTATGGGGGCTGTTTTTGCCTCCGGTCTCGTCAGAGCTGTCAAGTTCCTCCAGCTCAATTGGAGGCAATTGGCCCATGACATTGCCACGGGAACGTTGAACCCTGAAATAAATGACTCGGCTGTCAGGGAATGTATTTCGGGGATCTTGAAGCCTGATCCGGAACTTGCTCAGTTCATTACTGATCAATGCTCGGGTGAGAACTGGGAAGGGATCATTGTGAGGATTTGGCCTAATACAAAGTATCTTGATGTTATTGTTACTGGTGCGATGGCTCAGTACATTCCTACCCTGGATTATTACAGTAACGAGTTGCCAAAATATTGCACCATGTATGCATCTTCCGAATGTTATTTTGGGCTTAATCTAAAGCCTGTTTGCATGCCATCTGAGGTTTCTTATACCATCATGCCAAACATGGGCTACTTTGAGTTTCTACCACACGATGATCAGTCGGTGTCACGAGACTCCCCACGTCTTCTTGATCTTGCTGAATTAGTGGTGGGCAAAGAGTATGAGCTCGTGATCTCAACGTATGCAGGGCTGTGTCGTTACAGAGTTGGTGATATTCTCCGAGTCACTGGATTCTACAACTCAGCCCCTCAGTTCAAGTTCTTAAGGAGGAAAAATGTTCTACTAAGCATTGATGCAGACAAGACCAATGAGGAAGAGTTACAAAACGCAATTGATAATGCCTCAGTTTTGTTACGTGAATTCAACACAAGCATTGTTGAATACACAAGCTTTAGTGACACAAAGACCATTCCAGGGCACTATGTTATTTACTGGGAACTTCTCGCGAAAGACTCAGCTAATTCACCAACTCCTGAGGTTTTAGACCAATGTTGTTTAGCAATGGAAGAATCATTCAACACAGTGTACCGACAAGGCCGAGTTGCTGATAACTCAATCGGACCACTCGAAATCAGGGTGGTAAAAAACGGAACATTTGAGGAGCTAATGGACTACGCAATCTCAAGAGGCGCATCAATCAATCAGTACAAGGTTCCAAGGTGTGTGAGCTTCACACCAATCATGGAACTTCTTGACTCTAGAGTGATCTCAACTCACTTCAGCCCAACTGCACCAAAATGGACCCCAGAACGACGACGTTGAATATTAAACATGCATGTGAGTTGTGACGTTACTAAGGTGAAGATGATAGAAAACTTTAAAAAAAAAGTGGTGGTTAGGTACCAACCAAACATGCCCCTACCAATAGACTTTGTAATTTGTTTGTTAATCGTGATCTTAGCATCTTTTAGTGTCATGTGAAATGGTAGGATTTGGGATTATGTGTTTGTCTTCAAGTATTGGCGTAGGTTCAAAATAATGAGTGCGCATGATGTAATTGTGATTTGTGTAGGCGTACTTTTTTGTCTTTGTATCCAACTTTATTCTAAAAAGTTAAGGAAAAGACGTTAAATCCGTTTGTACGTAGCAGTATTATTATGTTTGGTCGGATCTAATGCTTTTATTCGGTGGCCAAATATTGTTGCAAGTTAAAGCATGGTTCCACTTTTTATTGTCTTTCGTGCACCCTAATTAATTCGGAAAACTGCTAACATACTTGTATCTTTTTCAATTAATCTGGAATATTTCTAACACATTTGTATTCAGTGAGCATGTCATTCCAATTATTTTCGTGTTTTCCAAAAAATTCAAACTTATAATTTTAAGGGTGATAAGCCCCTAAAATCACAATATAAACCAACCAGACACCCTTGGTTCAACTTTGAGGAGTAATTTCGTCTCATAAACGTGGATATGTGGGCCTGCAATTGCATGTTATCTTCCCTACACGTGCGAGGTGCATCCTGCATTATTCTTGAATATTTGAAAAGATATACGGAATAACCTTGATAATTGATTAATTATTTAATTTTGTAATTACATACTTTGTACCCAATTTGTTTTTTCGTTCAATTGACGTGATTTTTATAAATTATATTGATTATAGATTATATAAATTTTATTTTGATTAGAGAATATATAAAATTTCTAATCAAAATCCAAAAAATATGACCATAAAATATCAAATAAGATAGCTAAATAAAAATAGCTCAAGTATTTCTTTTGATATTCACATAATATGTTTAGTTAATGTAATAAGAGCATCTCCAAGGGTGCTAGCTAAAATGGTTAGCTAAAATAATATAAAATAATGATTATGTTAAATTTGCTGAATCTGTAAGGTGTTGTGCTCTAATGATGTTAGCTATAATGGTTAGCTATATTTCAAAAACAGTATTTTATTATTTTGAAATTCAAATGATTATATTCCACCGGTCATATTTCAACGGCTATATTACAATGGCTATATTCCAACGGCTATATTTTTATTCTTATAAATAGCAAAATTCAGAACTGAATAAAACACAAATTTCCATAAATTCAAATACATTCACACTTCTAAAATACTTTTCATCGGATTCTAGGCCTGTGGGATGCTGACTATCAACAGATGGTGAAGAAGTTTCTCTATCCTTAGTTGGTTTATTTTTCTTTGCCAAACTAGCTTGATATTTTGGAGAAAATCTCAATGAGTTCCAATGACGCATGAACATAAATTTCTCTTTCATTATTCTCTCGTACATCTCAATAGCTTGGTCCCTCTGCATTGTTATGACATATAGAAAAAATCAGATCCATAATTTGTGTTTATTTCCTATTCTAATGCACGCATTGTTCTATTATAAATTTGTTTTTGAAAAATGAAAGCAAAACAAAATATTGATTATTAAATATTCTAATGAAGCAAAACTACAATGTATAAATGTCCAACTTCTGTACATATGCCAGTGCTAGTGTCTGCCTGTGTACTTGAGTTTCTTTTGCATATCTTATTTTTGCTAACTTGCGAATTGATACAACTATGCAAAGTATAAAGGAACTTGTGTTACATATGGTTCAGAATATATGAAAATCACTTTAAGTATAAATGGAACTTGCTAATTTCTTTATATTTCTCTAGTTCAGTTCTAATTTGTAGGCCTGATACCAAATCAAAAAGAGACCTGCAGAGTATTATCCATATCTATAAGGACAAGGATGGACCACTAAAACTAATTGAATCTCCAATTAACTCAACAAAACACATCTGTTACTTAAATTATATATGAAAAATAGCCCAGCATTCATCAGTAACTAATTAAACAAATGCCTAATTGTGCATAATCATCAACAACCCATCGCAAGTTATAAGTCATGGCAGCATTTTAGAATAAAACATAAGTGAAAAAAAATATTTAGTACCTTATCTTGTTCATTTGACCCACTTTGATTTCTTCCACAATTTTGGTTGTAAAATCCGATAAATTTGGCAACTTTTTCGTTGATTGTACACCATCTATTGCACAGCGAATTAGCAGCTCTTTCACTTGTACTTCCACCTTTATTTTCTTCAAAATATTTCCAAATTCTATTCCAATAACTCGTATGTGTCTGATTACTACCTTGCACTAGATCCATACTAATATTTAACCAACCCGAAATCAACAACATATCTTCTTCAATTAATTTTTTTTTTGACCTCTTGCCTTTTTTCTGTTTCGGAACCTCTGCTTGGGGTTGAGATTCAGGTATTTCTTGATAAAATATCACTTCTTCAAATTGTGAAAATGAACCTTCTTCATTCAGTAAAGATATGAATGATCTTTCCATTTTCTACAATTAGAAAAGAAGATACCAATAATAAAAAAATGTCAAAAAAATTCCCCCAAATCTGCAAACCTAATTTGAGGAAGTTATGAAAATGAAAGTGATGGAATCATACCTTGCAGGAGCCGGCCAAAATACAGGAGAGAAAGAGAATACAGGAAAGGAGAATAGGAGATAAAGAAGCGGGAGAGAAAGAAGCGGGAGATGAGGTGGAGAGGGTTTAGCTAATGGACAGGGGATATGTAGATATAGAAGACCATAAGCTATTAGCTATAATTTTAGCTATCTATACAAGAGCGTTGGAGTGCCTTTTTTTTATATATTGGCTATTTTAATTGCCACGTAGGCTAATATACCTCACAGACAACTCCGGTTGGAGTTGCTCTAACCAGGTTAAATCTCAAACCTCTTTAAAGATTAAGTTGTATTATAATTTCGAATTAGAAATAAGCAAAAGTGTACTACCCAAGTGTATACTTGTATTTTTGGAAATCCTTGGTAAACATATAATTTTGTATTTTATTACTAAAATACAAAATAAAGTATAAAAATAATAAAATCAGTAGGATACAAAAGTAGGGCTGAGTTCTATGGAGTCCACCTTTTTATCGGAGTCCTCGGAGTCCATCTACGTTCTGCAAATAAAATATATTGTAAAACGTGTTATTTTGCAAAACATGTTACACAAATAGCAGAATTTCAACAAAATCATGCAAATCTCATATATTTACGGTACAATATGTATGTTCTGCAATATGTTCTGCAACATGAACATTTATATTCTGCAAAGTAAACATGTTTTGTAGAATATATATTTTTGCAATGTTCTGCTTGTAAAATGTATGCAATTTACAAGATTTTTGATAGAATAGTGATGTTTGTCGAAAAATAATATGTTTTACAATATTTTAAGCTATATTTTACTTGCAGAACATATATGGACTCCGATGACTCCAATTAAATGTGGACTACATAGAACTTTACTCTATAAAAGTAAGTTGTATTATAATTTCGAATTTGAAATAAGCAAAAATGTACTACCCAAGTGTATACTTGTATTTTTGGAAATCCTTGGTAAACATATAATTTTGTATTTTAGTAATAAAATACAAAATAAAGTATAAAAATAATAAAATCAGTAGGATACAAAAATAATAATTTTGTTTTAACTAAGGTAAACAAGTATAATGTTGTGATTAACGAAAACTCTAAAAAACTTGGCGTGACACCAAATTTGGTATAACTTTTGGTGCAATACCGTAAAATTTAGAGTTGAGTTGAAGAAAAATTTTCCACTAAAATGGTGTTAAATTACAAATTTGAAGTTGGGTTGGAGATGGTCAGTACAGTTGTACTGCATACATGTAAGGTGGGCTTTTCCGGTTCGAGAGTGTCTAAAAATGAGTACTGTCTGACTTTTTTGGCGCTGTTGGGCTTGGGCCGAAGAAATCAGTATGCTTCAATTCCTGGGATAGTTTCAGCCTTCAACATTCTACATATTATAGAGCTAAAATTTGTCATGCGGGACAATTTTTATATGGTAATTTGATTGAAATATAAGTGTGAACATGTACTGAAAATCTAATGTGAAATATATTTATAAAAAAATTAACAGCAAATAAATTTATACAAAAAAGTAATCTAATATAAAATTTAGGCAAATTTACAAGGATTATATGAAAATTTCATGACTACAAACAGTATTGATACGTTGTATTTTGTGTTAAATTTTATAATATTTGATATTAGGAAATTTACGTAAGATTCCACTTTAGATTTGATGCATTAACCTTAATTATTGTTAAATTTTGTGAATATGATCATAATAATCCATTTTTTTAACAAAAATATTTGTTATTGTGACAATGCTGATCAAATTTTGGGTCTTTCTTTAAATAAGGTCAAATATCGATTTTAAGCTCGCATGAGCTCAAGTCTACTAGTCCAGCACTGCCGACTTGAGTAATCTATAAGCCCATCGGAAACCCCCAAATTATCATAATTTGTTGGTGAACATGGTAGTAGTTTAAATTGAACTAAAATCTCAAATCTCCTTAATATTAAACCGCGTCATCAAAACTCTCCACATAAATTTTTGATGTTCTGGTCATACCTGAACGTATAGCTGAGGTGCCCAGATTGAGGAATGCTCAAGTCCCCACAAATATTCTTAAAATCGTTCACAAATGAAGAGTTATTATAGTGTTATTAAACGTTTTCTCGTTAATGAATAGGCCGCTTCGTGCGTTAATATAAGTGTCACAAATGAAATAACGGCACATATCATTTGAAAATATATTGAAGTTTTTTTTGAAATATATAGTATTGCTACTGTGAGATTATACCAGCTAATTTCGTATCCCGTCTTCGGCTATCTATCATAATATCGGCGGCCATGTGACAATGCAATTGGTGCAACTGTACTGGCCTACTGTATGCACTGAGGCCCAAATAAAATTTATGGATTATATATTTTGTAGTTCAGGTGCTACATATAATTTGGTTAAAAAGTTGTACAAATTTAGTGATGTATAATATATTTAAATGAACAATTTTCGGTTCAGTCCCAATTAAAAAATTGTTATTTAATTTTCACCAAATTTCACATGCGAGCGATCTTACATTTATATTCAATTTTCAATATTAATCAAATTTTTACTTTTAATTCTACAAGTTTATTTAAGGGTTTCAATTTTTTTTGCACCAGGCCTACTAATTCTCACAATCGGCTGGATTCGACGTGGGATTATATCAACAATCTCAGTGTCTCACCTCCAGCAACTTGAAACATCAATTTTTCGAGAATTGGGTGTGAAATTATATGTGACAAGTTGGGTCAAATATTGGGCTTTTTTAAAAAATTAGATCAAATCCAAGTTTTGAGTCGAAAATAAGGCGGACCGTACTAGTCCGAAAATGGGTCAACTTGAATAATTTACGGACCCCCATATGTCCCAAAAAATCATGAATTATTGATACACTTTATAATAATACTTTGTCAAATAAACTTAACAAAATTTTCATTTTTTTCTCAACATGGGATCATGATATTAATACTAGTGTTTTCTGTTTTTTATATAATGACATTTTTCACGTAGTGTCTATATATCATATCTTTCTCATTTATATTAAATAAATCTTAATTCTAAAAGTTATTAATTTTTAGTATTAAGGGAACCATTTAGTCATACATACAAGAAATATTAAAAAAACGATCTTATCATTATATACAAATTCATAACTTCGTACAATGGTTCAGTTTGGACCAAAAGTAGTAACTATATCATAGATTTTAATAATTTATTAAGTATTATTCTATGGAGGTTTCTAAAGAAGACAAATAATATCCCATGTATTAGCTGTCACGCATTAAAACTTTTATGAATATCATATAATTTTGAAGATTAATGTTATGCTCCCGAGTTTTTTAAGGAAGAAAAGAAGTAAAACGAACTAAATGAAAAAAAGTAGAAGAGAAAACTGATTTATAAATTTTTTCAAACTTACTCCTAAGTTTTTGAAGGGGAAGAAAAAGTTCGAACATTAAAATAGTTGTTTCGTAAAATATCTCTTAATCATTCATTCTTAATCATTCATATTGGCTATAGGCTCAATAAGGCCCACTGAACGAAGGCCCAACGTACGATTGAGCTATTGGGTCGAAGGTCCACCAGGCCCGTAAGCCGAAGGCCCACGAAGAGCCTCGGGACAATGCCCATCTTTCTTCCTGAACGTTGGAAAGCTAAAATAACAGAAAAAGAGGCGAAGGCACATAAAACCCCCTTTTCACTCCCTCCTTAATGATGAGTAACGGATGAGCATTCATGACAAAATTGGTATAAAACCCCTTGAAAAGTAACACAAAACATACACACATTCTCTCTAACACTCTCTGCTTTTCTTTTATTCTTTACCCACTTTACAACCAGATTCTTATTCTCACATCGGAGGTGAATCGGGGGTACAAACCCTCGCATTCTCTTCACTTTCAGGTATAAGTCGAAGCCATCTTCACAGAGGCCGAAACCTGTTCATGCACCCGAAGGAATCTGGGCATAACATTTGGCGCCGTCTGTGGGAACTACGAGAATAACCCGAGATAACGAGAGCATGACTGACATAATTCACGAGCATTCACCACCACCTGGTTTTTCTGATAAGGGACAACCATCGACCCTAGTGGATGAAGATGGAGTCATCACATTGACTCCTGAGTAAGAGGCTTTACTCCTAAAGATCCGGGTAGAAAAAGCCGCGGAGAAGGGCAAGACCAAAACTGAACAAGATGAAAAGGAAGCAGAAGCTCGCGTGAAGTGAAGAGTGGCCGATGCGCTACGGCTGAAGGCCCTGCAGCTGCAAAGAGAGGAGATTGAGCTACAAGAAAGGACTTTGCGCGAAGCGTTGCAGGCTGACGAGCCCGGAAGAACGAATAAGGATAGAAGAGACCATAGGATGTATGACGAAGAAGATGAGTCTGACTCTGATTCGCATCCCCGAAGGAAAAGGACCAAACAACCATTTTCGTCTGATTCAGACGAAGAGCCCGATGGATCCCGCCTCAGGCTCAATCGCCTAGAAAAGGCCTTGTTCGGTTATAGGAGGGCTGACAGGGAACCAGTCGTAACACAAGAAATCGAACAATATCGACCTCCCCCAGGCGAAGAAAGGCAATTCCCTAAGATGAGTGAGTTTCGCTGGAAGGGAGACCCTGAAGACCACTGCGAAAAGTACGAGCTGCTAATGATTGGGATGGATCACAATGATATCATGATATGCAAAATGTTCAAGACCTATCTGAAGGAGTCAGCTTCGATGTGGTACAAATCCCTTAAGCCTGGGTCCATTGGATCCTACGAGCAGCTGAAGAGGAAGTTTCTGAAGTACCAATCGCACCTATGCCGCAGAGAGCGAACGAAGAGTTGGGGGACTATCTCTCCCGGTTTAAGGAGGAAGCTGGAATGGTTACTAATTTGGATAAGGTCAAGGAAATGGGCTTCTTAACGGCGGGGCTGGACCCCTATAAAGGTAAAAAGCTTCGCTCATCTCTTTACGATTTCCCCCCCGAAATCCCTGATCAAAGCGAGCTGACAGATACGAAGGCTCAAGATCAGGCTCTGACCGAAGGGAGGGTAGAAAGGAAGGAAGGAAAGAGGTTGATCGAGGGGCCGAACGGCGAAGAGATAGAGATTCGGCCGTGTTCACACCCTTGAATGCGCCAATATTCAAGATTCTCCATGAGATCAAGGGCAAGCTCGGTTTCATTCGACTGGCTAAAATGAAGGTCCCAAACCATAAGAAGAACCCCGACAAATACTGCGACTATCACAGGGACAAGGGGCATAATACTGACGAGTGTTATCACCTCAAAAGACTGATTGAACGCATGATCAAAGACGGCGAACTTAATCAGTTCGTCCGAGATCTGAGAGACAGACTGGGGCCGAAGGAAAACCAAGAGGAAGAGATAGAAGCTGAAGAGCCAGAACGAAGGGATAAGATCAGGGGCGAAGTAAAGACTATATCTGGGGGGAGCATCCTAGACAAACATAGCAAGACAGCCAAGAAAAAATACGACCGGCAAGTCTACAATCTCTTTCAATTCGGTCAGGCGAAGCCCCACATGCCCTTGACCTTCAGCACTGAGGACTACGAGGATGTCATTCGCCCGTACGAGAACCCTCTCATTATAAACCCAATCATCGGGCAGAACAAAATATGGAAAGTAATGGTCGATACCGGGAGTTCGACCAACATACTGTTCCACAAAACCTACGGCATGATGAATTTGGCAGGAGAACAGTTAGAGCCCTGTAATGAGGCTCCCATTTACGCCATCGGAGGATATCCCATCCAGTTTAAGGGAACAATCACGCTCCCTGTCCTCCTGGGCAAATTGTCATATATTGTTGAGAAGCCGGTGAAGTTCTATGTGGTTCGGATTGAGAGCCCATACAATGCCATATTCGGAAGACCTTTCATGTCGACCTTTGAAGCGGTAGAATCTATACTCCATCTTAAACTCAAGTTTCCAACCGAAAAAGGGGTAAGAGAAATGAGGGGCGATAAAAAAACCGCCAGAATTATAATGCTTGAGGACCTGGAAAAGGATCAGGAATACGGAGGGTCGGACGAAGCCGGAAAAAGAAAGCGGGCCGAAGCCGAGCCTAGTGGAAACCGTGAAACATTGAATATTGAGTTGGAAAAGTTTGGAGCGGATCTCTCGAGCCCGATCGCCGAACACGCGGCGAAAACCGGAGAGGTAGAACTGTACGCAGGCCATTCGGGAAAAATGGTCCGGATTGGGAAAAACATGGGGGCAGATCTGAAGGAAAAGGTAGTAGCGGTCATTTGGAAATACCATTATATGTTTTCCTGGGGGCCGGAGGACATGCCCGGTTTGGATCCCAAGACGGCTAAACACTGCTTGAATGTACAGCCGGAGGCCAAACCGGTGAAGCAAAAGAAGAGGACATTTACAGTCGAACGATAGAAGGTTATAGAAGTCGAAGTAGAAAAACTGTTGGAAGCCAAGTTTATTGAGGAAATCGAATACCCTGACTGGCTAGCCAATGTGGTGGTTGTCAAGAAGTCAAATGGGAAGTGGAGGATGTGCGTGGACTTTACGGACCTCAATAAAGCATGTCTGAAGGACCACTACCCCTTGCCTAGCATCGACCAGCTGATAGACGCTACGGCAGGATACGAGGTACTTAGTTTTTTGGATGCTTTTTCTGGCTATCATCAAATTGCTATGAATGACAAGGATGTGCCCAAGACAGCGTTCATAACTCCGAAGGGGACTTATACTTATATTAAAAAGCCCTTCGGACTGAAGAACGCTGGAGCCACATTCCAGCGGATGGTAAATAAGGTCTTTAAATAGCAGATCAGTCGGAACATGGAAGCATATATGTATGACATGATTGTAAAGTCACTATTCCAGAATCATGTCGAAGACTTGAAAGAGTGCTTCGAGACGCTCCGAAGAAACAACATGAGGATCAATCCGAACAAATGTACCTTCGGAGTCTCCAGAAGTAAGTTCCTGGGCTATATGGTCAGCGCTCGGGGGATAGAGGCGAACCCTAAATGGTTCGAGATATGGCAGGCTATAAGATTCGACTTTCCTCTGACAAATAATGAAGCAGAGTACGAAGCACTCCTCGCACGGATGGAGCTGGCCCGAAGCCTTGAGGCGAAGCACCTAAGAGCCTTTAGTGACTCTATGCTGGTTGTAAAGCACTTCTCTGGAGAATATGAGCAGAGAGACCCCCGGAAGAAGGCTTACGACACCAAGGTAAAAGATGCTTCTCTGTCATTTGAAACTTTTGAGCTAATCAAATTGGCAGGGAGAATAATGGACGGGCAGACGCCCTTTTCAGGCTAGTTTCGGCTGAGACACAGAGCCTAACTGGTTATATCTACCTCACCGAAGCCAAGACGCCTTCAATCGAGAAGAAAGAATGTCTGGAGATCTACCAGGGGCACGATTGGATGACTCCCCATAAGGAACTTTCTGGAGAAAGGTATTCTACCTCCGGACCGAAGGGAGGCCCTAAAGATAAAGTACAGAGCATCGAGCTACACCATCAATAATGGGAGGACGTATCGACGATCAGTCAGTCAGCCCCTCCTGAGATGCCTAAACACTGAGGAACAACGTCAAGCTCTTGAGACAGTGCACGAAGGAATTTATGGCGAACATCTGGCTGGTCGGTCCCTCACCTTCAAAATCCTTCTCGAGGGATTCTTTTGGCCAACCCTGAAGGCCGATGCCAGCGAGTATGCCAAGAAGTGTGTACAGTGCCAGTTGTTCACCACTGTCCCGACGCAGCCCCCAGAAGAAATGACTTTCATTCTAAGTCCCATTTCGTTCATCGTGTGGGCCGTGGATATAGTTGGCATTCTCCCAACTAGCACGAAGCAAGCAAAGTACTACATAATTGCTATTGATTACATGACCAAGTGGGTCAAAGCCCGACCTTTGTCGACCATAACCGAAGAAGCAGCAATGAAGTTCTTCCTAGAACAGATTATTCTCCGATTCGGAATTCCAAAGATTTGCATATCTGATAATGAAACTCATTTTATTGGAAACAAATTTTGTAAGTTCCTGCACCACTTCGGAATCGAACAAAGGTTTAGCTTAGTCGCCCACCCACAAGGGAATGGGGAAATAGAAGCGGCAAACAAAGTAATCTTTCAGGAGATAAAGAAGAGGTTGGTCGAAGCTAAAGGAAGGTGGTCAGAAGAACTCCCCTGAATCTTGTGGGCCTACCGAACGACTCCTACTTCTAGGACTTCAACAGGGGAAACTCCTTTCAGAATGGCCTATGGAACCGAAGCCCTGGTCCCAGTCGAAGTAGGATTGGAATCGTATCGAACCAAGGTCTACAATATGGAAACTAACAGCTTTGGACTGAGGGCGAACGTGGACTTATTGGAAGAAGAAATAGAAGCTGCCCACCAAAGGAACATGAAATACTTACTGCAGGCAGCCCAGCATTATGACTCCAACATAAAGAAGAGGTCGTTCGGAGTGGGAGACCTAGTCCTGAGAGAACTGGCTGCCTCTATGCCCACCAAACAAGGAAAGCTTCAGACTAAATTGGAAGGGTCTTATAAGGTGATTGAAGTCGTTCGCCCAAGAACATACAAGCTTGAAACATTAACAGGCGAAACAATTAAAAACACCTGGCACACCAATCGCCTTCAGAAGTTTTATCAATAAGAAATTTCCTTTTAAAGTCAATTTGTACTTTGAATTCTATATATGAAAAGTGTAAGAAGTTTAATCATAAATGAAACTGCACTTTGTCAAATTTACCTTTATTAAATACCAAATGCTTGGCCGACGAAGTATTATCTAGGGGCGATCCAAAAGAAGATAAACCCTTCGGCCAACACATTTGTTCTATTTACAAGCGAAGAATGAATGAATAACAATCTAGGGGCAATCCCACGCGAATCAAACATCCTTCGTTCCAAAGCTATTAACTTACAATAAACACATAACAAGGACGAATGAAAGATCTTTAGGAGCAATCCCAAGATAAGATCTCCTCCTTCGTCATCCCCCTTATTGTTTAGAGATAATAAAGAAGACCGATGAACCCCCTGCCTTGGGGCAATCTTAACGAAGACAGGGCCCTTCGGCTTCAATCACGAGTTTGAAACACTTTCAGAACGACAAAAATCTGGTATAGGGGCAATCCCAAGAAAAAAAGGCCTGTCCTTCCTTCGCCCAAAAGAAATTTTTCAGTCTTACCGCCCGAAGTCACCTTCGGCCCCTAACACTGGGGCCGTAGGAGGTAGTGAGGCAGTACAGGTAAAAGTTGCTAAGGGGAATGAAAAGCCGAAGATGCGATTCGTTTTATTAAGATTGCTAAGGAGAATGAAAAGCCGAAGATGCGATTCATTTTATTAAGATTGCTAGGGCGAATGAAACGCCGAAGATGCGATTCGTTGTATTAAAATTGCTGAGGGGAATGAAAAGCCGAAGATGCAATTCGTTCTATTAAGATTGCTAAGGCGAATGAAAAGCCGAAGATGCAATTCGTTCTATTAAGATTGTTAGGGCGAATGAAAAGCCGAAGATGCAATTCGTTTTATTAAAATTGCTAAGGCGAATGAAAAGCCGAAGATGCGATTCGTTTAATTGAAATAATAAAATTACTAAGGTGAATGAATAAAGCCGAAGATGAATTCATTCTATTAAAATTGCTAAGGCGAATGAAAAGCCAAAAATGCGATTCATTTTATTAAAATTGTAGGCAAATAAAGTCAAAGATACAATTCGTTTGGTTAAGATTGTTAAGACAAAGAGCCGAAGATACCATTCGTTTTACTAAGGAGAATTAATAAAGTCGAACACGCGGCTAAAATAAGACAGATTCAATGTTGACAAAAGATGAAAAATGTATTAAAATAAAAAAGGCCGAAGGCTAGTTAAATTATAAAAGCACGAAGGCAGGAGTACCAATTACAAAAAATGAGATTACAACTAAAGATGACGAACGAAGGAAGCCGCTGCAAGAGTTGGGTATGACCATGGAAACACCAACGGCAAACTTCACAACAAGATCATCTTCAGTCATATCAAGAACCTCAGTGCTGGAAGCTTAGGCATGAGTGTCTTCGTCCGAGAGCTCTTTGTCTTCATCGGAGCAGACAAGAGGGACCTCAACTACTGGTCGGCTGATAGGATCCTCCAGGATATCGTTCGGCAGCTACTTGTAATCCCAGTTAAGGCCGTGAGCCTTCTCCAGGACATAGTCAGCGCCGAACTGAAAGCAGCGCTCTTCCGTCAAGTCCAGCTGCTTCTTCGTCTTCCGAAGTTCCTTGCGGGAATTCTTCAGCTGGACATTCCGGCGGGAGATCCTCCGGTTCGCCTTCGCCAGGTCCTCCTCCAGCCTGGTCATGTCCCCCTTCAGCACTGTGGTCTGACCATCAAGGACCTCATTCTGGGTTTTCACCCTTCCGAGTTCCTCTTCGGCCGTCGTGGCCCTCCTCTCCAGCTGCTTCACCTCGGCCATCCGAGTCTCCATGTCCCGAACTTTGTCTTCCACAGCCGCAACCCAAGGAGCAGCTTGCAAAGAAGATGAGACACAGGGCAAAAGTGTCAAACAAGGGAAGAGAAATGTACTAAAGGATAAAGACGAACGAATTAAAAACAAAATTAAGAATGTACCAGGGATAAGAAGGACATAAGCTCAGTACAAGTCTTGGTCGGAGAAACCGAAGCAAAGGCCGGAAGGTCGGCAGGGAGCTGAAGATCGTGGCACAAATCCGAAGTCACCTCCTTTATGGACTGCCTCGCTGGGTAGACAGTATGGTCGGACGTCAGCACACCACATCCGGGGAGATATGACTAAATGATCCCCTCCCGGCTACGGGACCTCTTGGAGGGGTTCCCCTCCCTCACAATCTCCGGCTCATCCTCCTCGGAAGCAGGCGGGGACTGGCGAAGCGGCGAGACCCTTTCAGCTTCGGGCTTCTCTTCCGTCTCCTCAGAAGGATTCGGCGTGGCTCTTCCACCAGCCGCCTTCTTCTTCGCCGCATCCTCTGCGACCCTCTTCTCGGCCGCCCTGACCTTCTTCCTTTCAATCAGGGCCTCTCTGGAAGACACTGAAATAAAACATGGCAAAATGCGTCAGACGATAAAGAAGACAGAATGAAGGAAAGTAGAACGAATGAAAGAAAGCTACTAAAATAGTAAAAGCAGACTACGATAGACGAAGGAAAAATTTGTTACCCCCACCCCCACAAACTTAGCAGCCAGTCCCTGTCCCGAAATTCTTCGGGACCCAGCTTGCTCACACGGACGTTCACCAGAGCCGCGTAATTCTCCTTCTCCTCCACCGTCAGGTTCGACATGATGAGCAACGAGGCGTTCACGTCACGCCAGACGGACATCTTGGACAACTTCGGCCCACTCACGAAGCACCAGTGAGTATGAGTGGCCTTGTTACTGGAATTGGTGGTCGTCCAATCTGCTCGCCCCGCTCGCCGATCGATGGTATAAAAACCTGGGCTCTTTGGATTCTTCCGAAAGTCGTAGTGATACCAGAACAGCCGGGTGCAGGGGGCAATCCCGGCATGAAGACATATGTTCTGGAAGCAATTGATATGGATGAACCCATTAGGGTCCATCTTCCCTATGGCGATCCCCGTCTGTTGAAAGAGATGTTTCGCAATCTTCAGCGTCGGCACTCTGAAGCCACACTTAAAGGCCGCTTCCGAAACTCCCACATCGCAATCACCGTATCCCTTCGGCACTGGAGGGGTATAGTAAATTTGTTCCTCTCCTTGGCAGCTTAAAGCTAGAAGAAGCCGCGGGGAACGAAGAAGTCAGAATACATCTGACCTCCCCGTTCCTTCGACAACTCCGACCGGTTGTTTGCCGCCAGAAAATTCGCCGCAGAACCAAAGAGATCTCGCCCGGTTCGTTCGGGGTGAATAGAAGACGTCCCCGTCAAGCTGTTTGACTTTGGGTCCCATGTCTCTGAAGGATGGTTCACTCGGTCCATGTCCCTGAATTCGAAAACAGAGAGACATTAGTCCATGTACTCGGATTAAGACAAAAGGAAAATAAAATAGGACGAAGGGCGAAGTACATGTCTTAGAACCGAGCAAACAGGAAAAGAATCAGGAGTCGGCTCCCGAAGGATATTTCCAAAGGACAAGTCCCCCGAAGGAAGTTCTTGCCCCCTAGGTCGGCTCCCGAAGGACGTTTTAAAGCCAAAAAAACTATGAAGGGAGTTCTTGGCCAGAAAACGCCTCACATGCCATCTTTAAACCCATGGGGCATACCTGAGACTAATAAAACCCAGAATACTCCTATCAACTACCCAGAAATATCCCATAAACATAGAACCCCAAAACACAACAACAAAATACATATAAAAACCCCGACAAAAGCCACTGGACTCACATACAAAAATAATAAAACTAAAAAACCTGCGTGCAAATATAAGGAACGCTGGAAAAGGAAAAGGAACTTACTGATTTGAAGGTGTTCTTGGATTGAGATGGGATAATCTGGAAAGGTAGAGTTGTTGTTGCCCGTGATTGGAAAACTCGCCGCGGTTTGTTGCTGTTTGTAAGAGACAAGAAGTGTTAAAGCGAAAAAGAAATGCACAATGGCTCTTATACAGGTGCCCAAAATAAATTTAAAAGGACGACGTTTGGGGGGTTTTGAAATGGACGTACCAGATTAAAACGGTTGAGATTCAATGACTGAGATTGAGCCATTAAACGACGTGCCAAAAAACTTTCACTTTAATGAGCCACAAGTTCCCACAACCTTGCCATGTGTACGAACGAAGATCGAGGCAAATCTAAAGCAGTCACCCTAGGGTTTCTTCACCCCGAAATGGGCCAAAACTGATGTTCATCGGCCCGCCCGAAGGCCTGGCCGAAGGACAGGGACATGTTGGCTATAGGCCCAATAAGGCCCACTGAACGAAGGCCCAACGTACGATTCAGCTATTGGGCCGAAGGTCTACCGGGGCCGTAAGCCGAAGGCTTACGAAGAGCCTCAGGACAAGGCCCATCTTTCTTCCTGAACGTTGGAAAGCAGAAGGGACATAACGCCCCCATTTCACTCCCTCCTTAATGATGAGTAACGGATGAGCATTCATGACAAAATTGGGTATAAAACCCCTTGAAAAGTAAGATAAAACATACACACATTCTCTCTGACACTCTCTGTTTTTCTTGTATTCTTTACCCACTTTACAACCAGATTCATATTCTCACACCGGAGGTGAATCGGGGGTACAAACTCTCGCATTCTCTTCACTTTCAGGTATAAGTCGAAGCCATCTTCACAGAGGTCGAAGCCTGTTCATCCACCCGAAGGAATCTGGGTGTAACAATTCCAAAAACTGAAAGAGAGTTTAATAAAAATGTGGGTAGAATTCCCGAAAAAACTTGAGAGCACGCAATGGATTAAAATTTTAATTTTTTTTCTTTGATTTATAACTCAGGAATCTTGCGTCGCTCGCTCGAACCTGCTTGCCCGAGAAGTGTGGATGTTATTTTTGGTATCCTTTTTTCCCTGTCTTTCTCAAAAAAGTGGATTTGAGTGACACGACAGCTCAATGTTGTTAACACCATTTTTTTCGGTGAATTAAGAGAATTAGAGTCATCGAAACTTCATTTTTCTCTTCTCGTTTGATGTTGTCAACGTCTTCAATGTTCGAGATCACACCTTTGTTTGTGCCTTATTGTGGATCGGCCATTCCTGTATATGATCGAAGAATTAATACATTAGAATTCTACAGGTCAACATACTTATGCTTATTTCAAAATTCGAAAGCACGCATACATATGAAAATTCTAATTTTTTTTGTTCTTTTCTCTCATTTGTTACTCGGGAGCACAACGTATGTCAGTGTGATACGAAACATTTTAAAAATATGAAAAATACTTAAAAGTAACACATAGAATACGAATATTTTTCCAAATTGTTCACAAATTTTCATTTATTGTTGGGATACGTTACAAAGAGATCTCCAAAAATAAGAGTATCGATTTGAAGCCGAAGACCAAAAACTATCACAATATAATCTTGGTCCAATCCAATTACCAGAAGTATAGAATAGACAACAATCATTCTTTTGTTGTTACTGCATATACGAATTGTTCGGACAGCGAAGCAGCCAGTACATGTCAGGACTTTTGTAGTATTGAGTGACTGCTATCTTACGAGCATCTCGAATAACGTGTTGTTAAAATAGTTGACAACCTTACCAAATGATCATGTATATTAGGATTTTATTTTTACACAATTTTATTTGAACTTGACAACATTCTACTCCAATAATTAACAACCTCCAAAAATTGCTTATATGGTCCTGAATTAAATTATAAATATCACATAAACTAAAAAACGTATTATTGATATGTTGTACAATCTGTGCAGAAATAAACCAATATGTGTATGTGTGTGTGAACAAAATGAACAAGCAGGGTAACAGAAAAAAGGAGAAAATAATATAATACGAGTCCAGTGCAGAACTGTCTCCTTAAAACTTATTAGCCCTCACCGTCGTGTGCAAGCGAAAAGCCTCCCAGGATAAAACGGATTGCAGTGATATAGAACAGCACTCTCAGCGAGCTTGAAACAGAGTAAGAAATTATCACCGGAGGAGAGAGAGGTAGAGTTTTGTGTTTAGAAGCGAATGTATTTTTGGTGTCTATAACCCTGACGCCTTAGATGTGTTTATATAGGTGTAGATAGACTTGTGCGCTACTCTTTTTCAGAATTAAATATCATTAATTATGGAATTGGTGTAATACTTGCAAGCTACTCTATTTCATAAATAATCCGAAACAGAATCAGATTAATATATCAAGACATACACCATATCAATTAATCTGAAACAAAATCAAATTAATTTATGCCATAATATTTGAGCCAAATTCTAGTGGAAAATAATAATTTCCATTATTAAGAGAATATCATCATATCTCACACATCTTTTAGTCATAATGCTCAAAATATGACTTACCAATATGGGAGTTATACCCATATTTTCCAACAATCCCCCACATGGGTGAGATTAGTGGTCTTAGTAGCACACATTAGACAGACAGACACAAGGTTTGACTTGGTGATAATTTCTTCGATCAGATATAGCATACGATAGGTAGAGAATGCTTTTTGAACCTTCGCTCGAGTAAGCATACCGACTTTACTGGTAGACAGTAGATGTGCTTGTCCTTGAACTGTTCGACCATTTGTATAAACGATGATATACTTATCACTATATCTTTTCTGACTCGTTCAGCTCTCATGGGTATGTCCATTTTGGCCATGGAACATCATCCTGGTTCTGCAGGAATTTCTAAAGAATTGTGCCTCGCAATTCTCCTTTGAAGCAGCCCCACTTCTCTCTCACATAGGTGATCTTTGTCTTATAGAGTAACCCGCGTTTACTCAACCAAATTCCATGCATTCAACATTTTGAACTCCATGTATTCACCGAAAGATCATTAAAAGCTCAGAATCTTAACCTCGTACCTTACGAGTATCACTGTTTCTCATCAAAGGAACAGGCCAGGGGTTACCCCCACAGTGATTTAGTCATCATGATTTAGTTGTCCCATTGAACCAAGTTATTGGGATCTCCAGTCTGCAATGGTTGGGTGTCCACCATGATGCCGTTAAGCAATAGGCTTAAGGCCCATCCTTCTCGATGATTTCTCAACCACTTCTCTTAATAACCCTTTAGTTAGCGGATCCGCGGTATTATCCTTTGACGATATAGAGTCAATGGTAATAATTCCGGTTGAGATTAATTGTTTAATGGAACTATGTCGTCGTCGTATATGACGGGACTTTCCATTTTACATCGTGCTATGTGCTCTGCCAATAACGGATTGACTATCAAAATGTATCCCTATTATAGTCACATGCTTTGGCCATCTTGGAATATCCTCCAGAAACTGGCGTAGATATTTAGCCTCTTCAGCGCATTTATCTAGTGCCAAGAACTCAGCTTCCATCATGGAATGAGTTATCACCATTTGCTTGGAGGATTTCCATGATACTGCCGCTCCGCCTAGTGTAAATACGTAGCCACTCTTAGACTTTAGTGCCTTCTTGCTAGATATCCAGTTTGTATCAGTATATCCCTCTAATACTGATGGATATCTGCCATAGTGCAGTCCATAGTCTCGAGTTCCCCTCAAATACCTCAGTACTCTTATGATTGCTTTCCGGTGATCAGCTCCCGGATTACTCGTAAATCTACTCAACATGCTAATTGAGTATGCAATGTATGGTCTTGTACAACTCATAAGGTACATCAGACTTCCGATTATTCTCGAGTATTCCACTTGGGAGACTCCCACACCTTTATTCTTGGATAAATGTAAAGTCATATCCACAAGTATCCTAGCTTTCTCAAAGTCATCCTTAAGAAACTTTTCTAGGATTTTGTCAACGTAATGAAGTTGACTTAGTGCGAGACCCTATGATGTTTAAGAAATTTGAATTCTTAAAATAACATTTGATAGTCCCATGTCTTTCATGTCGAATCTTGATTTCAACATGTCCTTAGTAGATTTGATCACTTTATCATTGCTTCTGGCAATAAGTAGATCATCTACATACAATGTCATCATGACATAACCGCTGTCATTTTCTTTGACATAGCTTTTCTCGTTTTCCTTGTAATAGACACAACTATCACATTCATTGATTTTGAAGCCATTTGTCAGCACGATCTCATCAAATTTTTCATGCCATTTCATAGGTGCTTGCTTTAGACCATATAGTGATTTCACTAATTTACAGACTTTTCTCTCTTGTCCAGGGATAACAAACCCTTCAGGTTGTTCCATATAGATTTCCTCATCTATATCCCCATTTAGAAAAGCTATTTTCACATCCATCTGATGTACAGTTACATTTCGCATTACAGCGATAACAAACATTATCCTTATGGATGTTATTCTCGTTACAAGAGAATATGTATCGAAGTAATCAAGGTCTTTATGTTGCTTGTATCCTTTGATTACAAGTCTGGCCTTATACTTATCGATAGTGCCATCGGGTTTGAACTTTTTCTTGAACACCCACTTGCTATCTAATGGTTTACAACCGGTTGGCAAATCTACTAATTCTCAAGTATGATTCTGCATAATCGAATCAACTTTGTTCTTGATGGCCCCTTTCCACATAGGCCCATCCGGTGAGGTAACCGCTTCCTTATAGGTTTTCAGATCACCTTCTTCGAGCAAATAGGTCATAAAATCAGACCCATAGGATTTCTCCTTCTCACAACCCACAGATTTCCGTCTTCACTCTCTTCACTATCATTATTATCATCTATAGACTCATGAGTTTGTTTAGACGTCGTAGGTTGTTCATTTTCTGGATTACATAGAAACGTTGTCTCAAAAGAATGAGACGTTCCTTGATTCCATAATGGTATTCCTTTGAATATCAGGAATCTTAGATTCATGAATGAGAAACCGATATGCAGTGCCATGTGGAGGATATTCGATGAAGATACAATCCACAGTTTTGGGACCAATCTTCACCTATTTTAGGTGTAGGGATTAGTACCTTTGCAAAGTACCCCCACACTTTCAAGTTTTGATAACTTGGTTTCTTCTTTTTCCATAATTCATAAGGACTTACATCCTTATTCTTGTGCATCGTAATATTTAAGATATTATTTGTGCTTAAGATGGCTTCCCCCCACATCGACTGCGGAAGTCCAGAGCTTAACAACATCGCATTCATCATCTCTTTAAGAGTGTGATTCTTCCTCTCAGCCACACCATTTGACTAGGGGGAGTATGGTGTAGTGACCTCATGGATTATACCATGTTGTGAACAGAATTGCCCAAAGGGTTCAACATATCCACCTCCACGATCACTTCGTATTGTTTTGATTTTCTCAGATTGTTGTGTCTCAACTTCTTCCTTATAGATTTTAAATTTATCTATAGCTTCTTCTTCGCTTTTCAGCAAATATACATAGCAGTATTTTGTACAGTCATCTATGAATATAATAAAATACTTGTTTCCTCCTCTTGTTGGAGAGAATTTTAAATCATATATATCGCTATGTATTAGGTCTAGCACTTTGGTGTTTCATTCCACACGTTTAAATGATAATCTCGTTAATTTTGCCTCAACACAAGTATGACACTTATGTTTTAAATCAATTGTTAATTTTGGTATGTATTCTTTTACACTTAACCTTCGTAAAGTGTCGTAATTAAATGTCCTAATCTAGCATGCCATAAATTAGGAGACTCAAGCAAGTAAGCAGAATAATTCTTCATTTCATTATCGTCCTTAATGGACATAACATTGAGCTTAAAAAGCCCATCGGTTACATAACCCTTACCTACAAACATACCGCTCTTAGACAAAACAACTTTATCTGACTCTATTATAATGTGAAAGCCATGCTTATTCAACATAGAACCAGACACCAGGTTCTTGCGAATATTAGGCACAAAAAGTACATTCTTCAAAGTCAGATTCTCTCCAGAGGACATCTTCGAAATCACCGTGCCTTCTCCTTCAATCGTAGAAGTTACAGAGTTCCCCATGTAGAGCTTCTCACCAGTATTAGAAACTTTGAGGCTAGAAAAAATTGCCTTGTCCGAGCAAACATGCCTTGTAGCTCCTGTATCAATCCACCATTCCCTTGGATTTGAGCCAACGAGGTTTACTTCAGAGATTGTAGCACATAGGTCTATATCACCTATCTCCTTGGACACATTATCAATCATGTTTGCTTCCTTCTTCTTGCTGGGCTTCTTGGGCTTCTTGCAATCGGCAACCCTATGCCCCATTTTTTCACATTTGAAGCACTTTCCTTGAAACTTCGACAGCTTTGAAATTCCTCCTTTGGGTGCCAGCTTCCCCCCTTTCCCAAAATTATTCTTCTTGGGCTTGGAGCTCTGGTGCTCCACCACATTTGCCTTTTCAGTGGCAACATTAGTTTTCCTCTCGGATCCTCTGTTGTCTTCTTCGATACGAAGTCTAACGATAAGATCCTCCATAGACATCTCCTTACGCTTGTGCTTAAGGTAGTTCTTGAAATCTTTCCAACCAGATGACAACTTTTCAATCACAGCAGCAACTTGGAAGGACTCACTTATGACCATCCCCTCATTATGGATATCATGGATGATCACTTGTAGTTTATGCACCTGACTGACCACAGTCTTAGAATCTGTCATCTTGTAATCAAGAAAGCGACCAACAATCCACTTCTTTGCCCCAGCATCCTCGGTTTTATACTTATGGTCAAGTGATTCCCATAAGACCTTAGCTATTGTTTTTGAGCAGTATACGTTATACAATGAATCATCCAAATAGTTTAGCACATAGTTCCGACATATATAGTCGGCGTGCTTCCAGGCATCCACAACATACACAATCTACATAACACTCTCAGCAGTGAGCAATGGTACTTCCTCCTTGAGATATCGATTAAGGTTTAGAGTGGTCAGATAAAACAACATCTTTTGCTGCCAGCGCTTGAAGTTCGATCCATTGAACTTCTCAGGTTTCTCAGCGTGTGCAGCAGGCACAACAGGATGAGTAGGCGCTACAGGATGCGTAGGCGCAACAGGTGGGACAGTCGTAACAGGTGTCTGTACACCAGTATTTTGTCCAAGAGGCACCTGGAACTGTCCAACGACAGTATGTCCCCAAGGCGTTCTTCCGCAAGGCACATGTCCCGAAGGCACATGTCCAACCGGCGGCTGAACCCCTTCAGGTACCAGTACCTGTGTGTTAGGGTTTAGCGGCGGTTGGTGATCCCCATCAGATGTTATAATCTATGCGTTGGGATTAACCACATCATTACCAGACATATTGTTCACGTTCTCCATTAGTATCTTAAACAAAAACACGCAAGACGGATTTGTCAGTCACATATTAAACAAATTAATAAGTTTTAAGATTGTTGTACAATCTGTGCAGCAACAAACCAATATGTGTATGTGTGTGTGAACAAAATGAACAAGCAGAGTAACAGAAAAGAGGAGAGAAGGATATAATCTGAGTCCAGTGCAGAACTGTCTCCTTAAAGCTTATTAGCCCTCACCGTCGTGTGCGAGCGAAAAGCCTCCCAGGATAAAACGGATTGCAGTGATGTAGAACAACACTCTCAGCGAGCTTGAAACAGAGCATGAAATTATCACCGGATGAGAGAGAGGTAGGGTTTTGTGTTTAGAGGCGAATGTGTTTTTGGTGTCTCTAACCCTAATGCCTTAGAGGTGTTTATATATCTGTAGATAGACTTGTGCGCTACTCTTTTCCAGAATTAAATATCATTAATTATGGAATCGGTGTAATACTTGCAGGCTACTCTATTCCATAAATAATATTAAACAGAATCAGATTAAATATATCAAGACATACACCATATCAATTAATCTGAAACAAAATCAAATTAATTTATGCCATAATATTTGAGCCAAATTCTACTGGAAAATAATATTTTCCATTATTAAGAGAATATCATCATATCTCACACATCTTTTAGTCATAATGCTCAAAATATTACTTACCAATATGGGACTTATACCCATATTTTCCAACATGATATTCACTTCTTGCCCTTCTATATATATTTTAATCATTCTGGGAAGTCGACAAGTTTTGACAGTCTTGATGGGCAACCTACATCTTCAATTAGGTTGACAACCAAGATTGTAATGACATATAAGATTTGACAGTACTTTGACAAACTCTGTTGGAGATGCTCTAAGCACAACAGTCATTCATTTAATTGGTGAAAAATTCATGTTAAATGTACACACACTTTTATGTAGGGTTATTGTGTGTATAGGATTAACACTGACTTTTGAGATGCCCTGATTTCTAAAATATATTGCCCCATCCCATCTACTTGAAATAATTTTAAAATAACAATTTTACGTTTTTGAATACGAGGATTTTTTTTCAAATAAGTCATATGATTTAGGACCCTGCGAGGGGTTAAGGCCACGCATTACGATCATAGTTTTTTTTATGTGTTTGTGATTTTGGCTCTCATGAGTCTATTTTAGGATACTTGGTCAAACTGTGATCTGTTAACCCATAAGTAAGTATCTCGATATTTGAAACTCCTTCTTATCTCGTAGGTATAAAAATTTAGTAGAAGTTATTAAGATTTATCGGTTAGAGTATTGTTTTGTTAGATGACTCTCAGTCCCAACACATATTTTAAATATAAAAGTGGGTGTGAGTACAGTTTAATGTAATTGAAGCGACAAAAACTATGTAAATGTGTATTAGTACTGAAAGTGATGTATTATTGAAATAACAGGGCAAAGTTTTTGATTTTTTCATATGTCAAAATTAATTTTTAGAAAAAAGTATGATGCTATTTATAATTCCATAAAAAACAAAACGACGAGATCAAATGTTTAAAAATGAATTAAAACATACTAAGCTCTCTTTATAGAATTAACTTACGACTTTAAAATTATTTTTCACGCATTTTTTTTGAAAAAATCTTTAATCAAGTTTTTAAAATAAGAATTTGTTCGCGTTTTTTTCTCGATAGATCTCATAACCAACTCATTCAACTATTATTTTGGCATACACATAATCGACTTTAAATTTAAAAGCTCCATTTTTTTCATATCTAATTTATTTCTTAGTGTCTTTTATATAATAAACTAGCATAATAACTCGTGCGAGCCACAAGTCATTTTCCAGAGTTTTTTTATTCATCGTGCAATTATAATAATTTTAGAGCAACTCCAACAATATCCTTATATAGGCACTTGAGTCAAATTTTGAAGAAATGAAGATAAAATTTATCTCCAACAAGCTCCATGCCTCCCTCTATAATATTAGGACCTTTGAATGTTTTCTCACTTTTAGGAGTGAATATCCACTTAACTATTATTATATTATATTTTTTTACCCGTTATTTTATATTTAATGAATGAATATAAACAGGGTAGTTAGTGTACGTTTAAAACGAAATGATTAGCTTAGCAAAAAAAACAAAAACGAAACGATTAAATTTAATCTGTAGAATTCCGTTAGTATGTTTACAAATAAAAAGCTAAAAATTAACATATATGTTGAATACAGAGTTGACCAAAATCTTGAATTTTATTTAAATAAACTATATGTACTGCTCTATAGTATTACTGAGTTCATTACTAACTTACAATTAACTTATTCAATTTAAAAAGATAAAAAATGCATAACTGAAGTCAGAATGACTTGCAATTATAATATACAATAATGTAAAATTTACATAATTGTTAATATTAAAGTTGATTTTAATGAAAAATATTAGTTTTTAAAATTCAACGTATGTATGTATGTATGGGAAAATGTTAGTTTTTTTATTTACATTATTGTTAACAAAGTAAGATTAAGTTATGTGTGTGTGTGAGCATGTAAATTATTCAATGTTACATCTCTTAGTAAATTATGATGGTTTCAATTGATTATATGCTAAATATCTAATTTATGTACATGTATAATCATTATTAACATCTAGTGAGACAATTGATTACTTCAATATCATGTATTTATAATTATTAAAAAATTGAAATTATGTAATAAATAAATTGCTATAATTTATATATGGTATTCGCATTATCACTGACAAACAATCCATATCTATTTTTTGCGCAACCGGGTATCAATCATGGTTGTAACATAAAAATGAATTATATATTTTTAAGACTTATTAGTGATATTCATGATTTATTTCAAGAATTCGAAAGAAATATTGTATTTATATCGTTATTTAAACCGTTTTTAAGTTTCTTTCATTACGACTCTAATATTTTTTCATATAACAATTTGATAACATTTTATACCGTTCTCCTAAAATTAAAAAATTTCAATTCGATAAAATTTTATAAATATCAATTGAATTGGTTGATTCCTTTAAATTATTGAACAATATATGTTTTTTCCCTTAAATAATATAAAATGCATTGAATCAAATGCTATAATATAGTATAAATTTAACTTTTATTTGAATAATTCAAAATATTTGTACAATATTATTTTGATCAATGAATATTGTTGATCTAAAAGAATTATTTTTAAAAAGCTAGTTTTTTTAAAAATGAAAAATGAAAAATAAATCGATTTATTATATCATCGTAGTTTTAACAAATCTTGTGAGATCTCATTTCAAATTTCAAATATTCTTAAAATCGGGACAAATCCAAAAAATAATAATGCGTTACCAGTGAAGTTAGTAATTTTAATATAAATAATCAATTGACTTGATCCTATAAAGACCTCAAACACATTAATTTATATTAACATAAAATATTAAAAAAATTCACATTATTGGTAAGATATTCTCGCTGGGCTTGTAATTTAAATTTACTAAACGTAGAATGTGACGATATTTTTCGGCCGGGGCATGTAGTCAAATTTCGAGTTTTGAACAAATGGGCCAAGTTCTAAAATGCATTGACTCATTATAATTCGAACTTATCTAAATATGTAATACCAATATAGATTATTTATATATAAGCGATTCTATTTTCAATTTTTTTTTTAAAATTATTTATGTACATTTTAATTAATTTTTATAATAAAAATTTGTTAAAAATATATGAGATATATTTTCAAATTAAAAAATGATTAATAAATAGGATAATAATTCATTTATGTACTATACCTAATTTTATATCTAAAATTCAATTCTTTAAAATTAACCGTATAAATATTCAACTAACTATGTTTTTTTGTGAAATTCAAGTAAATATCTTTAAAGTTAAATAAAGTATTCATTTAGCAAACTTACATATTATGTATATGATAGAAAATGATGAGAGGTTGTGTAGATAAATGAAATAATTTGAGTTAACTCGTAGATGAATGAAATAACTTGAGTTCGATTTACTGTACCATGCCATGACTTGTATATTGATGGATGTACCATGCCATGACTTGTATTGCTTGCATTCACGAACCGACCCGTGCGTACAGATAATTACGGTAACAAAATCTGCATGGACAGGTTGCAGATCACAAATTTACTGCAGCTTGCGCAGACACAAGTTATACACGAAACAGCATGTGCTGGCTTACTCCAGTACTCGTCAGTGTAGTGGTAGATGGGCAGGAGTCGGAAGTTTAAAGCTAAATCGGATATTTCCACGAAACTTCTTGGATACAACATTCCAAAATTTCGTTTTATATTATTTTATAAAAATTATCAGCTGGAAGGAGATTGATTGAGGATTTCCTAGGCGAGAATGTTCTCTAAGCAAGTCATGCGCTTCTATCATAAAAACATACATGCTTTTGAGAACTGAACATGTTTTTTTTTTAAATATTTACTAACTTATTATGAAAAAACATGGTCTTTTTATGCATGTAAAATCATGTTAAATTTTGATTACACATTTTTATAAATATTTTTATAAAATTATAAAAAATTAAGAAGAAAAGTTTTTTTGATAATTTATCCCGAATTTATATTAAGACGAGCAAATATAAATTTTAAATAAACAAAACAAATTAATTATTACGATCTAAAAGACTAGTTCATTGATTCCACGTATGCGTTTAAATTACTTTCACAAATCCTAAAATCAGATTTTATTATAAAAAAGTTATTTTCTTTATATACCCCGATATTTACTTTTGACGATTTTTATTCGCATGTTATAAAAGTTTGTTTATGATAATTTTAGATAAAAACTCAATATACAGTTCAATATAATCTTAATAAAATTTGAGAATAATAGTCCTTAATTCTTAAATCTAAAGGGTGAAGATTAATCTAGCATAATTTGTATCAATTGTTTTCTTGTGACATTCTCCTGAACCTCAAGTAAAATTAACAACAAAAATTGAATAAAATTATAAGCACGCTTCATCAAAGTAGAAAGTGGGGATGAGATGCACGTGCAAATTATATTATTTTAAAAATAGGGAGATTTGGAAATAAAATAATTATAAATGTCTTAAATGGGTATTCATAACCAGTCTTAAATGTTATTTGTTGTGTTCTGATTGAATACAAATTAATTAATAATAATAGAGCCGATTAATAATAGAGGATCCCGTATTCATATAAATTTCACCAATACCAAACTCTCAAGTCACCGGTATCACATCGATCAAATTTTGATATTTAATTTGGTATCAACAAAAATAATGATAATCACAAGATTCATTTAAAATTCCACGTTTAAAAATGGGCCAAGCTATTTAAACAAGAGATTTTTTCAAAATATGTTTTTTTTTGCAAAAATATTTTTTTTTTAAATTTAATTTGCAAAGATACGATATTTCAAATTTTTAATTGCAAAAATACGACTTTGCAACCCGCTGCAACCAATTTAATCCCATGCAAACTCAATTGTAGGGCTGAACATTCGGTCGGTCCGGTTGGACCGAACTGAATAGACCGAAAAACTGAATAGTCATTTTTCCTTAGACTGAACTAGACCGAAGTTATATTATGGGCCGGACCGAACCGAACCAAAATAATTCGGTTCGGTCCAGTTTTGGACCGAACAGACCGAGTTTTTTTTTTATTTAAAAAAATTGCATTAAAAATTAAACCACAAATTATAAAATCTAAAATATAATTAAAGTAATGTGATATGTAAAGTTCTAATAGTGTATTAACACAATTACAAATTAAAAATTATGATTAAAAAATTTAAACTATACTAGCCTAAAACACGTGCGATGCACAAATTGTTTTTAATATTATATGCTTTTTGAATTTAATCTGAAGTGAAAATTTTGAACTCTGAAATTTATTTATTAGAAATTTTAAGAATATAAAAATCAGGTTTAGTTGGAATTTAATTTAGTTTAACATAGATCAATAATATACATTATTTGCTTTAATATCAGACTCGTTATATAAACCACCTAATTATATTTAGTTTGTTTTTATTTTTATTTTAGCTCAGGGTGAATGTTATTTTGTTTTAACTCGAATAGATAATATATTTTATTTTGGCCTGATGACTTACATCGACCAACATATTATGTTTAAAATTTTATTTTTGTTTTGGCATGGTTCGATAAAAAATATTTTTAGCCAGATTAGTATTATTTATTATATTGTTTTAACATGCGATAGGAAATTTTGGTTTTACTTTCAGAACTGTTATATCAACCAAATTCAGTTAACTATATTTTATTGTTTGTTTAATTTGCCCGCAAGTGCTGGCTCAGTTGGTTAAAGAGGGGATAACTATCCTCTTGGTCACAAGTTCGAATCCCACGAAAGTAGAATTTATGATTATGCATCCTGAGCCAAAATTTTCACGTAGTTTGCAGGCTATTGCGTGAATCCGTAGAGTTCACCCAGTGCGCAACCGAAGGCTAGCGGCTGCGGGTTACATACGATAAAAAAATTGTTTGTTTAATTTTATCTTGGTCGAGATAAAATTATTTTGTTTTAGACCGAATGGATAATATATAATTTGGTTTAAGACTGATGATATTATTTTACTTAGCCTATTTATTATTTTATTTTACCCTAATGACATTATCTCGATCAAATGAATTTTCTTTCTAATTTTTATTAGTCCCTATTATTTTGTTTTAGTCTGAGGCTCCAAATCGCTAACTGTATGTAGTTTTTTTTTTAATTTCTATTTAAGGTTGGATCAATAGAGTAATTTTGTTTAACCCGGCTCTGGTGAATATTATATATTATTTTATTTTAATCAAGACCATTAGAAATATTATAATTTTATATGTATTTAAATAATTATTGTAAATATGAATCTATTTACGAGAGTGTTTTAAATAAATATTACTAATAATTACGATAATCAGACCGACTACCAACCAAAATTTCTTTGTTTCGTCTTTAATATATTAGTATGAAGCTAATTGTATGTAGTTTATTTTAATTTCCTATTTAAAGTTGGATCGGTAGTATAATTTTGTTTAGCCCGTGTAACGACGCGCACTTCCGGACTATTAATTCTAAACCAAAACTAATTTAAAATACAATTTATTGATCAAAAAAAATCTATTAGAGAGATGACTATTACAAACGCGCAGCTAAAAGCAGAAACTCAAAAGTCAATCTACTCCAATTCTAAGTCCTCGAACTCCAATGATAACCAACAAGAATCTTAGATGAAACTTGAAATTGTAAGTAATGAGCTACACAGCCCAACAAGAAACCAATCGATCTAATTAGTAGGCCAAGTAACACATGCACATATAACAAAATACGATATTCTATACGATACGATATACGAAATAAACACTTTTGGTACACATTTTTATTCTTATTCGATACACACAATATATATACCATATAAACAACAATATTTCCAAATCCACAATTCATGCCACGACCACTACAACCCGATGATAACGGTCGTAAATTTTCATAAAACTGTAATCCGGTGACTGCGGTTCTAAGTTCCTATTCGATATTTTCACAAACCATGACACAAATCAAAGATCCAAAATTATCATTGAGACAACACACATATACATCGATACCTATTCTATATCATATAATACTTTCAAATATATCATCACTTAACCCAAATTTTGATAATCAAATATATCTGCATGACATACAATTTTGAAAACACTAGCAAGATCGATCGAAAACTTACCTCAAAAACTGACCAGATATGAGTTTACTCTTTTTGACCCTCTAAACGACGTTATCTTGAAAAATACGAAACACAAAAGTTGTAGATAACAAAAAGAGCTTTCTGAAAAGTCCAGGATCACTAAATTCTGGCTTATGATGAATTTTCTACAAATTTTACAAGACTGCTGATTTTTATGCCTGAAAGCCCTACGAATTTTAATAATTAAGGCGAGGAAGACGAATACAATGTATTTATAACGATACAAAACCCTATATCTTAACCTACAAGTTATCCATATTAGAATCTGATCCAAATTTTAGGACCATTAGTCTAATTCAATTTTAAATACTAGTCCTTGTCTAATTTTAATACTTTTTATTCTATTATTCTATTATCAATCTAATTTTAAAAATTACGGGTTATTACATACTACCCTCCTTAAAAAGAATTTGGTCCTCAAATTCACAACAATCCTAAAGTTCGAGACACATCTACCCTATTTACCCTCAGATATACCAAAGGTCAACTATGGTCCACAAGAACGCATCCTAGAGAATGTATTTATCTCATACCTAATACACTCTGAAGGATAGCTTGCTCTGATACCAACTGTAACGACGCGCACTTCTGGACTATTAATTCTAAACCAAAACTAATTTAAAATACAATTTATTGATCAAAAAAATCTATTACAGAGGTGACTATTACAAACGCGCAGCTAAAAGCGGAAACCCAAAGGTCAATCTACTCCAATTCTAAGTCCTCGAACTCCAATGATAACCCACAAGAATCTTAGACGAAACCTGAAATTGTAAGTAATGAGCTACACAGTCCAGCAAGAAACCAATCGATCTAACTAGTAGGCCAAGTAACACGTACACATATAACAAAATACGATATTTTGTACGATACTATATACGAAATAAACACTTTCGGTACACATTCTTATTCTTATTCGATACACACAATATACATACCACATAAACAACAATATTTCCAAATCCACAATTCATGCCACGACCACTACAACCCGGTGATAACGGTCTTAAATTTTCATAAAACTGTAACCCGGTGACTGCGATTCTAAGTTCCTATTCGATATTTTCACAAATCATGGCACAAATCAAAGATCCAAAATTATCGTTGAGACAACACACATATACATCGATACCTATTCTATATCATATAATACTTTCAAATATATCATCACTTAGCCCAAATTTTTATAATCAAATATATATGCATGACATACAATTTTAAAAATACTAGCAAGATCGATCGAAAACTTACCTAAAAAACTGACCAAATCTGAGTTTACTCTTTTTGACTCTCTAAACGACGTTATCTTGAAAAATACGAAACACGAAAGTTGTAGAAAACAAAAAGAGCTTTCCGAAAAGTCTAGGATCACTGAATTCTGCCGTACGATAAATTTTTTCTACGAATTTTACAAGACTGCTGATTTTTATGCCTGAAAGCCCTACGAATTTTAATAATTAAGGCGAGGAAGACGAATACAATGTATTTATAACGATACAAAACCCTATATCTTAACCTACAAGTTATCCATATTAGAATCTGATCTAAATTTTAGGTACATTAGTCTAATTCAATTTTAAATACCAGTCCTTGTCTAATTTTAATACTTTTTATTCTATTATTCTATTATCAATCTAATTTTAAAAATTACGGGATATCAGAACATGTGAATATTATATATTATTTTGTTTAAAGCAAGACCATTAGACATATACAATTTTATTTGTATTTAAATAATTATGTTATAAATATTAATCTATTTATGAGAGTGTTAAAAATATTACTATAATTACAATGACCAGACTGACTACCAACCAGACTTTTATTGTTTCGTATTTAATATAATACTAGCCTAAACCCGTGCGATGCACATATTATTTTTAATATTACATAATTTTTTTGAATTTAATTTGAAGTAAAAAATTCCTAGTTATGAAATTTGTTTATTTGAAATTTTAATAATATGACCGTGGACCCGTAGAAAATATATCTGCGACAGTTACTGGTTACAGGTGCAGATGATTTTGACTTTTGCATTGTTTTTAGAAGAGAGGGGGGTTTGCATTATGAGATGAGATTGTTATTGTTGTCGAGAAATAGAGACGATGATGAGAATTTATTGATTGTTAAAGTCAAGTAGCTTAACAAAGTTTTTAAGTAAAATAATAATTAAGTAACTGAAAAATATAATTTAATAGTTATTAGTGGTTATAATATTATTATTTTTATTTTATTAAATAAAATAGTGTGTGGTATTTAAAGAAGTTGTTTTAATTGAAAGAAATAAAAAGTGTAACGTATTATAATTGAAAACAATTTTTATTTCTTTTTCTATTATAATTTGATTATTAAGGCTAATAAAACTTTTAAGTAAAATAATGGTAATTCAGTAAATTGAGCGTGTACCAAAAAATAGGTACCGTACAAAAACTTTTAATGTTTAGTAGTTTATATAATAATAATAGATGTAAAATATATATAATATGAAATTACAGTATTTATGATTTGATTTATTCGGTCCAGACCGTTTTTTTTAAAGTGAACCGAACCGAATTTTTTCTCCGTCTATTCAGCACGGGCCGAATAGATCGAATTTATGAAAAAATTAGGACTGCACCGAACCTAATTGGCAGTGTTCGATTCAGTTTTGCTCCAAAAAAAATTTCAGTAATTTTTCAGAAAAATTGCATATGTGGTTGCTTTGAATGCAAACCGTATATTTACATTTTTTTCAAAAAATCGTAAAATTGTAAAAAAAACTTAAAAATAATAATATTTTTAATAATTTCTGTTCAAAAATTGAATATATAAGCGAGATTTGGACAATGAACATCGTTTTATTATAGTATTAAAAATTAAAAATCAAACGTGCTGCCTCATGCCTAATGTACACCGAAGATACCAAACACAATCCAAGTCATCAAAAGTATTAAATACATTATCACCAACTGCATTCAGTTGCAACATGCCACACGATACATACACACCAATATAAAAACCCTGTCAGCAAGAAGCGGGAGTTTACGTTTTGCTTCATTCAATTGCAACCTCCCAAACTAAAGTCTTCAAAAGCACCTCCCATTTTATTCCCCTCTTTTATTTATTTACTTTATATAATATTTTTTTAAAGATTTAAAGATAATTTTAACATCTATCCTCCACTATCTCTATCTTCACTCCACTGAAAAAGAAAAAAACATGGCGTTGCCTGAACATCAACAAGCTTTACTTACAAACTCCGATGATGTTGAAGAAGAGACAGCCTACGAGCCGACAGAGAAAGTCCACATAATCCTAGGCATAGACGATGAACTCGACGATGACTACACAACGCCGCCGTTTTCGTGGCGAAAGCTGTGGTTATTTACCGGACCCGGGTTCTTAATGAGCATAGCGTTTTTGGATCCGGGTAATCTTGAAGGGGATCTTCAAGCGGGTGCGATAGCGGGCTACTCGTTGTTATGGTTACTTTTGTGGGCCACTGTAATGGGCCTTTTGGTCCAGTTACTTTCGGCTCGGCTTGGTGTGGCTACTGGGCGTCATTTAGCTGAGCTTTGTAGAGAGGAGTATCCTACTTGGGCTGGGATGTTGTTGTGGGTCATGGCTGAGGTGGCGCTTATTGGGTCGGATATTCAGGAAGTTATTGGTAGTGCTATTGCTATTAAGATTCTTAGTCGTGGCGTTTTGCCTCTTTGGGCTGGTGTTGTTATTACTGCTTCTGATTGGTAATTATTCATTTTAATCCCCCCTCTTTTAAATCCGAATCGGTCCACCTCCAATTTTCGAGTACTTGTCCGAGTCGGCCGATTTTTTAAACACTCGTATTTATCGATTGTAGAGTAGTTCATTTTATGTGCAACTGATGTCAGGGTGTTTTAATTTATTTAAAATTGAGGGTCACGGGCGGGTGATTTTTTTTAGTTAAAGATTAATAAATTTAAGGAATTGAGATGACTTGATGATTGTGTTTTCGAAATTTGTCCTAATTTAATTCTATTAGAATTAGAAAGTTACCTTATTGGTAGGCGTCTGCGGATTAGTTTATATAGCCAGTCATGTGAATTAGTTGCTGTGTATATGCACATTCGGTTCTGGATGTAACTTGTATAGTGCATAATAGTCGGAAACTTGAAGTATGCAATGATGAGACTTGGACAGAGTGAGACCTGTCTAATAAACAGCTCCAGCCTTGCCAGTAGGTGCAAGCTTTGTGATTGTGTGTCAAAAGTTGTGATTTTTACGCGAGTTTTAGATTGGAATGAAAGTGCTTTTTAGAATACACTTTCTTATTTGTTTGGCTCAATTCCCTCTGTTAGCCTCTCTATTCTCTCTTGCAGTTCCGCCTCTCTTAAGAGCCGGCTCCATTTTTCTCTGTTTGTCTAGACTTGGTTGGTTAATGCTTTCTTGTGACCTATTTCAATTGTTCTGTGTATTTGTTTTATTGTTACTATGTGGACCAACGGCAAAATTGTTTTACTGCGTGCGTCTGTATTAAACTTATTTTCACTGCCAAGTCTTGCACAACCCCCCCCCTATTTAATCGCGCGTTGGAGTCAACTGTTGCACTTTACACAACACTGAGTGAAGACTGAATTCTTATTTTTCTAAATTAGTTCAACTGTTATTTTGTTACAGTTTCATATTCCTTTTTCTCGAGAACTATGGAGTAAGGAAATTAGAAGCACTTTTTGCTTTCCTGATTGCAACCATGGCAGTCTCTTTTGCATGGATGTTTGGGGAAACTAAACCCGATGGCTCAGAACTTGCTCTAGGTAACCTACTACTAAGTTGGTTTCTGTGTTTTTGTTAGTTTTTACCGCTTCTTATTTGTTATTTACCGAAGTAGTAAGCAGTAATTCGAGTGATTTTAAAATAGTACCCGTGGTGGCTATTGTAGGTGTCCTTGTTCCAAAACTTAGCTCAAGAACAATACAACAGGCCGTGGGAGTAGTTGGTTGCATTATTATGCCTCACAATGTATTTTTGCATTCTGCTCTTGTACAGTCCCGAGAGGTTGATCGCCGCAAAATAGGACGAGTTCAAGAAGCTCTGAATTATTTCTCAATAGAGTCTGCTGTTGCGCTGGCCATCTCCTTTATAATTAATTTATTTGTCACAACAGTGTTTGCAAAGGCATTTTATGGTACCGATATAGCCAACAATATTGGTCTAGGAAATGCAGGTCAATATCTTCAAGAAAAATATGGCGGTGGACTGTTACCAATTCTTTACATATGGGCTATTGGATTGTTAGCAGCAGGCCAGAGTAGCACAATCACCGGTACTTATGCTGGGCAGTTTATCATGGGAGGTTTCCTGAACTTGCGCATGAAAAAATGGATAAGGGCATTGATTACGAGAAGTTTTGCAATTATCCCAACATTGATTGTAGCACTGATTTTTGATACATCGGAGGATGCTCTGGATGTTCTTAATGAATGGCTTAATGTGCTGCAGTCAATACAGATCCCTTTTGCACTTATTCCCCTCCTCTGCTTGGTGGCTAAAGAAGACCTAATGGGTGTTTTCAAAATTGGCCCAGTTCTCAAGGTAAGTTCTTAATTCCTTTTTTAAAATTCCTGTTAGCTATGCAGGCACATATTTTTTCTTTTATACTATCTTTCTACTTTTATAGTGAAACCAAAAGTATGGTAAGTACGTCAACTGGATTGAAACTTAATCTTATCCTTGAAAAGATCCTTATGATAATCTATGTTTTTGTCATCAATATCCTGGTCCAACCATTCCCTAGCATTGTGCATGTTTTTATAATCATGAGAAAGATTGATCAATCTAATGCTCTAGGTTTCATAGGGCAACTGTTAAAATTTATGAACACGCCAGCTTTTGCAGTTGATTTGTAATTGAGTTTTCCATAGCTTATTGGGTGGTTCCAAATTTTGTAAGATAAAAATTGGTTACTCATGAATGTGATCGATAACGCGGGTTGGCCACATCATTAGGGGCACTTCTGAAACATGTGACATTATTCTTGGACATGATATATACAAAGGAATTGTAACACTGCTGAAATCTTTTTTTTAATCCTGATATATGGCAAGCAACTATAATTTTTTTTTTTTTTGATAATTTCAGGCTTACAACTAGGATAGAACCCTGCATTAGCCCAATTCATTTAATAATTTTCTAGCAACTACACTTTTTGTGGAGAATCATTTCTTTTTTATATTTGTTTAGCCAACGCGTCAATTCAATTAATTGATTTCTTTGGTCAATTTGGTGAATGTCAAGGTTTATTTTGTCTGAGTCACATACTTTGAGGTTACTTGTATTTGATACACCGTCCAGGTTCAATTCTTTACACGTGCCATTCATGAGGGCCCTCTATGAATTCAAGCATTTTAAGTAGTCCAAAGGGATTACTTGTTATTGATCCCGTGATGTGGTCCTTTTTAGTCATTAATTTTTTTCACCTGAGCAGTGCTGCTTACCTCATAATTTTTTTGAAAAATGGACCAAATTTATATACGCTTTCCCACCTGATTTGCCCCTTTGTTACATGTACAATGATAAATTTATTATTTGTGGTGAATAGTCTCTCATTTACAAGGCATTATCAGAATTTGAGGTTTTACTTGAGCAATTATTGAAGCAATGGCATGTTATTAAACTCATATCTTGAAACTTTATGCAGGTGGTATCATGGCTTGTGGCTGCCCTGGTAATAGTGATCAATGGGTATCTGTTGCTGGATTTTTTTTCATCTGAAGTAAAAGGGCTGGCACTTACTTCTACCATATCTGTTGCAACTGCCGGATATGTAGCGTTTATTGTCTACCTCGTTTCGCGTGGATTTAAATTTTCTATGAATGGCTTGTACAAAGCAAGAGAATAGTCACAAATAGGAATTTATTTACTCGAACCTCAGTAGACTAGATCAAATACTGATGCTCTGGAAACGTGCTTTACCAGACTCTGAGCTGCCTAGCTGCTCAAAAGACTTATATTTTACAAACTATAAGCTTAAAACTTTTTGTTAACCTTTTAAAGGATCATTTGCCTAGGACATGTGAAGCAGTCATCATTGCTGCTTCATAAGCCAGTCCATAATCGGTGAGCAATGTATTATAAGCATGGAGATTGTAACTTTTTCTTTCACATTATAGTTCTGGCCTTGAGCTGGTTATGAGCCAATTAGGGAACCATTGGTAGACAGTTGCTAGTGTACCAGACATATCCTTATGTACTTGACATCATCTATGTAATGAAGTTCATGTATTCTTTTTCCCGTTATTTCTGTTTCGGTCATACGTTGGATAGGTGTTTGTATACAGCTCTAATTGTTACCGAGAAAGAGGAAAGGCGACGGATCTAGTTTTGCAGAAACGAATAGTTGTGGACTTGTAGTCCGTAGCAGGTCATGTTCTTGATGAAATAGAAGTCATATTCAGGACTCAGGAGTATAGAGAGTGTTATCTGGTAGTATAATATAAGCATGAACAGAGTTTGATCGACCTAATTGATCAAGGCTTCACAATATAGTGATGATCGAGTTCCCAGTCCACCGTTTTTGACTGCGTGGTAAGTGCTGAATTTATGGTCAAATTCTATTTGGTTGATTTGATACACAAGGAGAATGCTTCTTTTGCTTCATATAGTTTCATTTTCACACCGATAAAAAAGAACGCACATCTGCCTGTTGGTGTTGTGTAGCTAAAAATGATCCTGCCAGTATAAACAAACAACACAGACGAAATATTCACTTTCATCACATATATAAAATTTCTATTACTCTAATAACCACAAAAAGTGGCATAAAATACACGTAAATCAATAAATTAATACTTCGAACTTAAATCAATAAAGTAATACTTCTGTTATCGAAATCGGTTTTCAAGAATTAGTGATAAATCGTCAAAACTATTTTACCGATTTAATCAATCACCGATAAATTATTTATTTTTAAAAAAATTGTCCGATAAATTAAAAATTGATACATCAACGATTTAGTTCCGATTTACGAAATTCGGTAGTCATTCAAATTGAATGTACACCGAAACAGGGAACAGCTTAACTGCAACCTCACCACGCTGACTTGAAAAACACATAAATTTCCCAGTCCCAGGCCAATTTCGTAAATCAACTCGATCTACAATTCACCTCTCCTCCGATTAGATCGCCGGAGAGTTAAATGGATTGTGCAATCAGTTTCACCACCACACTCACCGTCATAATCGTCGTCGCGATCTTCCAGCCACCTGATCTCGCTTTCTCCGCCACCAATTTCATTCTCCGGCCACCTAGTAACAACCAAAACCGTCACACAATGTTTTTACCTCTCTCTCTATCTCCTCCTAACGCTTCTCTCTCCTCTTCTGTTAAGTCACGCCGGCATTTACAAAAATCGGATTCGCATCAGTCGAATGCTCGTATGCCTCTCCACGACGATCTCCTTCGCAACGGGTAATCGTTATCGTAATTGTTCTACTCTTCACAATTAACGTGTTTTTATTTATATAAGTTTCGTGTAATAGTGTTTGTTGATTGAGATTGATTATGATTTTGAAATTGATGACTTTGTTAGGTATTACACTACTCGGCTTTTGATTGGGAGTCCGCCGCAGAAATTCGCGCTTATAGTTGATACTGGTAGTACTGTTACTTATGTTCCCTGCTCTACTTGTGAACAGTGTGGCAAACATCAGGTCAATTTTGCTGCTGCCTATTTTTTTCGATGAAAAATAATCAATTCAACTGTTTTCCTTGAGTATTTTTGAAATAGATTGATCGTTGTATAAAGCTTAGTCATACATAATTTACTGATTAAATGTTTGCGAAATTTGTTTACTTCATGCATGATATGGTTCCACAACGGTACTCTTTAACTTTTGTAATAGTATCGATTACTTTATTGCGTGTATGTTTTGAAGTGGTAAGTATCAGATAGTGGTATATTCGGTTGACGTCTTCTGACATATTTGCAACATGTTCCTAATAATTTATTATGATGTAGAATAGTGTAGCCGTTATTTTTAGCAATAAGACAATGACCTTGTCGACGTCATAGTTAATGCTGTTTCCCGCTTGTTTTGTATTCCATTCCATCTCACCAAAGTTTTAGCCATTTATGCTCTAAAATCTAAATGGAACGGAAACGGGATGAAATGAAAAATGTGAAAATGAACTAAGGTGAAAAAATTGGCAAAACAGGGAACAATTAGAAAATTGAGAGCATGACTTTTCTATGATAATGTCTGGGAAGGAGATGAGTCTGGATCTCTCAAAGTAGTGGGTTTGATTTCTAGTTTAAGTTGGTAGGAATAGAATGGAGAAAATAGTGATATATATATATATATATAAATACACCCACGGAACACGACAAACTACAAAAATCACTTTGGTTCCTCCCATGTAATTCCTACCCAACAAATGAAACATTACTGTTTCATTATGCTGATGATTAATAATAGTTACTGTACTTAATTTATTATACCTGTAATACTATGAAATGAAGGGAGTAACTTTATACAATCAATTTTAATATTTTATGTGCAGGGTTATCGCATAAAGATCCTAATATTGTTTTGCAATCATGACACTCGTGACTCGGCTTTGTCTGTATCCATAAACCTAAGCAAAAATACAGATCATACCTCGCTTAAGCAGGGATACATCATATGTAGTAGAAGTTGTGTCAATGAAGGAGTTTGACTTCGACCAGCTCCAACCCATTACAGTGAAATAGCGTAAATTTTACAATATTCGCAAAATTAACTCCAACCTATTTACAGTATATCATATACCTAAAGAAAATCTTTTGTCTAAAAGAATACATGAAATTCTAACTTTTCCAAAGCTGAGTGTTTTGTTGGGATATATTATGATATAGATGGGAGTCATGGGACATAGAGGGAATAAATTTGTTTATGTTAACAAGCACAAGGGCATAGTAGGAATTATTAAGATGCCAAATTGGTGTAACGATTACACCAAATGTACTTTTGACACCAAATGTGGTGTCACTGTGTATTTGGTGTGACTTTCACACTATTATTGTGTTGGATTGGAGTTGCTCTTATAGTCTAATTTTCAGTTGCTATCCCTTTGACAAGAATTTTGGTTAAAAATTATGTTTCACTGTCTCTGTTATTATAACATTTTGTTAACCCAAATTTTAATGTCAGCAGGATCCAAGATTCCAACCAGAGTTGTCGAGTACCTACACACCTGTAAAATGCACTATTGACTGCCAATGTGATAGTGATAAAGTTCAGTGTGTTTACGAAAGACAATATGCTGAAATGAGTTCCAGCAGTGGAGTCATCGGTAATGATGTCATTTCTTTTGGTGATCAAAGTGAGCTCACACCCCAACGTGCAAACTTTGGTTGTGAAAATGTGGAAACTGGTGACCTATATAGCCAGCATGCTGATGGCATAATGGGTCTAGGTCGTGGGGATCTTAGTATTGTTGATCAACTTGTTGAAAAAGGTGTAATAAGTGATTCATTTTCCTTATGTTATGGTGGAATGGATGTCGGTGGTGGTGCAATGGTTCTTGGTGGAATATCAGCTCCTGCTGATATGGTCTTCACACATTCAAACCCTGTTCGAAGGTATGTTTAGAAGTATCATTCTGATACTTATAGAGAATTATATGCCTTTTGACATATTCTTTTTATACATCTCACGCATTTACTTTAGTCTCGGGATCAAAACAGTCCATATTACAATATTGAGCTGAGGGAGTTACACGTTGCTGGGAAGCGGCTATCTTTGAGCCCTGCGGTTTTTGACGGGAAACATGGATCTGTCTTAGATAGTGGAACAACTTATGCTTATCTTCCAGAAGCAGCTTTTTTGGCATTTAAGGAAGCTGTAAGTTTCTGTGTATTGATTTTTTGTGCTCATCCTTGTCGTGACATGATGCTTATAATTGTAGTGCAACATAATCGATCCCTTAAATTGTCCTTGTCTAATTTTTCATTATGTTATTATTATGAAATTATAATCAACATTATAGTTTTCTTACGACAAAAGTACAGAATATGTAAAATATTAATTTGTTCGTTTATATTATATGGGCTTTTGACATCAGCATAAAATTTTCACCCTTGTCCTTGTAAAAATGGCAATAAAATATATTTGGAGTTGGGACACCGATAGATGAGAATCTTGTTGACTTAAGGTTTGATACATTTAATAGTTTTTACCTTACTTGCTGTTGCTCTTCAGCCCAAATAGGTATAATGAACTGAATTGGCAGAACTCGATATACTTACTTTAGGCTTACACTTGTTAGATGTTTGGTTAAGTTTTCAATCTGAACAGAAGGGGGTTTGATGGCCTTTTACAAGAATAATTTAAAAGGTGACTAGAAGCAAATATTATGTTAAAAAAAATGCTTGAGTCCGGGTAACATACGAGATCACTGTATTATGCTAAATAGATCAGAGGAGTCTTGAGTAATAATCCAGCCTATTGAGTATTGAGGAAGATAAGTATGCCAGGTTCATATATGAGAAGCACAATAGAATATTATTGGACGAGGATTGATAAAAACGTTACGGATAAAGAATCATAAAAACGTAATTTGTGTGCGTTTGGGGAAAATTTTTGGAGTTGGGAAAAATACTATGGGCATATAGGCAAACATATAGTAGGATTGTTCGGGACTACAAACCCACTAATCTTTTAGCGAATATTATATTATGGGTACTCTTAGTCAAAATTTAAGCTAGTTGTATTGGCATTTGGGTTTTAAACTTCTAACAAAAACTTTGTCTAGTTCAGAGTTTATGTCTTCTCGAATACAAATTAATCACTTCTAATATATTAAATGGCTCTTCTTATAATAGTTTGTCTTTCCTTTCTTTCTTTTTTTATTACTTTTTTTAATTTTATTTTGATTTCTCTTTACATTAACCTAATCTGCTACATAATAAATTATGAAACAAATGTTATCTAAATTTTAATAAAACTTATTTATTTAGGTGCAAAAACTTTGCTCTCACTCGCCAAATTATTGGGTCAGTCCCCGACTATGTACGTAGATATTTTTCTTTGAGCTTTCACTTCCGGTCATTCCCTGCAACATATGCCAAGTAGATGTATAATGTATATAGTTTGGAGATAAATTTACAGGAGATTAGTTTTGCCATGGTTTGTGTAGAAAGTAGACTTGTGCCATTTATTTTGGGTTGTGTTTGTTTAAACACGCAAGTTTGTCAACATGTGCAAGTGAAAACTATGTTACTCGGACTCTTCAGTTTTTCTCTCATATCCGTGTCCATCGAACGTGACAAGGGTGTCGGTATGGGATCTAGGCTGAATCCTTCAGATGGAAACCAGACACTTTAACCTTAAGAAATCTAGTTCAAAATGATTTATAAGGCCTCACAACAACTTGATCCTCTTAATTCTAAGGAGGGATGTCTATAACTATTTTTCATGCTATCCTTTTGATTTATGTTATAAATATGACATAAAAAATTATGTAAATATTTACTTTATGTGGTAGTCTGGTATATGACACAAATTTACAAATGTAATGTATATAAAATAGGTATAATTTCGCCTACGTGAAGGTTATATGCCGAATCCCGGCACTGGTGTCCAATTTTGGATCCATATCCACAAATCCTAATTTTTTATAAACTAAGAGTCTGACTCTTGGATCCACACCCGTATCCGACATCCGTACCTGAGTCCGGGTAACTTAGAGTGAAAATATCTTGTTGTTTGTCGGATCTGTCTCCCGTGGACAACTGGGATTAATTGTTTCCATATAACTGCACATGGTGTTGGACAAAAAGAAAATTAAGATATAAAACACTGTACAGATAAGCATGAATGCAGTAGCTACAAAAAATCCACTTCTTGGAGCTTTGCTCAACTGCACAAAAGAGAGGAATTTGTATATGCCACATCAGAGAAAAAAAATCTTGAAAATCAATTTTATTTCCTTCGTTTAATGTTTAGGGGATTAAAATACTTGCATTCGTAATTATCATTTATCAAGGTGTCGCCTAGGTCACAAAAAACGGACAAGCATCTGACTAGCCTTGAATTTTAATGGGTAGGTGACACATTGAATAGCCTAGGTCCTTTTAAGTCCGCCTAGTCCACATAATTCCGTCAAATTTCATTTCTAGTCCAATATGTTTTTGACCCGGCCCACCCATAATTAAATTATACAAAATATATGTTGTCTTGTAAACATCACACGTCCTTCAAAACTCGATCTACAAAGATTTGTAGAGAAAAAGGAGAAAGAATCATCTCTTGCGAAATGATAAAAGTTATACAAAACGTTTTTAGCAATTATTTATAGATGTATTTTATTTTCTATATATAAACTCAAATAGTACCATGTATGTACAATCTTAACATAACATCTTTAAGATTTAATATACCTTAGTTATTGAATGTGGGCTAGTCTTATATTAAAAGGGATAATGTTCACATTTATGAAGTTAAATTACAAAACCAAAATAAGTAACCGAAATATTAAATAAGCACATATTTTGTACTTTTCATAATTAAAATTATAAGTAACTACGCAAACAGTGAAATAGTGAACTTATATGATAGTTATTAAAAGAAACGAACATGTATGATCAACCTTTTAATCATCAGTTCACCAATACTACAGTATTCACACGAATGATCAAAATATGTCGAGTTACAATGCTTATTTAAATCTCGAAAATCCTGATTAAATTATCAAAAAAACCAAAGCCAATAAATACTTTAGGTTTATTATACATATGCTATGTGCTATGCATCAGACATGTGCTACTTATTAGTACTTTTTTTATAAATATATTTATCTAATAGTTATTTTTTTTTCAAATTAAAAGAAAATTAATGTATATTAATATCTAGGCACGGGCACTATGATATTTGTATACATATTTATGTGCATATGATTATGAATGGGAATAGAAAGCATGTTTACAAGTTATCTATCAAGTAGTTTAACAGAATGATGGAGCTTACACATAGCATAATTAGATGCAAGAGAAAGAGATAAAGAAACTTGACTTTGTTTTTTATTAACTATGTAAGCATAAATCCTACGAAAACTAATTTTAAGCATTGAAATTTTAAGGAAAATAGTATCTTGTGGGTATTCTTCTGGCCTTGATAGTTCTGCTGATTACAAGCTTAAATAAGCAAAGTACAATTGAACCTCTATTAGTTTAGACTTGAAGTTCAAGGATTACATATTTACTTAATTTTATCTTTATATAACTAAGCAGATTGTAAAGGAGGTTAATTCCTTAAAGCAGATTCGCGGTCCTGATCCAAACTATAATGACATTTGCTTCTCTGGTGCTGGAAGGTAATGTGAATACCTATTGAAAAGGCTCCCGTTATCAGAGTAGTTGATTATATAACATTGTAGGGTTATTATGTAAATTCGGTTTCTTCAGTGATGTTGCAGAACTCTCCAAATCTTTTCCAACTGTGGATATGGTGTTTGAAAATAAGCAGAAGTTCAGTCTATCTCCTGAAAACTATCTGTTTCGAGTAAGTTTCTGCAAAAGAATATAAATCTTAATCACTAAATTCTTAGACGTTACCATCTTGAAATTATATGATAGTTTTTTGGGTGCTCTGCTACCCCAAACAATGACTGACTTACTGTGTGTGTAGCATTCCAAGGTACGTGGTGCATATTGCTTAGGAATATTTCAAAATGGAAAGGATCCGACAACTCTTTTGGGAGGTATTTTATGCTTTGTTTAACATTTTCTTGAATTTGCATTGGTTGTCACCCCCTCTGTCCTTATATATAGAGTTGTATCTTTATAAAGTTGTTTGTGGTGGTCTTTTTAATTCTGTGTGTTGTCAGGAATTGTTGTCCGCAATACTTTTGTAACTTATGATCGCGAGCATGAGAAGATTGGCTTCTGGAAAACCAATTGTTCTGAATTATGGGAAAGACTTAATGTTACCAGTGCTCCTCCTCCAGAACCTTCAACTGAGAGTAAACCAAATTCTACTAAAGTAGTGCCACCTGCAATGGCTCCGACGGGACCTTCACATAATATTATTCCAGGTAAAATAAGCTTCTAATTTTGTATCCTTGTGCTTCCAGATCTATTGATGATATTATGCTAAATACAAACAGAACATGAGATTGGAGGGTGATGATGTATAAGTTCATTTAAGATTCAATCCTAGGGATGGCAATTTATAACGATCCGATGGATACCCGATCCGTACCGACCCGATTGACTTTTGCCGAACCCGAATTTTTCGGGTTTGGGTTTGATTTTTAAACCCGAAATAATTTCGGGTCAGGTTTGGGTTTAGGTCATACCATTTCGAACCCAACCCGAGAACCCGTTTCTAACCGACCCGAACCCAAAACCCGTATTAAAACATAAATAATATAATATATATTAATATGTATATATATAGATATAAATATAGATATAGATATAGATATGTATAGTTACTAATATTTAGTATATTGAGTCGGTGACTTATATTGGCCCCGTGGCCATGACTCGTCCCTAACCCTTCATTCTCCCCTAACATGGAACATGATGCAGATTGGAAAATGCTGTTGCTGACATGCTGGCTTACTGCTTTGTTTTCAGATTTCGGGAGATTGATTTATAAATGTTGTAGCCTTGTGGGCTTGTAGTAGACTAGCAGACTAAAAGAAAAAATTGGCCAAAATGGCTCTGTAATGCTTATATTTAATTTGCTTTCAGCCTTTCAAATTGTAATGCTTAATTTTTAAATTGCGGAATATTTGAATTTTCTTCATTTTAAAAAAATCAATTTTTCGGGTTTCGGTAAAACCCGAACCCGAATAAAAACCGACGGGTTCGGGTTTGGATTTACAAATTCGGGTTTTTTCCGGGTTCGGGTAGGCGGTATAAAATCGGGTCCGGGTTTGGTTTTTGCAAAACCCGTTTTGACCGACCCATTTGCCATCCCTATTAATCCTAGGAAGTGAAGAGCTTTAGCAAGTAAATCATGTTGGCATGTAAATGGATATTTTATTCTAAGGTTATAGAATGTTCTCAGTGATTTCTTTTTTGTTAACCATTAATAATCAAGCTCAATTCGCGATAAGATAGCTCAAGTGGTTAAGGGCTTATCTCTTGTCGTCCCAGGTTCTGGGTTCGATTCTCGCTCACCCCCGAGATATGTTAGGACAGATACTCAATTGTAAGGCATATAAGCCAAATTAGTCAAAAAAAAATAATCAAGCTCAATTGATGCGTTCTTAAGTTAACATTCAACTATGAAGATGATAATAGTTTTATAAAATAACTAAATTCTTTTAGCCTGAAATTAGGTTACGTCTGATGGTATCTATTGTATTATACCACAATGCAGGGGAACAGAAAGTTGGCCGCATTACTTTTTATCTGTCAGTGAATGTTACATATTCAGATCTCAAACCTTACACGAAAGAGCTTACCAAAATAGTGGCTAAGGAGTTGGAGATAAATGTTTCACAGGTATACCCTGGATTTGGATTGCAATCTATGGTTTTCCAAAAGTGAAAGCACGGCTGCAGTCTATGCTTTCAGTGCGATTTATTAATTGTTTAGATTTCCAATAACGAGTAACCGGTGGAGTGATGATTTACAGGTGCAATTAATATATTTTAAATCTGAAGGAAATAATTCCATTACAAGATGGGCCATTTTCCCTGCTGGATCTGCTAGCTACTTCTCTAATGCAACTGCTATGGTCGGTAAAATAATTATAGTTTTGCAAGAAGATTTTAATATGCTATTAGCTCTATTTTTATATTATATGAACTTGATTTACAGGGCATAATGTCTAAGTTATCCGAGCATCGTGTAAGTCTTCCTAAAACCTACGGAAGTTATCAATTTTCCAGATGGAGTGCTGAGCCCCCTACAAAGTGGTATTTACTGTTTTGTTAAATCTATTTTCATCCAAGAATGTACAGTTGTCTAGGGCTCTTTACTTTTCTTAACAAATCTTGTTTTCTTATTATTTGGTTCCCTTCATTCAATGAGTTTATTTTGTGTTGGCCTACATAGGATGTGGTTGCAGCGACATAACATTGTTGTGGTTGTAGTGATTATAGTCATGTTGGCTCTTTCTTCATTAGCTTTTGCAACATGGTTTATCTGGCGACGAAGGCAACAAACAGTTAATGCCTACAAGCCTGTTGGTGCTGTTGTGCCAGAACAAGAGCTTCAGCCATTGTAAACTTTGAACTTTTTCATGAGGACAAAAGATACATGGGAATAGCATTGACTACTGACGTGACGACCATATGTGCATCAGATACCAAGTCGCGCAAAAAGATGATACACCGGAAGAACAGAAGCTGGGGTTTATTCAAATATTTCATTAAATTTGGATATAATTGTAAAGGAACGGCTCGACTCTCACATCACATAGATGAATTTTGTAAGATTTAGTAATGAAATTAAAAGACTGACCAATAAGGTCAGACATTTTTAACCTGTCTTCATAGAGTAAATTTTACTAAAAGTGGTTAAAATATGCAGCTATACTGTATGACATGTAACCTCAGACCCTCGTTTTTTTCTGTGTCCTTGTGTTTCCTCCGCAGCGGGGAAAATACCTTCATCCCATTTTTGGAGTGAAAGTTTTGGACCGAAAGATTGTCAAATTTACAGCTGTATGCCATGTAACGTTCATACCTGTGTTTTAACTTCTTTATAGAGATTTATAAATTAGAATTTAAGTTGTAAGAGTTTAAGTTAAAATTAACTATTTCCGGGGAGAAATGAATACAGTTCATTGATTGAGATCGATTCTTACTGCAAAGATTTGCATATTAGTTTGCACAACATTTCTATTAAAAAGGCTTAGAAAAATCGTTTTGAAAGGAAAATGCTCAGTAGCGTCGTACATAATACATGTAATAAATGTATAGATTGCCGCGTAAAATGAACCGAACAAAGAAAAAACGAAAATTAACGACCTATATTAGTTTGACAGTTTGACCCACAGTGCCCTTTGAAATTGTCAAAGTCGTTTATTAAATTAGTCAAAATCGAATTCTTTAATTAAACCTTCAGTCTTGTTCCGAGAACAATTTGTTTCTAGTTCTAATTTGCTACTCTCCCTTAATTGTATCGTAATTTACTCTTATAATATTATTAAGACATATTCACTAACATGTACACTTTACCAAATTTTATTTAAACTTTCTTGAATTTAAATCATTTTACAACTTATTACACAAATTACAAATTTTCTTAACAAGCCTCTGTCTCATTTTATGTGAGCCCATGATGTGAGCTCACTTGCCTTTTTGTAATGTCTAAAAAGTAATGAATCTCTTATTTATAATATTTGTTTAAAATTATCACAATCATACATTTATATAATATACTTATTTTAATTTTTATTATTTTATTTAATTATATTAAAATTAATTATTAATTTATTAAAAAACGTATTAGTCAAATTAAAGTCGATCATTAATTTATGATAAAACGAGCTAGTCAAAACATACTGTGGTTAGATAAACAGGCAGATAATCACAGATTTACATCGTACACCTCTAGTGGAGCCCACAATTTAAGTGGTCCCCGCCAACTGCTTCTAGTTTCTCTTGTTGAAAAAGTAAAAAGAAAAATAAAAAAGAAGTTCCTTATTCCAATATATTTCCGTACAAATATATGGAGTAAGATATATGCACAAAAATATAAAATTATAAAAATAACTGAAAACAGGCTGTTTATTCTGGTAAATCTCTCTCTCTCTCTCTCTCTCTCTCTCAATTGATCCATCGAAATTCTAGGGTTTAATTAACTCTTTCTTACTTTCAACTTCAGCTCTGCTTTCTTCTTCTTCTTCTTTTTAACTTAACTTCTATTACTTTGTGCTTCACAATCACAAACCCTAACTTTTGATCCATCAATTTCGAATTTCAAGGTAAGATCAACTCAATTCATCTGCAACAATATAATTTATGTTTTGTATTTGTATTTGTATGTATTTAGCTCCTGCTTGTACTAATCTTAGTTTCAAGTATCCTGATTTAAGCTAGTGTGTTGTGGATTTTAATTAATTGGTGAAAATGATTGCAATTGGGCTCTGTTTCGAAGAATTTTAACTTAAATGAATACATGAATTAGAGATGTTATGAGTCTTTATGGTCAAAGTTCGAATCTTTCGTGGCTAGAGCATCTCTAGCACCCCTAATTATATGTGTATCTTTAGCATTACTATGTAGGCTATAGCCATTTTTTTGTCAGGAATGTTTTACATGTGGGTTTTGCGTGTCGTTAGGGGAAGGTGTTGATGGTGCAAATGTATTGCATAAGTGACATTATTAGTGAATTTAGCTTAACGAAGTAGCTAGAGGTTTTATGTGAATAAAAGTATGTAGTACGGTGTTATAGATGCAATTGATTAATCAATAAGGTGCTAGAGGTATTTTAGTATTTTAGTTTTGTTTCAGCATTTGTTAATTTTTCTTCCATGAATTTGCTACGTTATGAATTTTTGTAATGATAGTTATTCATTGGTGGTACAGGTGTGATGGAGATATCAAAATTGAAAGCGCTTCTCAAGAATATATCCGGTTTATTTCATTTGTCTTCTCGTGAAAGCTTAAGCTTTGAACCAGTTCAGAAGTATTATCACAAGGTTGAGGAGATGATGAAGGTGATAAAGATTGTGCTTGATGCGATTGTTGATGCTGAAATAGCTTCTGATGAATTATTTCAAGAGTCATTTGCAAGCTTAGATGACTCGGTGGATGAATTAAGAGAAATATTTGAGACCTGGCATCCGTTGATGAGTAAAGTTTACTTTGTATGCTCTCTCTCTCTCTCTCTGTGTGTGTGTCCCCTCCCTCCCTCCCACTTTCTTACATTCATGACAATGTACCCGTTAAGCCTTTTTTTTAATTGAATGCCATACTAGTGGAGTTGGTTGGTAATTGACGATTTTATAGTAAATGGTTCATACAATGGCATCTAGTATAATCTTTAGGTTTAAAAAGAGTTGTAACTGACAAATTTTTAAGCTGAGTTGTGTAAATCTCTAGTCTCACTTCAAAATTTGTGGAATTAACATGATCATGTTCTACATTGGAGTTCAAATCATTACCATTGTACCAATAATTGAATTATGCTTGTATATCTTCTTTGTGTGCGTGGGTTTTTTTGGGGGGGGGGGGTTGACCCAGGTTCACATGGGTTCGAATCGTAATTAGGGACACAATGTGGATTGATGGACCTATTTCCTGAATCTGCAGCTCAAAACTTAGAAGATTCTAGACTTGACATGAGTTCCAACGATTTTATATATAAATTTGGAGAACTAATATTAACAGACTTGATTTTCTAATTTGTCTACTGAATGAATCGGAGTAAGATCGTGAATACAAGTACAAAAAATGCCGGTAGAAGACACTTTTGGTTGTGAATTCGTATTGGATAAGTCTTTGATGTCTTTTGGGACAGTGGATTGAACAATGAACTGAGATGTTATGACCATTAGACTGTTAAATTAATTCGGCGTAACAGATTAATTGTTAGTCCGTTTAGAAAATTCTTTTTTTAAAACAAAAAATTGTAGGTCTAAGACCTGCCACCCTGGAGGAGCTTCCTTGTAAGAATCTTGGAGATATTTGTTTGCAAAAGACATTTGTTTTCTTTGTTGTTTAGTGTTTGTTTATAGGTTATATCTTGTCAAGAAATTAAAGTACTGAGACCCAGGTTTGGATATCTGAATTTCCTCGAAGTAAGTTTTATGCTTTCCAATCTTAATTTTTCAAAAAAAATAAATTGTTAGATTCTTCTTTCAGTACATATTCTTATATAATATAGGTAATGTATCTATTAATTATAGCATCCATGTACATATATATATATATATATATATATAGACATACAAATACTTATATATAAGCCAACTGCCTGAATCAAGTACCCAAAAATATTGGTGTAGTTATCAGTTATATGCAACAATTAAGTAGTATTTCACATCACTTTAAGAGTAAGCGGGTAGCATCATAATGGAGAAGGATACTTGTTCTAATATAGGTCATCTTCAGAATATATTGTTCTTTGATATTTAAGTATATAATACTTATGTCATCTTATTTAGTTTGGTAGAGTTGTCATGCGAGGTTTGAACTGTATATAATCTTGACTTGACTTGGTATAGACAATTGATGGATCCAGAAAAGAGAACAATTTATTTTGTTTCCTTCAACAAGGTGTCACTAAGGGGTTCTTGCAAATGTAGAATGTACGAGCATGTGGGCATTCTGTGCCGACACACAATAGCCATGTCCATAAGAGGATGTGTGGGGGAAATACCGGAATGTCTGGATTTTTAGTTATCACTATCTTATGGGTTTAAAACATAATTAGAAAGTGAAACATCGGTGGTTCAATTTGAATTTTTATCTGTTAGATTATTAAGAATACCCTTAAAAAATGCCTTGGTGTTTATTCTTTCACCAGCTAGCAAATTTCGGATGCCATGACTTACTTTTTTGCAATATCGTCAGTTCCTTACCATCCAGTGGGCCTCTTGTTTTCTCTTTTATTTAGAAAAAATTAAATGACAGGAATATTGAAAAAGATAAAGGTTTAAAAAATAACAAAAGTCAAGTCAGCAATTAGGTTATTTATTTATTTATCAGTAACTTTTCTGGTCCTTGATTTAATATGATCTTGTGCACTAGGTTCTGCAAGTTGAATCCCTAATGACAAAGGTGCGGTCATATGGCTTAGATGTTTTTGAGTTTCTAAATGGTTCTGATCAATCTCTCCCTGTTGAATTGAGCACGGCATCTCTCGAGGTACTTTCTGTTTCATTTCTATATGAAGATGATCTGATAGTGGGTATTTGATGTCATTTTTTTATGTATCAACATCCTACCAGCCTTATTTCTCACCAGTTTTCACTCAGTACTGAACACTCTACACAAATGTCAAGCATGTGAAATAAATTTGCTTCATAGGACGGACTGGCTTAACAACCCCGAACTTCGGGGGTATCTCAAAAAAAATGCACGAATATAGAAGAACTCTAAATTTTGCAACTTGCGCTGTTCCCATAAAGTAGCTCACCTAAATTAAGATAATCTGCCGATGGAAACAAAGAAAAAAGTGACTAGCAGTGAGCGAATAGCTCATATGCGGAGATAAAACACTGGATAACTGAATAATGATTAAAATGGCGAAGTTAGAGATAAAACGGAAAATCTGAATAAAGAACAGTGACATATCGAATGAGGCAATAGAAAAATGGATACTCAACTCATAATATAAAAATGAATTTTTCAAATCAAAATGTCTTTTTACTTTTAGATTGTCCCCGAGCTCGTCAAAAACAAAGAAGTCAGGGATGCAGAAAATAAACAAATGTGCCCTGCCTTTGTGCTGACTGCTGCCTGAACAAAACAGCCCCTGATCACACAACTCCTTGGATATTTAAAACATCAAAACACAGAATTTGACAATGGAATGTAAACAAATAGCGCAGAGCTCGAAAAGCCTCATAATTTTGAATTTAAACTGAATTTGCTACCAATTTCCGAACTTAAAGCATACCATCTCAATTTAACGCAATAGATTGCACAAATAACTGATTTTGACATGCTTGCAAGCAAAAATGCAAAAAACACAGATAGTGAAAGTTGTAGATAATCAAAATATTTTTCTATTCTTCCAACGTTTCTAAAATCTTAACATTCCGATGAATGATGAATTAGATATGAATTTAACAAGTTAGCACTGTTATATTATATATGACTTTGGAGTAACAAAACAAAGGTAAAGAGGGTAACATAGAAATCGGTACCTCAAACTAAGTATTGTGAATATAACTAACAAATTCAGAATCGAACCCGAGAAAACCTAGTTTATCTATAACAAAGTCATTGGAATCCATTAATCTAAGCACCTAATGAATTGCAATCACGTGCATATCAAGTAGTTCTATTTCTTAACGTAAATCCAAGTACCCCAATTTGTACTGAAATCTTCAGTGATCTCCTCTTGCTCTTTCTCTTTCTCTATTCAAACGTAAGATTCCTTTTTTGCAAACTCTTTCTTCTTCTGTTATAGTTAAAGCTTACTCTTTTTTCTTTTGTATTCTTTTAACTAAAATAATATCCTAGTTATGGAAGAAACATCTACTTACACAGACATTAATATTAAAAATATTCTCACTAATATTATTTAATAGTTAATATTAAATAATTTAAGTAAATATAATCATAAAACCTGTGATGTTACACTTAGTCACTTGCTAACACAGTCACACACACAGAGAAATTCTGATATTGATGTTCTGTACATTCAACTTATACAGCACTGCCTGCAAAAACTTAAGCATTTGGGATTGGAACAAACATCAGCTGTTATCGCGAAAGCTATAAGGGATCAAGTGGAGGGCTCTGGACCCAGTTCAGATTGTCTGGTTAAAATTACAGAATCTTTGAGTTTAAAGTCCAATCAGGAGCTTCTAATTGAGGCTGTGGCCCTCGAAAAGTTAAAGGAGAATGCTGAACAAGCTGAAAAGAACGGGGAAGTTGACTATCTTGATCAACTATTAGCTCTTGTTACCTACATGCACGAACGGCTTGTTCTGTTAAAGCAGTCTGAAAGCTATAACACTGTTCAAATACCTGCTGATTTCTGTTGCCCTCTCTCACTCGAGCTCATGACAGACCCTGTAATTGTGGCTTCAGGACAGACATATGAGCGGGCTTTCATCCGAAAATGGATTGATCTTGGGCTTACTGTTTGCCCAAAGACGCGTCAAGTTCTGGCACATACTAATCTTATACCTAACTACACTGTGAAGGCACTGGTTGCCCATTGGTGTGAATCTAAAGGTGTAAAGCTGCCTGACCCCATGAGGTCAATGAATCTAAACATACCTTCTTCGCTCCTTAAACATGCAGCGTCTGGTGCGCCCCGAGATTTACAAATGGCTGCCGATCCTACGCACTCAAGTGGTTCTCCGGGAAAGAACTTAATCTCATCTAGTGTAACCAGTCGGGAGGGAACTTCTCCATCACATCCACGCTCATCTTCTGAGGATTCCTTGTCTGAGGAAGCTGAAAATGGGCATGGTTTAGACAGGGATAGCATGTCCCCCAGAAGATCTGAAAACAGGCAAGCTAACTTGGGAGATAAAAGTTTGGATTTGGGTTCCCAAAGTACAATGTCACCTACAGGAGAACTGCCCAATGTTTTGAGGACCAATGGGCCAGTATCTCAAGTGCATAATAGGAGCAGCTCAGCCTCCAGCACACTTTCTAATGCAAACTTTTCACAAGGAATTCCTAGTGATAGCAACGATGCCTCCTCACAGGCATACGGTCATGATGATTCAGGTGAGCTTACATCAGAACGTCAGGCTGCTGCTACTTTGTCTTCTGCACAGAAAGAGCCTGAGTTTTCACCCCGATTTGAGACAAGATCTCGAACTCAGTCAATTTGGCGCCGGCCTTCTGATCGATTTGTTCCTAGAATCGTATCTTCTCCTGCTGTTGAGACAAGGGCTATCCCTTCTGCTGTTGAGACCCAAATTCAGAAGATGGTTCATGATTTGAGTAGCACTCCAATGGAAGTACAAAGAGATGCTACAGCGGAACTTCGTTTACTTGCAAAACATAACATGGACAATCGTATTGTGATTGCAAACAACGGGGGCATTCCCTTATTGGTCAATTTACTTCGATCAACAGACCCAACAACACAGGAAAATGCTGTTACTGCACTTCTTAATCTGTCAATCAATGATAACAACAAAGCTGCTATAGGAAACGCTGATGCAATTGAGCCATTGATTTATGTTCTTCAGTCAGGGACCCCTGAAGCTAAAGAAAATTCAGCTGCTACACTTTTTAGTTTGTCAGTGATTGAGGATAACAAAGTCAAGATTGGGAGATCTGGTGCAATTCAACCTTTGGTTGATCTGTTGGGGCATGGAACTCCTAGGGGAAAGAAAGATGCAGCCACAGCTTTGTTTAACTTGTCAATATTTCATGAAAACAAGGCCCGCATTGTACAGGCTGGTGCTGTGAAGTACCTTGTGGAGCTGATGGACCCTGCAGCAGGCATGGTTGATAAAGCTGTTGCTGTTTTGTCAAATCTTGCTACTATTCACGAGGGAAGGGCAGCTATTGGCCAAGAAGGAGGCATACCTGTACTGGTTGAAGTTGTTGAATTGGGATCTGCGAGAGGGAAGGAAAATGCAGCTGCTGCCCTTTTACAGCTCTGCACAAACAGCAGTAGATTTTGCAACACAGTACTCCAGGAAGGAGCTGTCCCACCATTAGTGGCTTTGTCGCAGTCAGGCACCCCAAGAGCAAAGGAAAAGGTGCTAATTTTCTTTAATTTCTCTCTATTATAAGTGTACTTAGGTCTATTACAGGAACAGATCTTAGACATATTTTGGTTGCTTGCAGGCTCAAGCTCTTCTTAGCTACTTTAGAAACCAACGACATGGCAACGGTGGTAGAGGATAACTGCGAAAGTTTAGTGGTATGTCCTCGAATGAGTAAAGTAAAAGTCATACAATGTACATTTGATGTTGCAAATAATGCATATGAATGTTTTAGTTCTTAAATGTGTGCTTAATTTTACAAAAAGCCAGAAGAAAAAAAGAACGGATTTAAGGAGGAGGCTTATTAGGGGCGTTGGTAGCAACTTTGTGAAACTTTGTATATGTAGCTCTATTTTTGCAGCTTCTGTATTGTATATCTGGGGCCGCAGATCATTTATATTTCAAAGAAAAAAAAAGTTATGTGTTGTTACTTTTCCCCTTGTTCTGAGAGTAATTTGTGTGTTTTCTGAATTACTTCATTCAATCCATGCAAGTCATTTGTTATACATTTTTAAAAATATCACTCTTACTGTGAATTGTGAAGATAAATGCGCGAGTTCTTATGTAATTCAGTTGAGGCATTATGTGACACATAAGTCATCCGAGCCAACTGTAAAACTCATTGTTGGAATGTAAAAGATTCTAATTCATTGTAAATGTTTGGGAACTCGGAAGTATGTAGTGTTTTGTCGTGAAAATAGGATGTACCATGTTCAGGCAGAATTGACGGAGGGAGTAGGGGAGACGATGAGGAAACTCCGTGAATGTTAGTACAGCTATTTCTTTCCTCTCCAGTATAACGAAAATGGCAATAATTATACTCAGAAAGTTCCAGTCCATCATATTCTTCACCATACTCCTACCTCCTCTACTATCTACTAGGGCAACAATTTTCATTCCAGGTAAACATTGAATCGATGTCCTTGTCCGCGACATCAGCCACAACTCAGTAGTTAGGATTTCAAATACGTTACTGCCAATAATTTACATATATTTAACTTTTACAATGATGTTCTAATAGAAGTTCATGTACAATTTTAACAAAATTAAATAACATGATAATTATATAATAATTTCGTTTAATGGGATGATTTTCTCCACGTACTTCGTAAACATATTATTGAAGAAGACAAGCAGGACACTCGTATGTAGAAAATATGCATCTGCAATCTGCATTGAATATATTTAGATTGGAGGAAATTATCAAGCCTCAGAGCTGCTGAATAATTTTTTTACTTAAAATTAAATATATGTTATTTATTTAATTTAATGTAACTTAATAATTTTTTTTAATATAATTTATAAATTTGCTTCAAAAATATTTTTTATTTTATAAAAGTAAATACATGATTGGATGGATACTAAATATAAAAATTAAACTTTATAGAAAATAGAAGTCGATTTTTATTGAAAAGTACCAAATTATTAAGAGCACGAGCTTTTGTCTTGGACAGAGATTCATTTGATGTAGATGTAAAAAATGTAAAACAATGCAAAGAGAAGTCATAATATTAATATTTATATGCACGAATACATCAAATTTTCGAGCATAAAAACTGAAAAAGTTAATTTCTATACTGACGAATGTGAACTTTATTGTTTATGAATAGTTAAAGTTTGCAAATTGCAACGATGTTCTAATTTCTTGAAAAGGAATCTTAGAACATTTGTACTTGTTATAGACTTTGAGAGATGAGAGCAAATTCAACAGTTAACCAAATATATAAATTTAAGGTCCCAAATTTCATTTCAGTAAGTTAAATGATGATCCAAATTTGGATTAGTGAACAGACTGATCCAAATTTGGATCACTTAATTTAATATAAAATAATAGTTTGTTATTTGTATTTTATGACATTTTAAATTGATTTTTAATTTTTTAGTTATATAATTAATAACAGAATATAATTAATAGTTAATAAAATTTATTTTTAAAATAAAACTTAAAATAATAAGAAAACATAATTTCATTAAAATTTAAATAGAAGTACAATACATAAAATAAAAAGTACATAAAATGCATAAAAGAAATTTCAACACACAAAATGACTCGAAAACGATACTAGGATTCAAGAATCTGTGAAATACTCGATTTCAAAAATTCTTGAACCGTCATTAATAACTCCGGTGAGCGGGGCGGCTCCTTTCGCCGCCGTTCCTGTACCCTTTGGGTGTTAATGAGGTGCAGCTGCTGTTGGGGGCCTGCAAAACAACACCGGAGGAGGGTTTTGTCCCCGCAGCGCCTCCGGTGTAAGAATAAGAAGCCGGTTGGGGAAGATGAAGATAGAGAGGACTAAGGTTGCTGTGTGTGTATAGGCTGAGTATATGAGAGTGTGTGTATTGAAAGTGTTTTTCTAACCACTAAACCCTTCATCTTTGGGGGTATATATAACCCAAATGTAGGTTTTAAGGGTTGGTACCTCTATATCAGGGCCGTTGGTTCTTAGGGGCGGAGGACGCCTGACTTGGGTGGATTGCATACACGTGTCCAGGGGAGGACCACCTTCAGGGTGTCCTAACGGCCGTCTGACATGCGCTGTGTTTGTCTGATATGTTGGTTGTTGATACCTGTCATCGTCACGTGCCCACGTACCCTTCCTTGACGGGTTGTGGAATGTGCATGAGCCTGTTGGGACCCCCCTCGGGCTGATCCTGGTTCTGGGCTGGATCCAGGTAGGCAGGTGATCCAGGTCATGGGTTGGACCCTGGTAGGAAGGTGATCCAGGTCATGTGCTGGACCCTGGTTAGAAGGTGATCCAGGTCCTGGGTTGGATCCTGGCTGGGAGATGATCCAGGTCCTAGGTTGGCCCTGAGTCTGAGTCTCTCCACTTGATTGCGCTGGGTGAGGGGGTCTTGGTCCATCAATTGAGCCTAATACCTCTTAGATCCAGGTTGGGCCCTATCCAGGTTGCTTATACCCTATCATTTGCCCCCACTCTCTTATGCAGATTTTCTGGATGAGGGAGTAGAGTAGTATCACATAGTTGTTGTTTTAGGAGAAAAAATTTTGCTTATCTGTTGCCCCCCAATCCGGGTCTGGTGTTTAAGGGGTAGATCCGGATTAAGGTAGATGTGCTTTTGTTGCCTTAGAAAAAATTCTGCTATTCATTGCCTCCTATCCGGATTTGGAGTAGTAGATACCAATCCGGATTAAGGTAGAAGAACTTTGTTCTTTAAAAAATTTCTGCTCCCTGTATGGCCCCCAATCCGGATCTGGTGTAGTAGACATCAATCCGGATTAAGGTAGGAGAACTTTGTTGTTCTAGAAAAAATTTCTGCTCCCTGGTTGTCCTGCAATCCGGATCTAGTGTAGTAGATGTCAATCCAGATTAAGGTAGAAGAACTTTGCTATTTTTTTTAAAAAATTCTGCTCCCTGGTTGCCCCCAATCCGGATCTGGTATAGTAGATGCCAATCCGGATTAAGGTAGAAAAATTCTTGCTATTTTTGAAGAAATTCTGCTCCCTGGTTGCCCCCCAATCCGGATCTGATGTAGCAGATGCCAATCCGGATTAAGATAGAAGAACTTTGCTATTTTTTGAAAAAAATTCTGCTCCCTGGTTGCCCCCCCAATCCGAATCTGGTGTAAGGGATACCGATCCGGATTGAAGTTGCCGAAACTGGTTGCTTGAAGAAAATTTATGCTTATTTGCTGCCTCTAGGTTCAGATTCACTTGTATCCGGGTAGGTGTCAATGATCCGGGTAGGAGGTTGCAGGTTCTGCATAAATTGTGGAATTTGTAACATTTTTCAGATTTTTCCCTCCCATGAATTTGAAATTTTGGCAGTTATTCCCTAGAAAATCGCCCCATAATCATTATGGGATTTAATTCGCTTTTATGTGTGTGTATATATATCTTCGTATATATACATTTGATTTTCATTTTTTGTAACCGTCTCCTGGACCAGTCCCCACGTGCCACGTGGCTGTGGCTCTCTACTTCACCCGACCTATAAAAAGCCGCACCCCCATCTTCTTATTTTATATTTTATTCTCTCACAAAAACGAAAACCAACAGTCACATATCTCTTTTTCTCACAATTTTTTTTTCGAAGTGCTGCCTTCTTGGTTGGAGTTCTCCGCCGCTGTCGTCGTTCTTACCCGTTTGCTTGCGATTTGTAAGTACTTCCTTCCCGCTCCTTCCTTCTTTGTTTTTTCAATTTATTCTTCGAGTTTCCGCCCTTTTCCCCAAGGTTTTGAATGCTCCGATTTTGTTGTAGATTCTTTGTGTTTCAGTTGGTTTTTTAGTGGATGTGTTTGTTTTTTGTTGGTGTGTGTTTAAATCTGTTGTTTTTTGGGTGTTTTTTGCGATGTTCTTGGTTGATTTTTGTGGGTTTTTGATTCGATTTTCTGGGTTTTGCAATATCTGTTCTTGATGTTCTTCGCTTAAACATGTGTATGTATATGTAAGAAGTATATAATCAGCTTTTTTGATTATTGGTCAATCTATTTGCGGTTAAGTTTTTCGATTTGATCCGGGTAGGGGGGTTATAACCCGGATAAGGTTAGTTTACTCTGTCAAGATTGCATGTTGTAGGATGCTGTGGGGTAGTTTATATTTGTTGTTCAGATCTGGATCTATACTAATGTGTTGGATCCGGATTCCTATGTGTTTGCTGTTACCCGGGTTTTTGCTGAATCTGGGATTGTGGGTTTGTTTATGGGGTTGCTATTGTTTTCAATATATGTGATCCGGATCATTGAAGTTTTTCCGGGTTGGACTTGCATTAGCGGTCTGGATCATTAGGTTATGGAAAGATTAACAAAACGTCATTGGTCCGGACAGCTTAGCAAAAAACTTAAAAATTATAGGAATCCAGATTAACTCACCTTGATTTCAATAGGTATATGGTCCGGATCAAGAGGTTTCCAAGAAGATCTTTCAATTGTTACCCTGGTCTTTCAAGTGAGGAAAGTGATCCGAGTCCATCTGAGGGGACGCAGATCCGGGTAGAAATGGGTAAGAAGGCCTCTCCTTCCACAGAGATAATCTCGAAGTTCCGGTATAAGAAGCTTCCAGATAATTCGGTCCCCTTCACTCCCGAGGGCTATTGGACAGATGTAAAGTACCACTTTGTTTTGAAGCCCACAGAAATTGAGAACGAAGTCTATTACGGGAGGGTTAGATACGATATGCAGCATAATGGCCACCCCGGGGTGTATAACCAGGAGGCCCTTGAGAGGATGTTCGCCGAGTTCCCTATAAGCTGGGATCATTATCAACTAAAGGATTTATATGCCGAGGCGGACCCGGATGAGATGGATGAGGCTATCCGGGCTGCGTTCCAGTTGACCCCTGATGTTATGTGGAGGTGGCCGGAACCTCACGAAAGGATCTATCACCGCCCGAAAAATGGGTTTGTCCCGGTCTGGATGGAGCACCTTAGATCCGCGTGGAACCCCCAATGCCATATATTTATCAAACATCTATGCAAACATGTGTACAAGATATCCCCAATGCAGATCACGCCAAACGGGATAAAGTCTATGACCTGGTTCATTGCCTGTTGCAACAAGGCCGGGTTCCTGCCAACCCTGAAGCTCTTCCACCAAATCTTCTATCTTTCCAAATCCAGCCAGAAACCTTTTTACGAGATTAGGTTCCGGGCTACGGAGTGTGGGTATGGTCCGGGTAGAGCTAAGCCTATTATGCACAAGACCTCCTAGAAGTTCTGGAATGGGGAGATCATTCTGGCTGAAGGGATATGATCTAGCTTATCTCCCCTACTTTACAATGGAAGGTGTTGAGACCAAGTTTAGCCCGGCTGTACTTGAAGGTCAAGCCTTGTCCCAAATGAGGTCCTTCTGCGATTCCCTCGGATTCCAGCCAACCCGGGACACCTTTATGAACCACAAGCTGCTCTTTAAACTCGGCTGTAAGATTTTAAATATATAGATCCGGGTCCTTTTCCCTTAGAATTTATCTTGCTTTGCTGCTTTCTTGATCTGGTTTATATGTTTATTTTAGTTTTACCTTTTCGGTTGCTTGGTCCGGGTTACTCGCTCTTGTTGTTGACCCGAATCCTTTTTCTATTTGCCTTATAGTTCATCTTGTTGGCTATTGATCCGGGTCGCCTGCTTCTCCCGTTGATCCGGATTTTGGCCCTATTTGCATGATCCGGATCGCCTGTTCTGTTTAGACTTGCTTTTTCTATTTGCATTTGAATTGTTTAGAGAACATGCTGGGCCTTGATCCGGATCTCTTGCTTCGCTTGTTGATCCGGATCCCGATCCTATTTGCTTTTAAGTTGTACTACAAATTTTATTTTATCACGATCCAGGTCCTTTATTGTGCATTTGGATCCGGATCCTCTTATTCCGGAATTTGACCTCCTTTTGTTGTGTTTCTACTGGTCTGCCTTATTTTAACCGTGATTTTCTTGGAATCATGTCTTCTTCCGCTTATGCCGCAGCATTCAATACTCTTGGCCTGGCCTTCAAGACCACTAAGGGGGCCCCAGGACCTGGATACGGGTTGGCCGATATCGAGGGTGGAGCTGAATCTTCTGTTCCCCAGAACGTCTCGGATCTGGACCATGAGGCCATAGATTCTGAGCCCGAAGTTCAGGAGCTCCCGGATGACGTGGAGCGTCCGAGGAAGAAAAGGAAGTCCACCCCGGCCAAACCCCCTAGGGGCAAAGCTGCAATCTCTAGACGGGTCATCTGCGACTCGGAAGGAAAAAGCCCGGATGGGGATCCCGTGAAGGTTGGGACCAAGTCCCTGGTTGACTTAGTCAGGTTCATGTCGAGCATCCCCTCTGAGGACAACTGGGATGAGGTAGAAGGCTCTAGCATGGTCGCCGCTTTTAAGAGGGTAACCGGACAGTGGGGGCATGTACACTTCAATTATTTTTTTGGTTTTCCATCCGGATTGCATTTCCCTAAGTTGCTCCTTTGCATTTTCATACTTAGTCTCTTCTCTGATTTATTCCAGATTGGGAGCGCCATATCCATTTGCTCGGATATCGCCTTCACATAGGTCCGGGAGGCCAACAACCAGGCCCGGGTTGAGAAGATTCGAGATGATGGTTTGAAGGACGAGCTGGATGAGGCCCGGGAGGGCTTCAAGACTGTCGAATCCAGGTTAAATGAGCAGCTGAAGAATGAGAAGGCCCGGGATGATGGCCTTGCCAAGGAGGTGGAGAAGCTTAAAGCTGACCTGGCCGTGAAGGAGAACCTGGATAAGGAGGCTATCATCGCCGAGTTCAAGGCCAGCGATGTTTATGATTTTGAGCTCAAGCCGGGGTTCCCGAGGTTCGCAGGGCCTGGATCGTGGCGGAGAGGCACATCAAGACTGATCCCCTGACCAACTGGGGTAGCTTTATTCAGGAGTTTCTTGCTGCCAAATCTGCTGTTGAGCAGGGTCAGGGTGAACCGGAACCTTATGACGGTCCTAGCCCCAGCTTCCTTTAGATTTGCCCCAGATTTGTTAAGCTTTTTCGGGCCCTGCCCATGTAATTTCCATTTCCTAGGATTTCTGATTCCCGTACTCTGATTCGAACTACTTGTAATATTTGGACCTATCCGGATTGGTGGCAATCCAGATCTTGCTTTTGATTAGACTGATGCTTTGTTAATTTGTTATTTTAGAAGATATCATATTTGTTTGAGCTCTTGATCCGGGTTAGACGTCCTACCCGGGTGAGTTCGCTTTGCTGCTTGATCCGGATCCTGGCTTGGATGCTAACCGAAGTTATTTCTGGCACTTAAAAATATTTAGTGCACAAATGATTTTAATCCGAGTTGTGGTTGTGGCCCCCAACCCGGATTGGGTTTATAGCCAGGTGGTTCCGGGTATGAAGCTTTATCAGGGTTAATTTATGCTTTTCATTTTGCATTTCAATCCGGGTAGATGGTTGCTTTTGATTCCTTGTGTACTTAGAGAATAATCCAAGTACACAATGGTTGTTTTTGATCCGAATTTTAATGATTATCCGGGTTTGTTTTGCTTTTAATATTGGCTTTCAATCCGGGTACCATTCCATATCCGGATTGATGTTTGTTTTTGCTGCTTAATATACTTAGAGAATAATCTGAGTACATGATAACTGTTTTCAACCCCGATTTGGATGCTTATCCGGGTTGATTTTTTTTTTTAATATTTGCTTTCAATTCGGGTATGACACCATATCTGGATTGATGATTGCTTTTGTTTTTAATGTTTGCTTTCAATCCGGGTATGCTGACAATCCGGATTGATGATTGCTTTTAATATTTCGCTCTATGTACTTAGAAAATTTCTAAGTAAATAGTGGTCGTTGTAAATCCGAATTTGAATTTCTATCCTGGTTTTTTGCTTCCAATCCGGGTATGAGACCATATTCGGATTGTTTTCTGTTTGCTTTACTGCTAAGGTAAAAGAAATAACAACTTTTTGAGGAAGGAAAACTCTTTTCATTGATTTGGAATTTTCATACAATGGTTGCTTTCCATAGGCTACAAGTTTTTGTTTGCTTTTGGTTGCTTTTTCTACTGATAGAATTTTCTGAGCCTGAGTCCATACCAAGTGTTCGGGATCTCGGATTCATCCATATTCATGAGCTTGTATGTTCCTGGCCTTAAAACTTCCTTGAATTTATAAGGGCCTTCTCACCTTGGCATTAGCTTCCCAGTGTTGGTTGGATCTGAGGCTTCTGTGTCTCGAAGTACCAGGTCTCCAACTTGAAAGTTTTTGACCCGGGACTTCTTGCCGAAGTGCTCTTTAGTATTTTCCTTGTATTTTTTCATTCTCTCAACAGCCTAGTCTCGGACTTCATCGATTAGCTCAATATTTGTTCTTAGCCCCTCTTCATTTGCTATTTCATCAAAGTTGATAGCTCGAGGGGAGGGGGATCCTACTTCAATTGGTAGCATTGCTTCAGTTCCATAAGCCAGTTTAAAGGGTGTTTCTCCTGTGCTTGTCCGGGGGCTTGTTCTGTATGCTCATAGTACATTAGGAAATTCTTCTGGCCATTTGGTTTTGCTTTCCCTGAGTCTCTTCTCAATTCCCCGGAGAAGGATCTGGTTGGTTACTTCTACTTGGCCATTCCCTTGAGGGTAGGCTATAGATGATTTCTTGTGTCGGATACCCCACTCTTGAAGGTAGAATTCATATTCTGATCCCACAAACTGTGGCCCATTATCCGAGACCAGTACTCTCGGGATCCCGAACCTCATCAATATGTTTTCCATGAACTTGATGCAATCTTGCTGGTTTATTGTTCTCATGGCCTTTGCCTCTACCCATTTGATCATATAATTAATTGAGACTAGAAAGTACCTGAGGTCTCCTTTGGCCCTGAGGAAGGGTCCCATGATATCAATTCCCCGTACAGCAAAGGGGATTGGTGACACGACTGAGGAGGGTAGGACTGCGCTCATCCGGGTCACATTGCTGAAGAGCTGGCATTCCTTGTATTTTTTCACAAAATCTATTGCATCCTGGTGAATAGTTGGCCAGTAGTACCCTAGTCTTATGATCTTGTGGGCTAGGGCCTTTGCGGATATATGATCCCCGCATATCCTTCGTGAACTTCCATCAGACAATATTGTTCTCATGGCCTTTGCCTCTACCCATTTGATCATATAATCAATTGAGACTAGAAAGTACCTGAGGTCTCCTTTGGCCCTGAGGAAGGGTCCCATGATATCAATTCCCCGTACAGCAAAGGGGATTGGTGACACGACTGAGGAGGGTAGGACTGCGCTCATCCGGGTCATATTGCTGAAGAGCTGACATTCCTTGTATTTTTTCACAAAATCTATTGCATCCTGGTGAATAGTTGGCCAGTAGTACCCTTGTCTTATGATCTTGTGGGCTAGGACCTTTGCGGATATATGATCCCCGCATATCCTTCGTGAACTTCCATCAGACAATATTGTGCCTCCCCTGGGACAATGCACTTTAGGATTGGAGATGAGAAGGTCCGGCGATAGAGTATCCCCTCTTCCATGAAGAATTTTGCTGCTTTGGCTTTTAACCTTTGAGCCTTCCCTTTGTCTTCCGGGAGCTCTCCCTTCTCCAAGTAGTTGATAAATGGAGTCATCCAATTCGGGCTGTTGTCTATTTCCATGACCTCTTCAGATTCTATGCTTGGTCTCTGTAACTCTTCGAAGTAGACGAAGCAATCCAGGTCTGATGAGTTTGAACCAGTTTAGATAGTGTGTCAGCCTCTGAATTCTCCTCTTTGTAGATTTGAAGGATTTGTGTTTTTGGTATTAAAGCAAGGTAGCTTTGGACCAGAGCCTGGTATTTAGCTAGAACTGGATCCTTTGCTATGTACTCGCCGTTTGTTTGTTTTACTACGATCTGTGAGTCGCTGTAGATTTTGAGATCCTGGATCCTGAGGGTTTTTGCTAGCTTCAATCCTGCTATTAGCGCTTCATACTCTGCCTGGTTGTTGGTTGCTGCGAAGCCAAAGGATATGGCAGTTTGAATTGTGAAGCCTTCTGGGCTCTTTAGAATGAGCCCTGCTCATGACCTTTCATTTGTTGAGAATCCATTGTTAGGTCTCACACACTGTAGAAGGGGGTTGAATACAGTGTTTATCACAATCAAATTGAATATAAGAACACTGATAACAAATTTTATTTAACACAATAAACTCTGTTACAATATGGAACTGTCCTCTCTCAGTGATGAACAAATTATCATGAGAGCTGCTAGGGTTACAATAAATAATAACTTCGATTGTGATAACACATATAGTGTAAACCCTATATCTGTGTTTATATACTACACAGTTACAAGATAAATTCTAATTGATATGGAATATAATTCTGCTTCCTAAAATATATCAACTAGTTATCTTTTTTTCCAAGTATTCTACTCTTCATAGAATTCCTTCTTCATGCACATCTCTTCTTGCGTTTGTCTTGATCTTCTTTCAATCAGCCGCTTTCCTTATCTGAAAGTCTCCTTAAGTCCTGATATTATCTCCTGATAAATATCTCCTGATAACTTAAGTTTTGACAACTTAAGTTCTGATATCTTAAGTTCTGACTTCAGTATAAGTACTGATTTCCAGTTAAGTACTGATTTGTCCTGTTAAGTAATATCTGAAAACTAAACACAAATCATATTAGTCATGACATTATCAAATATATCTAACAATCTCCCCCAACTTGTAAATTAGCATAATATACAAGTTTAACAGATGTTTGATGATATCAAAAACATTAAGTACAAATGCATGAAAATTTGACTAGATAACTACAACTTCCAGTCCTTGTAGCTTTACCATCCTCAAGGTCTGATAACAGCTTCAGTCTGTATACACATCAGAATTTAAGCAGTTGTAGATCTTTGACTTGGCTTCAATTACTGATCTCTTTGATATCATGAGTTGTTCTGAGATAGTTCTTTAACAAACATCTCTCAGCATATTCAAGTTCATCATCCTCCTTTTAGCATTCTTCAATTCAACTATATCTTCACCAATTTGAAAGATAGCAGCCCTGAGATCATTTATTCTAGCTTTCCTTATATCCTGATCTAGTCTGATTAAATATGCCTTGTCAGACTCAAGATTGAATTGCACAGCCTTATAACCCAGAAAAGTAGTTATAATCTTAGCAGAGTTAGGCTTCATCTCGATAATATCACCTTTGTGATCTCTGTACTTGGGACAGTATGTGCTGTCAGACTTTACAGAGTAAAGCTTCTTCTGTCTTTGAATTTGAGTCTTCAAATAATTTGCAGCACTACCTGTTAATCTGTTCTTCACTTGAAGTAAGAATAGAACATGTTCCAGTTCCTCAAAATACTTCAGTGGTATATCATTCTGCCTAATATGGTATACCCTTCCATCTGTCATAAAATATAACAAGATGTGTTCTTTCAAAATGTATGGTAAACCATCTGTACAGATTCTAGCTGATTCAATCTTTCAGGAGTTACTCCAACACCTGGTTCAATTAAAGAAGTTGGATCATTGCTTGTGTTCTGTATTCTTCTTTCATCATCACTACCCAATCCAGATTTATCTCTGGCTTCTTTTCCTATAACAACTCTTGCTTCAAAACCACTTGTTGCAGTCTTCAAAGATTGAATCTGTTTAGCTTTGGTGAATCCTTGTAGGAGTAACTTTGAAGATTTAACATGAGCAATGTCAGAGGTTTCCCTTTCCTTATCTTCTGATATCAAGCCAACTTGAGCTATGTCAGAGGTTGCTTGCTTCACTGTCATATCAGAACTTACTATATCTTGACTCTGAACAACATGAGCCATGTCAGAGGTTGTTTGAGAAATCTTCCTTTTTATCAGAGTAAGACTAGCATCTTCATCAAATATTTTTTCATTCATGAATGGCACATAAACCTTTACAGGTTCATCAAATTTTTCTTTGCCCTTGGACCTTGGATCTATCTCAACTTGTGATTTGGCTTTAGTTGCCTCAGGATTTGTCCTTTCTTTTATCACAATGCCTTTAGCCTTAAGAAGTTTCTTTTCAACAACAGAAGCTTTAGATTTGGAGTTGACTTTTTCTAACTTAAGTCTAGCTTCTTCTTCCTTTAGACTCTCAAAGTCCATTCCTGGATTTTCTTTCAGAAATAACTGTCTTGAAATTTCCTCATCAAGTTCCAGATGTTCATCAGAACTTATCCTTTTACCAATATCAGAACTTATTCTTTTCCCAGTATCAGAACTTGTTCTTTGACTTGTAGTTCCAGCTTTGCTTGATGAAAAACCTTTACCTTGACCATGACCTCCACCCATTCCAGAGTTTCCCTGGTCATCTTTTTGATCATCCTTTCCCTTCAGTGTCTTAATAGTTTTGCATTTGGACTTAATTACTTTCTTCCCCTTTTTGGCATCAGCAGGTAAAAGAAGAGAGACAAGCAAGTCCACCGAGGATTGGATCTCATTGAGTTGATTTTGATGAGAAGCTTGATTCTTCAAAATTTCATCAATCCGAGCCTGTTGTTTCTCCTGAGTTTTCTTAATGTACTCAATTATGTCAAAGGTAGGTTTGAAAAACCTTTTCTTGTCCAGCTTGACAAGCATATCTTGCTGATTTATGGATTCTTGAATCTTGTCTACCTTGGCATGAGTTACAGATTGTTGACCTTGAAGGTGCCTTGTACTTAGTGCAGTAACTATGAGTTGTGCTTTGAAATCATCATTGACTAGCATCTCATCAGCTTTGGTCAAGTGCTTAGCAAGTATGGTTGAAGAAGGAACAAAATCAACTTTGTTCGATTCCTTAGTCCACTCCCTTCCTCTAGGAGTTTCACTCTAAGGTACTGGTGCATCTTCTCTAACAAACTTCCTGATTAATTCAGCTTTGTTTGGAGCTTGTTGAGGTGCATGTCCTGATGGACCGGCTGCATCAACATCTATATTGGCAGCAGCTTCACCAGTAATTTCAGCATTAGCAGCATCAGAACTTATAGAATCAACATCATCAGCATCCTCTGATAAAAGAATAGTATGAGAGGCTATTGAGGCTTCAACATCATCCTCTAAGTGCTGATCTCCAACTAAGTTCTGATCAACAGCCAAACCTTGATGCCCACCTAAAATCTGATTTTCATCATCCAGATTCAGAATTGGTGTAGTAGGAATATCTTCATTAAAATCAGCATCCAGAATTGGTGTTGTTGGTGGAGTGATTTGAGTTGGTGGAGCTTCTAAGTACAAAACCTCAGGCACAATCAAGTTATGAATATCAATCTCAGCACTTGTACCTGGGTCATCAGTATGTATTTGTTCAATTATAGGTGACACAGGAGGAGTAGGCACTCTGTCTTGAGCAGTTTCTGGTTGTGCTGAAGGAAGTGATTCAATAACAATTGGTTCTGTTGGGATCAGAGATTCCTGACCCCCTTCCTTAGCTGCTTCCTCATCTTCTGATTCTGACTCAACTGTGTCCCTGTGAGCTCTTTGCTTTTTCATTTTCTTCAAGGGTGGAGATACTGTAGGAGCTTTATCATCAGGATTTAGCTTTCTAAGCCTTTTGAGAGGCCTAGAATTCCCAGTTACAGTGTCTTTCTGAGAAGATATTTTCTCAGCTTCTACAACAACAGGTTCAGACATGGGAACCTGTTCCTCATTGTCTGACTCATCTCTCAGAACAAGTTTCCTTCTATTCTGTTGAGTCTGAGGTACTATCTTAGTCCTCTTAGGTTTGGAAGATGAAGGCTTCACATGATGTGCTGAAGGTTGAGATTGAGATGACTGTGATGGTTTAAAATATGTCCTGAATGAGGGTTGAGTAGGTTGAGGTTGAAAAGTTTGAGGTGTTTGTGTAGATGTGGTATGTTCTGATGGCTGTTGTGGTGGCTGGGATGTGGGTTGAACATCAGGGTAAACAGATGTGTAGGTTTGAGGATCAGCATTTACCAGTATCTGTTTTACTAACTGAGGTATTTGTAAGGGTCTAACCAGTTGTTTCTTAATTTCAGCATTTAACAAATCATTAAAAGCCCTTTTTGCAAGCTTAAAGGGTGGAATTAAATCAGTGGTAGGTTGGGATTCATCAGCACAATAAAAAGTATATATAAGCTGACATAATCTAGCAAAGTATACTACATTCCTATCCTCTATCATCCTATCCCCTATGAAACCTAGCACATCACTTGCAAAATCAAAGTGAGTTTGATGAATAAGAGTATACCCGATTTGCTGACTCATGATTGGAATAGCATCAAAGTTGGAGCATTTATTGGTGAATGCCTTAGTGATGCAATCAAAGAAAAAGCTCCATTCTTTCCTGATATTTACTCTTTTCAGTTGTCCAAGCTTTCCCAAACTTTTCTCATAACCCAAACTGGCCATAAGCTGCTGTAGAACAAGGTCCTCCACTGTTGAGAATGTACAGCCTTCTGGTAAGTGGAGAGCTTTGCGAACTGTCCCAGGAGTAACTACATGTTCAACATCATTTACTTCAAATACGATGCTTGGAGTACCAGTAGCACCACCATCATCAAAAATCCCAGTCCGCCAAAACGTCAGTACTTGTTGGCTTGAAATGGTTTGAGGTTGGGTCAAAGCATACCCAATCTCACTATTTGCTAAGAAATCTGGCACAAAGTGCAAATCTGATGGAGCTTCAGCCTTGTTTAAGATTGCATCATAGTTATTTGGTACAAACTTGGCTCCATCAACAATTAAATCCTTGGGCGCCATCAGAAATAAGTGAGAAACTTGTTTTCCTGAAAGGTGTTTGTTGAAATGTCTGTATAGTGAACTGTCAGAAAATGTGAGAGAATAAGAAAAGAGAGAGAGTGAATAGAATAAAAATATGAATAAAAGATTTGAAAATCTTTTATCTCTTTTTCTTAGACAACCCACGTTACAACAGTTAATGAGGAGTGGAACAGACCTTTACACCTGTCAAACATGCAGCAGTTAAGCCAAAAGTTAATGGGCATGGTAAATAAGCAATTATGACTTTGCACGTTCAGTGTTTTTAAAAAAAAGTGTTCCCACTAAACAAATGATTATTACTGCTTTATCTCACATAAACCAATATTCTGAAAAAAAAATGTGACCGTTGAGGTAATGACCAAAAATAAACCAAGTAAATAAATACTGCCACATCATCATCAGAACTTGATTATTATCAGAATTTAAAAGTCATAGAATGTGGCTTCTTAACTCGAAAAGTGAATGTTTATTCCAGTAATTCTTCACACAAATACTGATATGGGTACATCAGAACTTAATCATCAGAACTTCCATCAGAACTTGTCCTCAGAATTTATGCAACTAACACTTAAACAGTTCATCCAAAATAACATTTATCACCACAGTAATTTTCATCATTCATATGGAGTGTATGTGTGTGCATTAAGCTAAATATCAGACAAAGAGTAAATTCTGATTCACTTCAGTAAATCTTAGAAATAAGGCATAACTAAGAACTTTACTTAAAATCTATCATTATTCTGAAGTCTACTGTAGAATGAGTTCATGCGTGAGTCCACCTCAACTGTTTTGTGCTCATTTTATGCATCTTTTGAAATTCCTTTTTACAGTGGCTTCTCAGTGTAAGTGAGTCACAACTGCTTATCAGAATTTATGCTTTTATCAGAGTATTTCTCCAGTAATCAGAGAATGTGAAAAGTCACCAAAAAAACTTTATTTTGCTTTTCTAATGCATATTACTTAATACCAGCAATGCACTTGGGTCTTCCCTTCCATACTTTTTACTCTAGATCTCAAAGGAGTACCTGATTTTTTTTATTTCTTTTCTTTTCTATTGATAAGTGAGGCTTATCAGCACTTAGTACATCCATCAGATTTACTAATATCAGAACTTAACAAATAAGAAGCACTATTCTAGTTTTTGACTTAGTAATAAGATACACAAAGTAAACTTCAACTAAGCTCAATATCAGAATTTGCTTGTGTTAAGAGATTTCCACATAAACAATTACTTCAGACATGGGATCTTTAGTATATTAAAGACTACTAGTTCAGCATCTAGCACAATTATCCTCATTGGATTGAATAGTCACAGAAACATTGATATCACTTTCAGAGTTTAGAAAATCACATCAGACAACAATCAATATTTAAGCATATTTATCAATTTAGCCACATAATTCACAAAGATAGTAATATCTGTAAATACTGATCATAAAGAATGATGTATCAGAACATAAACTAAGCAGATTTAGAAAAAGAACCTGAAACCATTCCAAGTTCATTTACCAATATTGTAAAGGTTGCTTCACATAATGGTTTTGTGAATATATCTGCTAGTTGTTGATCTGTTGGAACAAAATGCAATTCCACTGTACCTTCATCCGCATGTTCCCTTATGAAGTGGTACCTAATGCTGATGTGCTGTGTCATTGAGTGTTGAACTGGATTACCTGTCATAGCAATAGCACTTTGATTATCACAGTAAATTGGGATTTTAGAATATATTAACCCATAATCCAATAATTGATTCTTCATCCAAAGAATCTGTGCACAACAGCTTTCTGCAACAATGTACTCTGCTTCTGCAGTTGATGTGGAAATTGACTTCTATGTCTTGCTAAACCAAGAAACTAATTTGCCTCCAAGAAATTGGCAGCTTCCACTTGTGCTTTTCCTGTCAATTTTGCATTCTGTAAAATCTGCATCTGAGTAACCTATTAGCTTAAAGTCTGATTCTCTAGGATACCACAATCCCAGATCAGTTGTACCCTTAAGGTATTTAAAAATTCTTTTCACAGCTGTTAAGTGAGGTTCTCTTGGATCTGCTTGAAATCTTGCACAAAGACAGGTAGCATACATGATATCAGGTCTACTTGCAGTTAGATAGAGTAGTGAGCCAATCATACCTCTGTAATCGGTAATATCTACCGATGTACCAGTATCCTTATCCAATTTTGTTGAAGTGGCCATATGAGTGGATGCATTTGAACAATCTTGCATTCCAAATTTCTGGAACATAAGTAAGTCTTTTCTATGGTTGAGTTAAAACAGTGTTTTGTCAATAGTCCCTCTGTTAAATCTACTTTCCATAAGAAACTGAGCTAATGTCTCATACCATGCTCTTGGAGCTTGCTTAAGGCCATAAAGTGCTTTGTCATGTCTGTAGACATGATTAGGAAATTTTGAATCTACAAAACCTGGAGGTTGTTCAACATATACTTCTTCTTCTAATTCTCCATTAAAAAAAGCATTTTTACATTCATTTGAAAGACTGTAAACTTTTTGTGAGCAGCATAAGCCAAAAATATCCTTATGGCTTCCAATCTAGCAACTGGTGCAAATGTTTCATCATAATCAATTCCCTCCTATTGAGAATATCCTTTTGCAACCAGCCTTGCTTTATTCCTTGTAATTATGCCATCACTATCAGTTTTGTTTCTGAACACCCACTTTGTATCAACTACAGATCTGTTCTTTGGTCTTGGCACTAGGGTCCAGACTTTATTTCTTTCAAATTCATTTAACTTTTCCTGCATTGCTTGCACCCAATCAGCATCTTGAAGAGCTTCTTCCACTTTCTTTGGTTCAGTCCGAGAAAGAAAAGAGTGATAGAGACATTCATTTGATGTAGCTGTTCTAGTTCTGACACCTGCATCGGGATTTCCAATAAGTAAGTCAGGTGTATGTGCTTTTGTCCATTTCCTTGCAGATGGAAGGTTTTCTCTAGAACTGGATGCTCCCCCATGATCCATGTCTTCATCAAATTTTTTTGATGCTCCCCCTGAAATTATGCTCTCTGAGTTGGATCCTTCAAAATTGGAGTTCCCAGAATTATCAGAACTTGGCCCATCAGAACTTGATGAATCAGAACTTGAAGAGCCAGTTGTAGATTCTGATGCTTCTTGAGATGTGGTTGTATCTTCAGTATGCCCCCTGCACAGGTGCATCTTCCTTTGGCGTAGTCACCAAAGTTTCAATAACATCAGAGTTTAAATTATCAGAGTTTGCAGTATCAGGATTTAGACTCTCACGATTTACAGTATCAGAATTTAAAACTTCATTCTCAAATCTCAGCTGATCATGATCATTGAAATCTTCAAGTCCTGTAATCTTCTTATCATCAAAAGAGACATTGATAGATTCCATGACAACCCTTATTCTTAAATTGTAGACTCTGAAGGCTTTTGTGGAAAGTGGATATCCAACAAAAATTCCTTCATCAGCTTTTAGATCAAATTTGGATAGTTGTTCAGGATGAGTCTTAAGAACAAAATACTTGCATCCAAATACATGAAAATACTTCAGATTTGGCTTCTTTTTCTTCACCATCTCATATGGTGTCTTTCCATGCTTGTTAATGAGTGTTGCATTTTGAGTAAAATAAGCAGTCTGCACAGCTTCAGCCCAAAAATAGATTGGTAACTTTGCCTCATCAAGCATAGTTCATGCAGCTTCCATGAGAGTTTTATTCTTTCTTTGAACCACTCCAATTTGCTGTGGAGTTCCAGGAGCAGAGAATTTCTGCTTGATTCCTTGGTCTTTGCAGAACTCTTCCATAATCAAATTCTTGAACTCAGTGCCATTATCACTTCTTATGATTTTCACAGAGTCTTTAACCACTTTATCCAGTTGTTTGACATGATCAATCAAGATAGATGCAGTTTCACTTTTTGTGTGCAAGAAATACACCCATGTGTATCTGGTGAAATCATCCACTATGACCATAGCATATTTCTTCTTTGAAATAGGCATGACATTCACTGGACCAAATAGATCAACATGTAGTAGGTGATAAGGCTCAATAATTGAAGATTTAGTCTTGCTCTTGAATGAAGATTTTATTTGTTTTGCCTTTTGACAGGAATCACAAAGGCCATCAGGAGCAAATACTGATTTTGGAAAATCTCTCACAAGATCTTTCTTGACTAGTTCATTTATATTGTTGAAATTTAAATGAGAGAGTTTCTTGTGCCAATTCCAGCTTTCTTCAATTGATGCTCTACTTAACAGACAGATTGCAGAACCATCAGTACTTGTTGAAAGCTTGGCTTCATGAATGTTACCATGCCTGTATCCTTTCAGAACTACTTTGCCTGTAGATTTGCTTACAACTTCACAGTGTTCTTCAAATTAATCCACATGATAACCTCTGTCACAAATTTGACTAACACTCAGCAAATTGTGTTTAAGTCTTGAGACTAGAGCTACTTTTTCAATGATGACATTCCCCAGATTGATATTGCCATATCTCAAAGTTTTTCCCATATTGCCATCTCCATAAGAAACACCTGGGCCAGCTTTCTCCACAAAGTTTGATAGCAGGGCTTTATTTCTAGTCATATGTCCTGAACATCCACTGTCCAGAACTAGGATATTTTTCCTGTTGCCCTGCAATCACAAAGACCACTAATGATTAGTTTTAAAGACCCAGACTTGCTTGGATCCTTTGGTCTTATTAAGTTTGTTAACATTTGCAGCGGATTTAGCATCAGAGTTTATGTTAACATTTTTCTTATCAGCATTTACACTATCAGACTTTGCATCAGAACTTACACTAGAAGGAATAATGCTAACTTTCTTTAAAAAAAGTTTTATTTGATAATAATCATAGTACAAACTATGATATTCCTTACAAGTATAAATAGAATGCCATAAACTACCACAATGAAAACAAGGATTTTGTGGCCTATATCTAATAGACTGACTCTTAACTCCTGACTTTGAAGGTAATGAGTTTATGTTCTTATTTTTCCTGTAAAAGGAAGCCAGATGGTTAGAATTTCCACAGTTATAACATTTCTTTCTAGGAGCATTAGGAACAGGCTTATAATCATTACTTTTATTCATACCTTCCTTTCCATTCCTATTTTTCCTAGGGAGCTTTACCTTGTTTACATTCTTAACATCTTTCAGCTTATGCTTAAGCTGCTTCTTTGTCATTAAGCCTATGTTAACTTCAGTTGGCTTATCCTGTTCTGGTTTATCAAAAGTTAATTTCTCTTTAACTTTTGATTTATCAATATCAGACTTTACAACTACAAACTTAACAGGATTAACCTTTGGCTTTTGTTTAACAACTATAGGCTCAGTTTCTATAGTTCCCTTATCATTCTTATCATCTCCATAACCTAAGCCTTATTTCCAGTTTCCACTACTTAACAAATTCTGAGTTGTTCTGCCAGAGTTAGTCCAAGTCCTAATAATCTCTATTTCCTTTTCTAACTCAGTTTTTACAGATTCATTTATTTTAAGTACTTCATCCCTAACATAAAAGGCATCATCTTCTATCTTTCTAAGTTTGTTGGAACATGACTAACTCTTTTTCTAAATAATCATTCCTCTTTTTATAAGCAATATTTTCAGAAGTTAATCTTTCACATGTTAAAGTTTGATCTCTATAACTAATGAACATGATTTTAAGATATCTTCTCAACTCAGTAATATCATCAGTATGAAACGCATAAGTAGTTTGAGGTACCTTTAACTCAGCATTATCAAAACTGCTATCAGCATTTGCCATCAAGGCATAGTTCACCTTGAAAGAGATATGTCCCAAGTCCAATCATGTATGATGATTTAGGAATAGCTTTTATGTAATCTGTTTTGATTTCATTGATATTAATAAAAAACTTGTTTTGTTTTTTATTGCGGGCTCTATCTATTTAAATGTTTAAATAAGATATATCACAGTTTAGAGTAAAGCTTTTTATGGATTGTGATGAGATCATAATAATGAGACCTAAAAAATGATAACTCTAAACTTAAATAGTTCCTGGTCGTAGGATTACTAACTGGTAATTAGTAATTCGCAAAGATCGGTACATACTATGCTTGCTTCATTATGAAGGATGTCTGTTCTCATAGACATTTGTGTGGTGACACTATAGCTAGTATGTAGGTACTTCACACTTCATTGCTTTCATAGATGATCGATCTATATTCAGATATGTGTATTTGATGAAACACAAGTCTGAAGCCTTTGAAAAGTTCAAAGAAAATATGTATGAAGTGGAGAAACAAACCAAACATAGTATTATAACTCTTCGATCAGATCGAGGTGGTGAATACTTGAATGGAGAGTTTCTAGCTTATCTCAAAGAAAATGGTATAGTCTCCCAGTGGACTCCTCCATATACTCCACAGTTGAATGGGGTATCTGAAAGGAGAAATCGAACTTTGTTAGACATGGTTCGGTCCATGATGAGCTATGCGAATCTTCCAGTATTCCTGTGGGGTTATGCATTGGAAACCTCAGCATATTTACTGAATAAGGTGCCTTCCAAATCTGTTCCTCAAACTCCATATGAGATATGGAAAGAAAGGAAACCGAGTCTTAAACACGTTAAGATTTGGGGATGTCCAGCTTATGTGAAGAAAGTTGACCCAGATAAGCTGGAATCTCGATCTGTAAAATGTAATTTTATGGGATATCCTAAAGAGACTTTAGGATATTACTTTTACACCGATCATCGGGTGTTTTTCTCCAGACATGCTACCTTCTTGGAAAAGCAGTTTATCCTTGAAGGAAATAGTGGGAGCAAAATTGAACTTGATGAAGTTCAAGAAGCACAAACTACTACGGATCAAGTGGAAACGCCTGTTCAGACTGAACAACCTTCTGTGGAACATCCCATTCGTAGGACAGGGAGAGTGTCTCGCCAACCTGAGAGGTATTATGGCCTTGTCATTGAGAATGACAATGAGTTGTCAATCATTGATGATGACGACCCTGTGACCTATAATGAGGCTATGAGTAGTATTGACTCAGAGAAATGGCATAGTGCCATGAAATCCAAAATGGAATCTATGTATACCAACCAAGTATGGACTCTGGTGGAGGCGCCTGAAGGTGTTAAGCCTATTGGGTAAAAGTGGGTATAAAAAAGAAAGATTGGAGCAGATGGGCAGGTAGAGACCTATAAGGCCAGGCTCGTGGCAAAAGGATTCAGACAAAGGCAAGGGATTGACTTTGATGATTTTTTTCCTGTAGCCCTGTTAAAATCAATTCGGATTTTGCTCGCGATTGCTGCTTACTACGACTATGAGATCTGGCAAATGGACGTGAAAACGGCCTTCCTCAATGGGGAACTTGAGGAGGAAGTGTATATGACACAGCCAGAGGGTTTTCTTTCCAAGGGAAATGAACACCTAGTGTGTAAGCTGCTGCGAACCATATATGGTTTAAGGCAAGCTTCTCGTAGATGGAACATCCGTTTTGATGAGACAATCAAAGAGTTTGGTTTTATCAAAAACATAGATGAACCATGTGTCTACAAAAGGGTTAGTGGGAGCACGGTAACATTTCTTGTATTGTATTGAAAGAGGAGACGTCAAGAGAGTTGACACACATAACAACGTAGCAGACCCACCCACAAAGCCACTTTCTCAAAGTCACTTTGATCGTCATAAAGACAAGATGGGTATTAGATACCAGAGTGATTGGCTTTAGTACAAGTGGGAGATTGAGAGAGATATGTCCTAAGTCCAATCATGTATGATCAATAAAGGATCTACCCCTTCCAGTGAATGAAGAGAATGTTCAATGCTGATCCACTTATGTTAGTTCAGGAATCTCTGGCCAGAGTGAATGAAATTAGAAAGGAGTTTCTAATTTACATTAAATAGAACTAAGCATAGTGAATGGGAAAGTAAGTGATTAAATAAGATAGGCTTGACACAAGTTCCATGCCTTATATTTAATCATGACATTGCAGGGTAGAAGGAATTAATTGTACGGTAACTACTCACTGAATAGGTTCTTGGTATTCTAAGCAGTGAATTCGTATTATCCGGATAGTCGCGATATGCTGAGATGTATTCCTCACGATGTAGAATAAATATGATTAATTAATTAATCATATTTAATGAATTAGAGAATTTATATAAATAATGATAAAATAGTTTTATTATTATTTATTTCTACTACCGGCTTAATATTGAACCTACAGGGTCACACCATAAAAGAGAATGATTTAATGGTGGATGAATTAATTAATAATGGTTGATAATTATTTATTTATGAAATAAATAATTAATTGACAAATTTAATAATTGATTAAATGAGATTTAATTGATTATAAATTAATTAAGAAAAGATTCTTAATATTATTAATTAAGAATTTAATTTTTAGAAATTAAATTAGTGAGAGAATTATTTCTAAAGAGTTTATAAAAAGGATTAATAATTAAAAGGTGTTTTAATTATTAGTGAGAATAATAAAGGGTTAATAATAATATTTTATGGGAAAATTTTCAGCTGAAAATTTTGCCTATAAATATGCTATTATAAACCCTATTTTGGCCTCAACCAAAAAGATTTATAAAACCCTAATTCTCTCCATCTCCTCCTCCTCCTTCATTACATCGTTTTCTTGGTGGATACCGGTGGAGTGCTTCACACTTGAGGAGCAGCTGCTAAGGATCTCCGTTCATCGTTTTTGGATCGCCATTAAAGACCTCCATATTTCCATTAACATAAAGTTTCTTAAGGTAAACATACTGAACTACGAATTAAATATTATTTTTCGTATGGATCCTGCGGAGGGTTTCGTTTTTTTTTAAGATTTAAATTTACGTTTTCGTTGCGTTTATGTGCTAAAAACTCTTCAATGACATCAGAGCTACTTGCGAAAAGTTTTTAATTCGTTTATGTGTTTAACTGGTTTCGATATATGAGCATGTACGTGATTCGCCATGATTTGATGTTGATATAATAAGCTTATATATGAATGGTTTTGAATATATGATATTCATGTGAGTTGTATAATCATAATATGATTATGTAATCTGTATATATACTGATATATACATGATTTATGTTTGTTCTAATTATGAGAATCATATTAGATACAGATTCTGAATTGGCTGCTGCAGATTTGCTGAAATCTGGGCCTGGTGTCCGATTTACGCAAACGAATACCCTATTCCATAAGTAAACGAGCGTCTGAACAAAACTAATAGTTAAAGATATCAACGACTCGTCTGTAAGGCGTTTGACGTCGTTAACTGCCCGTAAACAGTGATTCTTGTTTTTCTGATTTGATTCTGATTTTTGTCATATTTTCTTTTTATGATTAGATCATGGATAATATGATATGTTAAGATCAGATTATGTGTTTTAACATGCTTTTATGTGTTGTATGAGCATGGTGGATAGTTATGGCCTTTCGACCTTAGTGTAATGGTTTTGATTTTGGTTTTAAATACGACTTGCATGTCGTCAATCTTTGTAATCATAAATCTCGAATGTAACTCGAGTTATTCTTGTAAGTTCGTTAGATTAGTTTTACTTTCAATCATGTAATATAATTGAAGACTCAAGAAGGCTATCCAATGGAGGTGATACAAAGAAGAAGTCGAGGCATACAAGAAGTCTAAACAAAGAAGAAGACTTATGTAATAAGTAGTTTATTTATTTCCATCGCCATATTATATTGACCTTGATCTTTATCATGAGCTTGATAAAGATCACATAGGATGGGGCCATAACCAAACACATTTACTTTATTGCACTTTATATTTACTTGTTTATTTAATTTTATATATGAGATATATGCCTATATTTACCATGCGATGATAGATTTAGGTGAACTTAAATCAATATAAGGCGTGCTCTAGAAAATCTAGAATATGAATCGTTTCTTGCCTTAACAATAAATATAATGAATACGATCATGAGATTCTTGTGTTTATGAAACACGTAATTGAATATGAATTTTCAATATTGAGAGAAAGGATTATTCTGTCAACAACAGATTTCTATCTCTAAGAAAGGGTTATTAAGTGACGCCTCTTGACAATGCTCCACCCGATCTGGGAATCATCTGATTATTGGTTATTGATTTGAAATATTTAATTTAAAAGGAAGAATCTCTTTATAATATGATTATGATTGTAACGTAATATAATCCCTCTAAAATTAAATGATATCAAGTAGTAATTGGCCAATGACACAACGGGCTTGTGTCGGTCATAGCCTTCCAACATGGTAGAAAGTGGTTCTTATTTTTAAATCATTGTCGTTTCGTGCTACAACTGAGGGATTTGATTTAGAAATAAGAAATACTTGTCTATTACATAGAGATGTGTACATTGAATTAGAATCTAAAGGTCGGTACGTGCTACAGCCGTGGGCCGTTGGAGACTGATTCAATTGTACGAAATGTTGGGTTAGACTTGAATTAGAATATTGAGTTTATCGTGCCACAGTCGTGACTCAATTATTCAAGAGGCTAAACTTATATTAGGGTATAACATAAGATATAATTGACAATAGTTGTCTGCCTATTGAACATCACATGACGTTTCGTGCCACAGCCGAGGTTGTGTGATGGAATGTAGGATCCCTATTCCCACTAGCATTATGAATGCTTAATTTTCACTTAGGGGGTTGAAAAAATTAGATAAACTAGTGGGAGACACTTATGAATAAAGACCCGATTCATATAGTGTTTTGAAATGAAATTGAATATTTTCTAAGTGTTGTTATGTGTTTATCATTTACAGATTTACTATATTTGTCATGTCTTCTGCACTATCACTCCGGAGTATACTAGATGCTCACAAGTTGACTGGTCCTAATTTTGCCGACTGGCTTCGAAACTTGAGAATTGGTCTCAGGGTTGAGAAGCTGGAATATGTGCTTGACTCACCTAAGCCTACTGAACCTGCTAGCGATGCACATAATAATGAACATGTTGTGTATCGTAAGTGGATAGATGATTCAAATGTTGCTCAATACATCATGCTAGCTTCCATGAACATTGAGCTACAGAAGCAACATGAGCATATGGATGCTCACACTATCCTTATCCATCTACAAGAGTTGTATGATGTGGCAGAGAGGACAGCTCGATATGAGATATCGAAGCAGCTGTTCGGTTGTAGGATGTCTGAGGGATCATCTGTGAATGACCATGTACTTAAGATGATCAATTTGATTAAACGTCTTGGACAACTTGGTTTTACCATGGATGGGGAGCTGAGCCAAGACTTGGTCTTGCAATCACTTCCGAGTTCGTTCTCGCAGTTTGTTTTGAACTTTCACATGAATAAGCTGGATGTCAGCCTGCCTGAACTCCACAACATGTTGAAGACTGCGGAATCGAATTTCCCCCCTAAGAAGAGTTCTGTTCTTCTAATTGGTGAAGGTTCCAATCCTAAGAAAAGGAAGAAGAACCCTTCCAAGAAGAAGAAAGTAGGTGAGAAAAAGCCGGTTCCACCAAAAGCTGAAGACCCCAAGAGCAAAGCTGTTTGTTTTCATTGTAACAAGTTGGGGCACTGGAAGAGGAACTGCAAGGTTTACCTTGCAGAATTGAAGAAGAAGAAGAAGGGTAGTAAGACTACCGCTTCTGATTCAGGCATGTTCATGATCGAAGTTAATATGTCACTAGGTCAAATTTCTACTTGAGTATTAGATACCGCCTCTGGTTCTCATATTTGCAATTCGTTGCAAGGACTAAAGGGAAGTAGGACTCTTGAAAAAGATGAGGTGATTCTACGTATGGGCAATGAAGCAAGGGTTGCGGCCATATCTGTAGGATCATTTAGTTTACATATGCCTACGGGCAAGACTATTATTTTGAATAATTGTTATTACGTTCCCTCTATTGTGAGGAATATTGTTTCTATTCCTATGTTGGATGTGGATGGTTTTTCATTTATTATTAAGAATAATGAATGTTCTATCCTTAAAGATAATGTTCTTTTCGGATGTGGCATTTTAAATAATGGTCTGTATGTATGTGACGTAGAGCATGATTTACTTCAGATTGAATAAACTAATAAAAGAAAATGAGATGATGAAAATTTGACCTATTTATGGCACTATAGGCTAGGTCATATTAGTGAAAATAGACTGCGGACATTGCATAAGGAAGGGTTACTTGACCCCTTTAATTTTGAATCATATCCTACATGCGAGTCTTGTCTATTGGGTAAAATGACAAAATCTCCATTAAGTGGAAATGAATAGAGGGCTGCAGATTTGCTAGGATTGGTACACACAGATGTATGTGGACCAATGTCTACGCAAGCCATGGGTGGATTTTCATACTTCATTGCTTTCATATATGATCGATCTAGATTCAGATATGTGTATTTGATGAAACACAAGTCTGAAGCCTTTAAAAAGTTCAAAAAATATAAGTATGAAGTGGAGAAACAAACCAAACATAGTATTATAACTCTTCGATCAGATCGAGGTGGTGAATACTTGAATGGAGAGTTTCTAGCTTATCTCAAAGAAAATGGTGTATAGTCTCCCAGTGGACTCCTCCATATACTCCACAGTTGAATGGGGTATCTGAAAGGAGAAATTGAACTTTGTTAGACATGGTTCGGTACATGATGAGCTATGCAAATCTTCCAGTATTCCTGTGGGGTTATGCATTGGAAACCTCAGCATATTTACTGAATAAGGTGCCTTCCAAATCTGTTCCTCAAACTCCATATGAGATATGGAAAGAAAGGAAACTGAGTCTTAAACACGTTAAGATTTGGGGATGTCCAGCTTATGTGAAGAAAGTTGACCCAGATAAGCTGGAATCTCGATCTGTAAAATGTAATTTTATGGGATATCCTAAAGAGACTTTAGGGTATTACTTTTACACCGATCATCGGGTGTTTGTCTCCAGACATGCTACCTTCTTGGAAAAGCAGTTTATCCTTGAAGGAAACAGTGGGAGCAAAATTGAACTTGATGAAGTTCAAGAAGCACAAACTACTACGGATCAAGTGGAAACGCCTGTTCAGACTGAACAACCTTCTGTGGAACATCCCATTCGTAGGACAGGGAGAGTGTCTCACCAACCTGAGAGGTATTATGGCCTTGTCATTGAGAATGACAATGAGTTGTCAATCATTGATGATGACGACCCTGTGACCTATAATGAGGCTATGAGTAGTGTTGACTCAGAGAAATGGCATAGTGCCATGAAATTCGAAATGGAATCTATGTATACCAACCAAGTATGGACTCTGGTTGAGGCGCCTGAAGGTGTTAAGCCTATTGGGTGCAAGTGGGTATACAAAAGAAAGATTGGAGCAGATGGGCATGTGGAGACCTATAAGGCCAGGCTCGTGGTAAAAGGATTCAGACAAAGGCAAGGGATTGACTTTGATGAAACTTTTTTTCCTGTAGCCCTGTTAAAATCAATTCGGATTTTGCTCGCGATTGCTGCTTACTACAACTATGAGATCTGGAAAATGGACGTGAAAACGGCCTTCCTCAATGGGGAACTTGAGGAGGAAGTGTATATGACACAGCCAGAGGGTTTTCTTTCCAAGGGAAATGAACACCTAGTGTGTAAGCTGCTGCGAACCATATATGGTTTAAGGCAAGCTTCTCGTATATGGAACATCCATTTTGATGAGACAATCAAAGAGTTTGGTTTTATCAAAAACATAGATGAACCATGTGTCTACAAAAGGGTTAGTGGGAGCGCGGTAACATTTTTTGTATTGTATTGAAAGAGGAGACATCAAGAGAGTTGATACACATAACAACGTAGCAGACCCACCCACAAAGCCACTTTCTCAAAGTCACTTTGATCATCATAAAGACAAGATGGGTATTAGATACCAGAGTAATTGGCTTTAGTACAAGTGGGAGATTGAAAGAGATATGTCCTAAGTCCAATCATGTATGATGATTTAAGAATAACTTTTATGTAATCTGTTTTGATTTCATTGATATTAATAAAAGACTTGTTTTGTTTTTTATTGCGGGCTATATCTATTTAAAATTTTAAATAAGATATACCACAGTTTAGAGTAAAGTTTTTTGTGGATTGTGATGAGATCATAATAATGAGACCTAAAAGATGATAACTCTAAACTTAAATAGTTTCTGGTCGTAGGATTACTAACTGGTAATTAGTAATTCGCAAAGATCGATACATACTATGCTTGCTTCATTATGAAGGATGTCTGTTCTCATAGACATTTGTGTGGTGATACTATAGCTAGTATGTAGGTGCTTATTATAGAATAAGTTCACTGAACATGACTCACACAGCTGAACAACTGATGGAGTTCACTCACGTGTCAGCAGTTGTTCACATAGTGATAGTTGTACAAGTATCCTTAGACTTGAGGTCATCATAGTCATCTTGTGTACACTGAACTATACTTTGGTTTAGTTCTTAGTCTCCAGAGATAATTATAAGGGCTCTACTGGGTACAGGAATTTGTACACGAAGATAGTGTATGATCAATAAAGTATCTACCTCTTCTAGTGAAGGAAGAGAATGTTCAATGCTGATCCACTTATGTTAGTTCAGGAATCTCTGTCCAGAGTGAATGAAATTAGAAAGGAGTTTCTAATTTACATTAAATAGAACTAAGCATAGTGAATGGGAAAGCAAGTGATTAAATAAGATAGGCTTGACACAAGTTCTATGCCTTGTATTTAATCGTGACATTGCAGGGTAGAATGAATTAATTGTACGGTATTCTAAGCAGTGAATTCGTATTATCCGGATAGTCGCGATATGCTGAGAAGTATCCCTCACGATGTAGAATAAATATGATTAATTAATTAATCATATTTAATGAATTAGAGAATTTATATAAATAATGATAAAATAGTTTTATTATTATTTATTTCTACTACCGGCTTAATATTGAACCTACATGGTCATACCATAAAAGAGAATGATTTAATGGTGGAAGAATTAATTAATAATGGCTGATAATTATTTATTTATAAAATAAATAATTAATTGGCAAATTTAATAATTGATTAAATGAGATTTAATTGATTATAAATTAATTAAGAAAAGATTCTTAATATTATTAATTAATAATTTAATTTTTGGAAATTAAATTAGTGAGAGAATTATTTCTAAAGAGTTTTGAAAAAGGATTAATAATTAAAAGGTGTTTTAATTATTAGTGAGAATAATAAAGGGTTAATAATAATAATATTTTATGGGAAAATTTTCAGCTAAAAATTTTGCCTATAAATATGCTATTATAAACCGTATTTTTGCCTCAACCAAAAAGATTTACAAAACCCTAATTCTCTCCATCTCCTCCTCCTCCTTCATTACATCGTTTTCTTGGTGGATACCGGTGGAGTGCTTCACACTTGACGAGCAGCTGCTAAGGATCTCCGTTTATCATTTTGGATCGCCATTAAAGACCTCCATCTTTCCATTAACGTAAAGCTTCTTAAGGTAAACATACTGAACTACAAATTAAATATTATTTTTCGCATGGATCCTGCGGAGGGTTTCGTTTTTTTTTAAGATTTAAATTTACGTTTTTGTTGCTAAAAACCCTTCACACCTCACTTTCAGAATCTAAAGTATCTGTCCAGCTTTTCTTCTTTGTGACAAGAGCCTTGCCTTTGTCACTCTTCACTTTCATGCAATCAGGAGATATGTGGCCTTTCTCACCACAGTTGTAGCACTTGACATTTGAGTAATCTCCTCTGTCAGACTTTCCTCCTTTGCCTTCAGATTTTCTGAAACCCTTCTTATCAGAACTTGCACCTTTCCTGGAATTTTTTTTCCCATTCTGAATTTCCTGTATGCAATCCTTGTGATTCCTTTCACCATAAGAGCACACAGCTTCATCATCTCTTCATTAGCATCCATCTCAGGTAAGCTTTCAGTTTCTGAGTCATCATCACTATCAGAACTTGATGACTCAGTATCAGACTTTGTGATGAGAGCTTTTCCTTTGCCTTTTCTTGAGGCAGCTGCTTTGGGGGATTCCTCCTCAGCCTTTAGAGCAACTGTCCTAGACTTTCTTCCATTCCTCTTACTTTTTTGTTCCATCCCAAGTTCATGAGTCTTGAGCATCCCATAAATTTCAGCAAGAGTTGTTTCTTCAAGGTTATAGTTGTCTCTTATAGTGGTGGCCTTCAAATCCCAACTTTCAGGAAGAGCTAACAGGAATTTAAGATTTGTATCTTTAAGATCATTTTCCTTGTCAACTAGTGACAAATCATTCAAGAGTTTTGATAAATCTGTCATATAAACCAGTCAATGACTCATCAGGTTTTGAGTCAAAGTGCTCATACTCTTGAGTGAGTATAGTCTTCCTGTTCTTCTTAATTGAGTCAGTTCCCTGGCATCTTATCTCCAAGGCATCCCATATCTTCTTTGCAATCTTGCAGTTAATTACCCTATTTGACATGACATTATTAATGGCACTATGCAGCAAGTGTCGTACCTTAGCATCCTTAGCAATCGATGAGATATCTTCAGCAGTGTAATCACTCTTCTCCTTTGGAACAGACTTAGCTGGTTCACCTGCAACTACAACAGAGAGTTTGGTTGGCTTGTGTGGTCCTTCATTGATTCTTTCAAGGTATTCTGGATCTGTAGCTTCCAGAAACATAGACATCCTCACCTTCCATATGGGATATTCAGATGGTTTCAGTATGGGAACTCTAATAGTCTCATATCGATAATGGATTTGAGTCTTTGGAGGTTCTTCAGTTTTGGTGGGCTTGGTTGGAGTTTGTTCTTCTTCAGACATGATTGTTTTTGTATCTTAAACTGTTTGTGTGTTAACAGATCTGCTCTAATACCACTTGTTAGGTCTCACACACTGTAGAAGGGGGTTGAATACATTGTTTATCACAATCAAATCGAATATAAGAACACAAAAAATAGATTTTATTTAACACAATAAACTCTGTTACAATATGGAACTGTCCTCTCTCAGTGATGAATAAATTATCACGAGAGCTGCTAGGGTTACAATAAATAATAACTTCGATTATGATAACACATATAGTGTAAACACTATGTCTGCATTTATATACTACACAGTTACAAGATAAATTCTAATTGATATGGAATATAATTCTGCTTCCTAAAATATATCAACTAGTTATCTTTTCTTCCAAGTATTCTACTCTTCATAGAATTCCTTCTTCATGCATATCTCTTCTTGCGTTTGTCTTGATCTTCTTTCAATCAGCCGCCTTCCTTTTCTGAATGTCTCCTTAAGTCCTGATATTATCTCCTGATAAATATCTCCTGATAACTTAAGTTCTGACGACTTAAGTTCTGATATCTTAAGTTCTGACTTCAGTATAAGTACTGATTTCCATTTAAGTACTGATTTGTCTTGTTAAGTAAGATCTGAAAACTAAACACAAATCATATTAGTCATGACATTATCAAATATATCTAACATCCATCAACTTTGAGAGCCCAGGCTCCCGGGTCGTTGTCATTGCTGCTCTCTGGGTCAATGCTCATAGGCCTAGGCTCGTCTTCATGGAAGTTGCATTCTATTATGAAATCAGCCAACGCCTGGGCTTTGATTGCTGTTATTGGGATGAAACTCAAGTTGAATTGGCTTAGCTCAACTGCCCAATTTACCAATCTTTCTGAGACATCTGGCTTGTGTATTATCTTCCTCAGGGGTTGGTTAGTTACGACCCGGATCTCTCTTCCCTGGAAGTAATGTCTGAGCTTTCTGGATGATGTGACCAAGGCAAAAGTAAACTTTTCTAGCCTTGGGTATCGGGTCTCTGCATCTTTTAGTACTTGGCTCACATAGTAAACTGGTTGTTGTTTGCCATTCTCTTCCCTGATCAGGGCTGCTCCAACTTCCAGGGCCCCTGCTGATAGGTAAAGGGATAGGGGCTCCCCGGGTTGGGCTTTGGTTAACCCAGGAGGTTGATAAAGATACCTTTTAATTTCTTCAAATGTGCTTTGGCATTCCGGGCTCCAATTAAGTTCTCTCTTGTTGGCTGCTCCTTTCAATAGGTCAAAGAAGGGTAGGCATCTCTCAGCTAGCTTTGAGATGAATCTTCTAAGTGCTTCCAGTGACCCTGCTAGCTTCTGCACATCCTTCTGTGTTCTGGGAGGCTTCATTTCCTGGATTGCTTTTATTTTTTTTGGGTTGGCTTCAATTCCCCGGTTGCTTATCATGAATCTAAGAAATTTTCCTGTCCCTACTCCGAATGTGCACTTTTCCAGATTGAGCATGAGTGAATATTTTCTCAAGTTATCAAAGCATTCTCTTAGGTCTCCTATGTGACCAGGGATGCTTGTGGACTTTGCAATCATATTGTCAATATAAGATTTCAGGTTCCTCCCAATCTGGTCTTTGAAGATTTTATTCATTACTCTCTGGTAGGTTATTCCCGTATTGGTCAATCCGAAAGGCAGCATTACATAGGCATTGACCGCCCTGTGGGTGATGAAGGCTATCTTCAAGATATCTTTCAGATTCATTTTAATCTGGTTGTACCCCGAGTAGGCGTCCATAAAGCTCAGAATTACGTGCCTGGATGTGGCGTCGATCAATTGATCAATATTTGGCAAGGGATAAGGATCTTGGGGACATGCATTATTCAAGTCGGTGTAGTCGACACACATTTTCCATTTCCCGTTTACTTTTTTCACCATAATAATATTTGCTAACCATTTTGGGTACTTGACCTCGCATATGATCTTAGCTTTCAGTAGTTTCTCAACCTCTTCATCTATTGCTTTCTTCCTCTCTGGCGCAAAATTTCTTCTCTTCTGCTTAACTGGTTTCCTCTCGGGGTTGACGTCCAAGCTATGTATTGCTATGGATTCATCCAACCCGGGCATGTCTCTTGGGCTCTAAGCAAATATATCGGAGTACCCTCGGAGTAATGATACCAGGTCTTCTCTGAAGGTAGCCTCGAGTCTGGATCCTTTCTTTAGCTTCTTAGAAGGATCGCTTGAATTGATCAGGATTGTTTCCGTTTCTACAGCAACCTCAATCTTGGCATGATCCATGCTTGATACCAACTGCTGGATCCGGGCATCTGTGTTCTTCTTCATATAGACCTAACCCTGGGCTGTCCTTTCTTTTTGGTTGCTTTCCCCTACTTCACTTGTTTCAGGGTTGGTTGCTTGCACAGTAGGATCGCCTTGGCCGGGGTCTGGGCTCAATTCAATCTCTGCTATGACTTGGTTGCTTTTTTGCTCTTTCGATCTTGGCTTGGTTGCTTTTGGATCCGAGATGGATTCTATAATCTAAACTTTTTTTCTCACATCATCTCTTGAGTGAGGGTGATGTTTCTTAATGCTTTGCTATTTGCGAAGGACTACGGCCTTCCTCTTGTTGTCTTGGTGAGTTTCAGTCATTACCAGGGCTTGGCTATAGCATCTTTCAGCGACTTCATAGTCTCCTTTAACCTCTCTTATCCCCGTTGGAGTTGGGAATTTGATTTTCAAGTGTGATATGGAGGTGATTGCTTGTATTCTGGTCAGAGCTGAGCGTCCAATTATTCCGTTGTAGGATGATGGAGTGTTGATCACATAGAATTTTATGACATGGGTAACTTGGTTTGGGGCCGATCCAAATATCTCTGGCAAGTATAAGGTTCCCTGGATTGGGACCAAGTTATTCCCAAACCCGTAGAGAGGGTCCTCTCGGCATTCATTTGAGCGCACGCTCCCTAGCTTCATCCGGTCCACAGTGTGCTTGAATAGTATGTTTACTGAAGAGCCATTGTCTATCAGCATTTTCCTTACCTCATTATCAAAAATATCAAGTGTTACTACCAAAGCTTCGTTGTGATTCAGGTTAACCCCTTCGTAATCCTTGTTGCTGAATGAGATCACCATCTCCGGGTAGGATTGGATGGAAAATACTTCATCTCCTGAGCCCGGGCTCCTAGGGGGGAGTGTGACCCCCTAGGACCACATTCACTACATTATTTCCTCTTCTATGTTTGTCTTCCTTCTGATTTGTCTCCCTGGAGATGTACTGATTCAGGTTACCCTTATTTACTTGGTCTTCAATGAAGTATTTGAGAGAGAGACAGTTTTCAGTTTTGTACCCCTGTGTTTCATGATAGTCGCATTATCTATTATAAGGCCTGCTCTCTGGGGGAGTCTGCATGGGCTTCGGTGGGTGATATAATGGTTTTCCCTTGTTCTCCTTTAGTATCTCTTCCCGGGTCCTGTTTAGTGGTGTCCATTCTGGCTCTTGTCTAGGCTTTCTGGCTTGCCTAGGTGGATCAGGATCGCTTTTTGATTATGTCTTAGGATCCAGTCTTTGAAATTTAGAGTGTTTTGCACCACATTGGTCTGCTGAGCTTGTTGACTCTGCTTGAACTTCTTTTCCTGATGGTAACCCCCTTTCGGTCTGTCGGTCTGTCAACAGAAGTTTTGTTCCCGGATCCTCCATTCCGAGTCATTCTCATCGCCTGGAGAACGTTTGTTTCCTTTATGAACCTGGCTGCCATAGAGTAGGCAGCGGCTAGGCTTTGTGGCTCTTTGTTTATCGGCTCTACAATGTACCTCTCATTGTGTTCCGGATCCAGGTTCCTCCAAAATATGCTTAGAGCCTCCCTCTCATCAAGATTCGATACTTTGTTAATGGCTTCCTGGAATCTCTGCATATAAGTTGAGAGTGCTTCGTTGTCGTATTGGAGGATTGTTTCCAGGTGGCACATGTGCATTTCGTGTGTCTTATTGACTCTGAATCTTCTAAGGAAGGCCCCCCTGAACTCTTTCCAGGAGTGGATGCTTCGTGACGGGATCCTGCTGAACCATCTTTGAGCCCCCATTTTGAGGGTGGAGGCGAAGAACCTGGACTTGGTTAAGTCGTTGTAGTAATATATTTGGGCAATTTGTTCAAAATAATTGAGGTGCTCTTTCGGATCCCCCAATCCATCAAAAGAGTCAAAGTTGTAATGTTTGAGATTTTTCTGTCGAGGGATGGCTTCTAGGGAGTGACTGAAGGGTGTAAGGGTTTCCCTAATCTCCAATCCGGAATCTTTTGTCCATTTTTCGTTGGAGCTCATAAATCATATCTTTCAGATCCTTTTCACCCTCCTCTTCGTCATCAGAAATGACCTCGGGGGTAGGGTCCCTCCGGGTCCTCTTGCCTTTTGTCTTAGATAGGAGCCTCTCCTCTTCCAGCTGCATCCTTTTCTGGATCTTTAGCTCAAGCTTTGCCTCTTCTTCTCTTCTTATTTGCTCCCTCATTTCTTCCAATTTTTTCTTCCTGGTTGCTTCCGTCTCCTTCTTACTAGGCTCTTTTTGATTCTTTTTTGCCTTAGCTCCAATTCGGTCGAAGACAGATCTCCTAGATTGCTGAGAGTCCCCGGACTCTTCTTGATCATCCTCTTGCTCATATTCTACCTGAGCCTGGGCTTGTTCATCTCTGTAGAGCCTGATTGCTTCAGCCTGTTCATGGCTTGTTAAGTTGACCATATGCTCCTCTGCAACTGGAACATTGGTATACTTATACTGATTGAGCTCTATGACATTTCTGGCGTCCCGGGGTGTTACTATCCTTTCCAGGACGGGGGTATGCTGTGTCAATGGTAGCTCTTGGAGGGTTTCTCGGTCTCCCCCAGGTTCATGAGCCTGAGAGTGGTCTTGATCCTGGACCTGGGTACTGGAGGAGGGCCTACCAACCGTACTCTTTCCTGCTCTTGCCATTACCACAATTGTACAAACAACTGACCAAGATTTGAGGCTAAAAATGTGGATCTAAGGTTGCTTTTTGAAGATTACAAAAAATTTCCAGGATAACACTGAATAAACTTTCTGGGTTTTGCTAACAATACTACTGAACAAGAACATCAGGCTCTAGAACATAAAGATAATATGCAAACTAAAGTAGATCTGGGTTTTAAAACTATCAAGCCCCGGGCTTTAAGACTATCGAGATTATCAAACCCCAAACAATAAAAACTAACAAATGAGGACGGGCTCACACAAACGTGGCCTAACGTAATGAGCTGTAATATCCCGTAATTTTTAAAATTAGATTGATAATAGAATAATAGAATAAAAAGTATTAAAATTGGATAAGGACTAGGATTTAAAATTTGAATTAGACTAATGGGCCTAAAATGTGGATCAGATTTTAATATGGACAACTTATAGGTTAAGATATAGGGGTTTGTATCGTTATAAATACACCATATCCGTCTTCCTCGCTTTTTGTATTAAAATCCGTAGGGCTTTTAGCCATAAAAATCAGCAGTCTTGTAAAATTTGTAGAAAATTCATCATAAATCGGAATTCAGTGATCCTGGACTTTTCGGAAAGGTCTTTTCGTTCTCTTCAACTTTCCTGTTTCGTGTTTTTCAAGATAACATTATTTAGAGGGTCAGAAAAGCTATATTCAGATCTGGTCAGGCTTTGGGGTAAGTACTTTTTGACTTACTTTTATTTTCGGAAAAGTTTTGATACTCTGATTTTCGAATTTCGTATAAAATATAAGAATTCTGTTTCGAACTGTGTAAAAAATAAGATACGAGAATATTTTGAAACCCGGTCTCTACGTTTTCGAACCCGTTCTTAATTTACGCTATAGTTCTGGAACTAGCCTTAGATACCCTTAGTAGGCGCACGAGTGTGCAATTTTAGATACCTATTAAGGGCGCGTAATTATTGAACTTTAGATGCCGACCACTGGCAAAGTGTGGTATAAAGAATAAGAATTAGATGCCGGCTACTGGCAAAGTGTGGCCGTAGATCAAGACTGTGGTATTTATAAGAATTATCGTTTCGTTCTATTTACGCAGTTCTGATCTGTTATAAAAATATGCTCTCTTCTATTTTAAATTCTGAATTTCAAAATATAAAACTTTGGGTTGGATTTATTTTAGAAATTATTTTTACAAAATTATTATTGTTTTGAGAAAAATCATTTTATTAAAAACACCCATTGTTTTCAGTTAAATAGTTAGTCAATTTGTACTTGTTGAGCTTTGTAACTCACCCCTTACAATTTCAGGTTTCGCCTAAGAGTTCAAGTTGGATAGCATTGGAGTTCGAGAATCTTAGTATTGGAGTATATTGACTTTTGGATCGCCTCCGCTTTTAGCTGCGTATTTGTAATAGTGACCTTTGTAATTGAATTTCGATTAGTATATTATAGTTTGTATTAGTTTTGATTTATAACTAATAGTCCGGAAGTGCGGGTTGTTACAGTTGGTATCAGAGCAGGCTGTTTTTCGGAATGTGTTAGGTACATGACTAGTACATTCCCTAGGATTCGATCTTGAGGACCATAGTTTAAGTTTGTCCTATAGGAGATTAGCGAGATTAGACGTATAGGTTTGTTGTGAATTTGGGGACCAAATTCTTTTTAAGGAGGGTAGTATGTAATATCCCGTAATTTTTAAAATTAGATTGATAATAGAATAATAAAATAAAAAGTATTAAATTTGGATAAGGACTAGTAATTAAAATTTGAATTAGATTAATGGGCCTAAAATTTGGATCATATTTTAATATGGATAACTTATAGGTTAAGATATAGGGTTTTGTATCGTTATAAATACACCATATCCATCTTCCTCGCTTTTTGTATTAAAATCCGTAGGGCTTTTAGCCATAAAAATCAGCAGTCTTGTAAAATTCGTAGAAAATTCATCGTAAATCGGAATTCAGCGATCCTGGACTTTTCGGAAAGGTCTTTTCATTCTCTTCGACTTTCGTGTTTCGTATTTTTCAAGATAACGTCGTTTAGAGGGTCAAAAAAGCTATATTCAGATCTGGTCAGGCTTTGGGGTAAGTACTTTTTGACTTACTTTTAATTTCGGAAAAGTTTTGATACTCTGATTTTCGAATTTCGTATAAGATATAAGAATTTTGTTTCGAACTATGTAGAAAATAAGATACGAGAATCTTTTGAAACCTAGTCTCTACATTTTCGAACCCGTTCGTAATTTACGCTATAGTTCCGGAACTAGCCTTAGATACCCTTAGTAGGCGCACGAGTGTGCAATTTTAGATACCTATTAAGGGCGCGTAATTATTGAACTTTAGATGCCGACCACTGGCAAAGTGTGGTATAAAGAATAAGAATAAGAATTAGATGCCGGCTACTGGCAAAGTGTGGCCGTAGATCAAGACTGTGGTATTTATAAGAATTATCGTTTCGTTCTGTTTTACGCAGTTCTGATCTGTTATAAAAATATGCTCTCTTCTGTTTTAAATTCTGAATTTTAAAATATAAAACTTTGGGTTGGATTTATTTTAGAAATTGTTTTTATAAAATTATTATTGTTTTGAGAAAAATCGTTTTATTAAAAACACCCATTGTTTTCAGTTAAATAGTTAGTCAATTTGTACTTGCTGAGCTTTGTAGCTCACCCCTTACAATTTCAGGTTTCGCCTAAGAGTTCGAGTTGGATAGCATTGGAGTTCGAGGATCTTAGTATTGGAGTAGATTGACTTTTGGACCGCCTCCGCTTTTAGCTGCGTGTTTGTAATAGTGACCTTTGTAATTGAATTTCGATTAGTATATTATAGTTTGTATTAGTTTTGATTTATAACTAATAGTCCGGAAGTGCAGGCTGTTACATGAGCTCACACAAACGTGGCTAAAATGAACAACATTCATATTCAAGAGAGGGTATGGTTTTTGTGTTCTTACAGGTCTTAAGGGTTTGCTGATGAAGGTCAATCCAGGGGCACCGAGACCCAAGGATGGTTCGACCCCTCCTTCTAGCGCCAAATGATAACTCCGGTGAGCGGGGGCGGCTCCTTCGGACGCCGTTCCTGGACCTTCTGGGTGTTAATGAGGTGCAACTGCTGTTGGGAGCCTGCAAAACAATACCGGAGGAGGGGTTTGTCCCCGCGGCGCCTCCGGTGTAAGAATAAGAAGCCGGTTGGGGAAGATGAAGATAGAGAGGACTAAGGTTGTTGTGTGTGTATATGCTGAGTATATGAGAGTGTGTGTAATGAAAGTGTTTTTCTAACCCCTAAGCCCTTCATCTTTGGGGGTATATATAGCCCAAAGGTAGGTTTTAGGGGTTGGTACCTCTAGATCAGGGCCGTTGGTTCTTGGGGGAGGAGGACGCCTAGCTTGGGTGGATTGCATACACGTGTCCAGGGGAGGACCACCTTCAGGGTGTCCTAACGGCCTTCTGACACGCGCCGTGTTTGTCTGATATGTTGGTTGTTGATAGCTGTCATCGTCACGTGCCCACGTACCCTTCCTTGGCGGGTTGTGGAATGTGCATGTGCCTGCTGGGACCCCCCAGGGTGATCCTGGTTCTGGGCTGGATCCAGGTAGGCAGGTGATCCCGGTCATGGGTTGGACCCTGGTAGGCCGGTGATCCAGGTCATGTGCTAGACCCTGGTTAGAAGGTGATCCAGGTCCTAGCTGGGAGATGATCCAGGTCATAGGTTGGCCCTGAGTCTGAGTCTCTCCACTTGATTGTGCTGGGTGAGGGGGGATCTTGGTCCATCAATTGAGCCTGATACCCCTTATATCCAAGTTGGGCCTTATCTAGGTTGCTTATACCCTATCAGCCTTAGAAAAATAAAAAATAAAAAGACACATATTGCACTTAGAGATGCATTAATGGAGCATCTATGTGAAGAATATACTAATTCGGAAAATTAGTGTGTATCTATGATATTTTGTATGTTAATTATTGCAATAAATGTGATTTTCGTAAATTAAGTGCACAATTTTAATATTTTTATGTGTATTATTTTTTTGATTTAATTTATTTATGAAATAATATATAAATTGTTAATAATGATTAAACGATAAATTTAAGATAAGATTGCTTAATATGATATTTATATATTATTATATGTAAAAAATAAATTGGATCAAATATTTGGATAACACTGTTGAAATTTGTCAAAAAATTGGATCAGTATTTGGATAAATTAATGATCCAAATTTAGATTTTTGGATCACAACTATTGGAGATGCCCTGATACAATAATAATTTGATGTATTTACTGGCAGATACATATTATCGTCGCCCTTGTAGAAGTGTTTTTATAGGACACGATACTCATTTAGCAAACTTCAACTCTTTAAAATCCTCCAGCAAAAGATCAGTATAATTGTAAACAGAATTAGGCTTATATCCGAAAATTCACCCAATGACAGTAAAGCTAAAAATGAGGAAAAAAATTCTTTTTATAAACTTCGTCCAGTAAAAAGGGCTATATCCCGGCTAACTAGTACAACATGCCACATCAAGGGGCAGAAGCATAACTACACTGGAACTTACAAATTTTAGGTTTGTGTAACAAAAAACTATTAACCAAAGGATTTGATGCTCAATCTGATAACAAGTCTTCCAGCGCAGGTTCCTCAGAGGAGCCACCATCATAATCACTAATTGTTCCATTTAACTGACTAATAGTTTCAAAGTCTTTTGTGTCATCTTCTTCTTCTTCATCTTCTTCCTGATCAGACAATTCCCGCTCTTGCTCGCTGGAGTTATTTTGAACATTAACTGAACCAGACACACGCGTGTTTGGTGTGCTGTTACCCGTCCCAAATTTCCCAAGTTTCAATTCCGCCTCTGCTTTGGCTGCAGAATCTTCACATATGCAGGCAGACGGATTCTCATGAAACTGACCCCTGCCAGGCCTTACCTCTTTTGGTTCCCCCATAAAGCCTTTCTGGTGCTTACGAACTTCAAACGAAAATTCATCCCAAGTCATGTTATTACGGTTTATAAACAGTTTAGACAGTTTCTTAGCATTTGGGCGAATGGTAGGCTTATGACCAAAATATCGCCTGTAATACCAGCATAAATCAGCACTTCAAAAGTTAAGATATAAGGAACAGAAAAAACTGATTGAACATGAACATACCTCCGTCCGGCTAACATTTTTGCCATGTTACCGTTATTGTTTGTAACAAAGACATTACTTTCATCGCAAACTACATAATCCAGTGCAGCCATGCGTGAAGAAAATCCAGCAAATGGTTCCAACTCTTTCTCGTTGGCCAAAGTATCTTTTGAATAACAGTTTGGGAAGAGTGCCTTCAGGGGAGCCAAGGACTCTTCACCTCGATAAACTTCACCGGAAGCCACATAAATGTGAACATCTCTATCATATCCAAGTGCTCTCAACATCAGACCTACTTCTTCAGGTGTCAGTGGGCATTTTCCTTGCCGTCTTCCCTTATCTGGATTGATATTCTGTGAATTAATGGGAACATATATAAATTATATATGCATTATAGTGTTCCTCTAATATCGGTCCATACAAAAAGCAGGTCATGTTGGAGATTAAAAATTTGTCATCGCTATAATTCTATGGTTTTTGGATGCCAGGTTATGAGTTGTCATCATATGGATGTTGTAGTTTGATGGTCAACCAATAGTCTTAAAAGGCATGCAGAGAAGCATCAAGCACCTACCATGTTGTTTGGATATATCAATAAGAGAAACTTAAAACATAACTTTCATGACAATTATAATATAGGTTCTACAAAGTTTCTGCACGTTGTAGTAACTAAATATTAAATTAAGCTAGTCAACACACAAGGATCCTTACATGTAAAGTTTTCCACCTCCTTCGTATTTTACCAAGTTCTTTTCTCTCCTTATCTCCTCCGCCATAATAACATCCTGAGAATGCAAGCATATCGGGTTCAAACCTGATATAAGAAAACATTTGCGCGAAAATAACTACTCACGAACTAACCAGGTGCATGAAAACCAGTGCTTTAAGCAAGTTTAAAATAGAAAAGGAATGATTGTTTAGCACAGCAGGAACAAGTATAACAAGACATTATTAGCTCATAGCACAATCGCGTACTCGTCTTCATCTACCAGTATCAAGAACGATATTATATTCTCGTCCAAATTCATGTTATGGTCAGTTCGTGGATGTGACTTCCTTGCATGTTTTATTAAATACCTTACATCTAATAATTCAGCGATATAGGTAAGACCGTAAGGGTGTGTTCACTTGGGAAGATTGGAATGGGGAACTATGGAATGAAAATTACAAGTAAAATATACGAAGAAAGAGAGTATATATGAGAGCATAGTAAATGAAAATGAGTGAGTAAAAATTTTCTATGATGAATATTGTATAGAAAATGATGAGAAAGGATAATGGATCATTCCCTCCAAAACACATGGGTTAAAAGTTTAGTTTAAATTGTTTGGAAAGAAATGACGGAAAGAATGAAAATTATAAACATTTCATCCAATTTTCCCAAAAAATAGTACAAATTTCATTCCATTCTCTCCCCATTCCATTCCATCTAATATAAATATGCAGTACAATGGACTTGGGTTACATTTGATATGCTTGGTTTCGATGTTCCAGAATCCAAACGTCAACAACTGTGGCCTCTTATATTTTTTTAGAGTGTCCAATTGATCCAAAAACAGCAGTTTAGAACATCGCTTATCGATTACTGACACCTTCTACACAAAACTGGTCTTCCTAAGTTTTTACGATAAATATTGGATAAAAAATATCTTTATTTTGAGGTATTACAATCAACATATTCATTTATGCAAGTATTGCAGGAAAATTTCAAAAGTACATTCAATATTTAAAAAATTATATAGTTGCTTAAATTATTTTTAAAATATAGATATAAATTTATATATGATATAAACACTTCTCAGTCATAAATAAGCAATTTATTAATCAGTATTGTCCCTGTCAACTAAGAAAATTGAGGATTTCTAACTGTATATAGGATTATAAAAGAATAACTATCATCTTAAATGACTTTCACACTACAAATCAGGTTTCAACAGAATTGCCAAACAAATCCTACAAAGAATATGCTAATTGTTCCAACTTCCAACATCTGGAAGTTTACACTAGACATGATTGCAGAAGCCAAAATGAAGAGGAAAAGAAGACTGATAACAAATTTAATCTCACAGGTCAAAAAACAAGATCTCAAAATTGCAGGTAGCGATATTATCAAAAGTACCTCAGGTGTAAAGCAATGTAATGCTTGCCCATCATCCTCATTCGGTTAACCAACTTTTTACCCATTTCGATTATAGGATCTGTAAAGTGCAAGGCATGATAGTTTACTCTGCATCTAAGCTTCTGTAAATCATTGTCCAACTTATTTGCTAGTCTGTAGTCAAACTTGGTGAGCCGGACAGCCTGTCACAGGAACGGAAATGATATCACATAAGCAAGAAAAATTAGATCAACAGAACACCGGGGTTAAGTGGAATCATGCACACCTGAATCCAACAGGATTCATACTTGTTTAATATTTTTAAAACCCTTTACTGATGAATGTCTCGGAAAAAAGGTACGTAGAACTACAATATTGTTCATTTTGAAACCGCGGTAAATAATGATTTGTGAAACCTGGAAAACTTTTGATGCTAACTAAAACTAAAGGCCTAACCAATTCCAACCAACATAACCATGCTTTATAATGAATTTCAGAAAGATAATATCTTACCCGCTTTTTTAACATATTAGGTAGGACACGACTTATGTAGCATCTATCACTACACTTTCTTGGAACACGCATGGTATATGGACCCCACGTTCTGCCTCGCCTTTTTGGAAGTTCTTTTATGATTTTAACATCTTTAGATAGATGCGATATAAACCGATCTACATTGAAAATCTGCGAAAAATTACTGCACACAAAGGAGAATCTCTTTTATTATCCAACAGTTGTACATTTGAATAGAAATTTCTTTATTTTAACTAGAGCAAAAAAATTCATGTATGCAAGTGCAAGAAATGTTCCAAATTAACCTTGAATCCTTCCAGAATGACTTCTGGTCCAGTGTTGGAACAACAAGAGTAGCATTTAGTATGCGAGCAGCAACAACAGCATCCGTAATCTGGAAAAATAAAGAATCAAAAGTTTAACAGATAATCAATGACTAGCTCATCAACATATACAGAAAAAAATAATTATGATAATTGATAACCTATAATAAACTGTAGAGAATATAGTACATACATCGAAACCAAAATATTTGGTCAACTATATATCATCTAATATGAATTTCAAATTATCAAGAAAACATCATACTTTCGTTCTAAATGTGAGCTACAAATCATACGCTAAATTACTGTATCATTATAGATTTATGGTTTTAAATCCACATAGGAGTCATGTATGAAACTCAAGATTTGACAAATTTATCTGCCTTGAAGCCAGTGAACTCCACAATCTAAGGGATTCATTGTTTTACATCTCCAAACAACTTTGGGTCACCATATGAATTAATATTAAGTAGGCACAAAATTAGGCTAATTAGTCTATTAGTTGCTGCTTATACTGCTATGACTTATGATATATTGTACACACATTTTATACTACTTATATAACAAAATTAAATTATCTTATACGAAACTTGGGGGCAGTCATGAAGGTCTTAAAACATATAAGACTCTAATCTTAAGATTGAATTATCCATATAAATGAAGTAACTGGAGATGACACAAGTCATATAACTTTTTGGAAAAGTGTAAAGTACAAAAATATTTTGATGTGAACCTTTGACAATTACATGGCAAGCACTCAAAACTGTAGATATGAGCACTTCAGGTCGGAATCAAAACAACTTATAGGCAAAACGCAAAACTAAAGAATCGAGACAAAGCACACCAACTAGACTCAGACAGGAAAAGCAAGTCACATTTGTAAAATATATACTACTAACCAAGCTACCCTCAAAATCAAATATTGTTCTAACGAACAATGTTCAATGATTTGCATCAAACTCAAATGTCATTCAAGCTTAACTAGCTACAATTAAATATCACATGACTCGATTAGCTAGTCTATCAAATATGACATGTGTGCACTAATCAATGTCAGCGAGAAATACCCCCGTTCTTTGTTGATTTAAACCGCCACTAGTTGCAATCAACAAGTACCTATTAGTCCTCATGACAACTTCAGCCTCTGTATTACAAATAAACCACTAAATATCAGCAATGCTATCTAAAAACAAATCAATCACAACAAACGAATACAACAAACACTCACTCGCAAACTTATCGCTCGCAGTACTGCAACCGTAGTAGAATTCAGACATCTCCGATCTCCAAATATCACGACTCGACACATTCACATATTCCTGATCTCAATAAACAAATAAAGGCAAAATCAGATTACAATTAAATCAACACACTTACATAAATAGTTAAGTACAGAGAGAGAGAGAGAGCCCTAACCGGAACACGAAAGTGGATCACTTTACGAGCATCAGCAACGCGTGTATCTATCTAATCAAATGAAACAGTGAAGTAAGTGAGCAAGTAGAGTAACAATATATACAAATGTTTATGTACATAAACTTAATTAAGTACCAATGAGCGGTGAAGATAGCGATTATGTGAGGGAGAAGGAGCGAGAAAAGAGAAGAAGAGCAAGACCGAGAGGAGTATAAGACCGGAGATAAGAGCAATCGCCGGAATTAATAGACGGAATCGTGTGTGATAGCTCCGTCGCCGCCGTTGGACAGCCATGATACGGCGGAGAACGACGACAAGCAGCTGTGTGTATATAGTGGTGATACTAATTAATCGTCTACTTGAAACTATTTTAGTAATTTCCCTGGAGAGAGAGAGAGGGAGAGAGCAGCTGAGCTAAGCTGAGAAGGTAAGTATCTCTCTATATCTCTATACTGGCATATAATTATTGAGTCAATTTTTGTTACTAAATCTATTTTAAAATTAATTCAGGACACAAAATTTTTGTTCCGTGCTCCATGGCAGATTCGTAGTTGTCTGGATTCAATGAATTTTAATTGCCTCTAAATAAATATAAAGGTTCTTTTTTCGAGAATACTCTGTTCACGTAAAAATCTTTTAAAAATATGATTAAGTTATAAAATAAGGGAGTTGAAATGAACACACCCTTATTATATAGTTGCACACCCTTTATTAAGATCAAGAATATAATATCCCGTGCCGGTCCTGAGAATTGAGGGGCTCTAGGCAAACTCAAATTACGGGGCCGTTATAAATTAATAAATCAAGTACAAAATATATATCGAGAGTTATAAATATACTAATAAAAGGAAAACAAAATATTATGCAAACTAATCTTATTAGTTTACTTAAATATAACACGTCTTGCATTTTTTGATGCAAAAATATCAATCAAATTTACATAACCAAGTTTTTCAACCATATCATTTTCTATTGATAACATAGCTAAGTCACTTGATCTTTATTGAGACATAGTTGAACGAAGGTAAGATTTTATCAGCTTCAACTTTGAAAAACTTCATTTTGCATAAGTAACAGTAACCAGTATCGTTAGAAGAATCCTATAAGCAATCCAGGCATTTGGGTAGCTACCTTCCATCTCTTTGATGTATGTCAACACGTCTATAGCACTCTTTGTACTTTCTGGCAAATTTCGGCGTAACATACACAAGTCTTCCTCACTTCCACTATCATATATTAACCACTTTTTATCCTACTTTTCCCCATTTGGCAAATCTCTAATGTATATGTCTAGAAGAAAAACTCCTATTAGAAATATCCTTAGGAAAAGTTACATCTTTGACTATTTTCGGGCCCCTCTTAACCAAAAACTCTATCTTGTTATTTTCAATTCTACTTCAATATCCTGGATCATCAACATCAAAAGAAGAATTATCCCCAGCACCCAATTTTTCATTCTCTTCCTCACTTCCACTATCATTCTCAATACCATTAGAATTTTGGTTCTCATTTTCATTCTCATTTTCATCATTCACAAATTGATTTTCAACTAAAGTAGCATTATTCACATCACTATTAATACTATGTCCAATATCCATTTCATCAACAACCACATTCCTACTATATTTTTTTGGAAAATACTTGTACAGAGAGCCTACATGAGTCTTTTGAAGAGCTTCTCATCTCCTTTTCTCCTTTCTCTTCTCACCTCCACACTTGTATTTTCTTATCGGAACCATTGATCTATTTTCCTGAGATTTGTGAATATGAAATGGGTCAAATACTCCAATATTAATACAATCTTTTGTTATAAACAAGAAATCCAAAGAAAATTTTACCTCTTTGGTTATTAATCCAGCCTTTAGTCGTAGAAACTTTGATTGAATGAATTTGTTGTGCATATGTTGTGTACTTGATGATTACATGAACAAAACACCTTAGTAGATTTTACTGAGTGAAATAATGTAGCACTCGACGGATAAGAATTATAGTCCCGACGGATAACTCATTACAGTCCCGACGGATGATGACTTATTATCCATCGAGTGAGTAGCTTATGTAATAATGAGTCTGTAGCACATTTCTACATACACCTTTGTATAGATTTTGTAGTAGCATATAAGTCATGTCGACTTTAACTAGATATGCAGAATAGGTTGATTAATTGTACATAGATGATGTCTTGTAATTCTGCATAAATGAATTGAAGTCAAGTGCCAAAATAGCTACCGACGGATGATTAACAAAGCCATCGACGGATGATCAAATGGCTATCAACGGATGTTCAATATAGCAGTCGACGGATGATCAATGAAGCCATCAACGGATGATCATAAAATCGACGGATGATCATGTACTCAACGGATAAAGAATTCAAATATCAGTTGACAGTGACAGCATGGTCACATGCGTCGAAGTGTATGCAAATGAAATGAGGAAGCCTATTAACTGGGTAGTAGAGAACAAAGTAGTAAAGCATTAGACCCGATAGTTTTTATAATGATTCTGTCTTTTGACTTTGTAATCTTGGTAATATATATAAACCAAGAAGTAGCAAATAGAAATATGAATCTGAGATACAACAAAAGAGAAACACTTGTAAGCAGAATTCTTAGCATTTCTCTGTATTCTCAGTAGTTCAACATTTGTAAGCAGATGTGAACATTACACAAAGTTCTCTCGATATATAATATATATCTTTGGTGGAATCATTCAAATCCACCAGAAAGTTTTTAAAGACTCTTATTTTTAATTACTTGTGTTTTAATTTACTTAAGTTTTATTCCGCATTGTGATAATCAATACACTTATATTTATAATTGAGTTAGAACATTTTATTTCAAGAAAAAGTTTCAAGAATTCCATTCAACCCCCCTTCTGTAATTCTTGTCATATTATTAAGGGACTAACAATTGGTATTAGAGCAAGCTCTTAACTTACAAAGAGTTTAAAGATCAAAACAATTCTGCAAAATGAACAAGGAGGATGTTGGAGTCAAGATTCCTTTTCTGGATAAAGATAATTACCATCATTGGAAGGTAAAGATGCATCTTCATATGATTTCTCAAGATGAGGCCTATGTGGACTGCATAGAAAGAGGCCCTCATGTTCCAATGAGAGCTGCAACAGGAAACGAGCCATCAGTCCCTAAGCCAAGGCATGAATTGTCTGATCCTGACATTGAACAAGTCATGAAGGATAAAAAGGCCATGAATATCCTGTTTAATGGAGTTGATGGAGATATGTTTGACAATATTATCAACTGCAAAACTGCCAAGGAAGTTTGGGATACAATACAGATCATCTGTGATGGCACTGAGCAAGTTAGAGAAAACAAGATGCAGCTCCTGATTCAGCAATATGAGCATTTTCATAATGAAGAAAGTGAGTCACTCACTGACATTTTCAGTAGGTTCCAAAAACTACTAAATGCTCTTAAGTTGCATGGAAGGGTCTATCAGACAAAAGACTCCAATCTGAAATTTCTTAGATCTCTTCCTGAAACTCATTAAGAAACTCACAGGATTATAAGGAGTTTACCTTGGAGAGACTGTATGGCATCCTGAAAACCTATGAGCTTGAAATAGAGCAGGATGAAAGAATGGAGAGAGGAAAGAAGAAAGGAGGATCCATTGCACTAGTTGCTGAGTTGGAAAAGGAGAAGGAAGTGAAGATGGAAGCTGTTGAATCAACTTCAAGGGTCTGTGAGAACAAGGGCAAGGGGCTTGTAGTAGAAAGTGAAGATTCTTTGAGCCAGGATGACATGGAGGACATTGATGAGCACCTAGCATTTCTTTCCAGGAGATTTTCCAAACTAAAGTTCAAGAAGAACTTTGGAGCAGCCAAGCCAAATAGAAACATGATGGATAAATCAAAATTCAAATATTTCAAATGTGGCTTGGCAGAGCATTTTGCCAGTAAGTGTAGGAAGTCAGATTCCAGTAAGAAAAGGTTTGAGTCTGTGGATTATAAGCAAAAATACTTTGATCTACTCAAGTAAAAGGAAAGGGCTTTTATTATACAAGAAAATGACTGGGCAGCAGATGGTCTGGATGAAGATGAAGATGTCAGCTATGTAAATCTAGCCCTAATGGCCAAGTCTGATGAGACAGAGACAAGTTCCTCAAGCAATCAGGTAATTACTATAAACCTTGCACATTTATCTAAAGCTGAGTGTAATGATGCCATTAATGACATGTCTACAGAGTTATATCATTTGCGTGTTACACTTAAGTCTCTTACTAAAGAAAATGCTAAAATCAAAGAAAACGATTTGTTTTTGAGTGAGAGGAATAATGTGCTTGAGTCTCAATTTATTGATTTTGATAAATTAAAAATTGAGTGTAAGATTGATAAGGAGGAATTAACTAAGTCCTTGAAAAAGGAAGAAATTTTGAAGAAGCAGCTCGAGCGTGAACAAGAGGTGATTAAGGCATGGAAAACATCCAGGGATGTCCATGCTCAAATCACCAAAGTTCAAGGAATCGAGTCCTTCTGTGATGAAGCCTGGAAAAAGAACAAAGAGAAACTAGAACCTAATTTAGTAGATGGTCTGCTAACATATGTAGACTCGACGGATGATGAGGATCATCCGCCAGATAACAAAAAGTGTTATCCGTCGATTGATGAAAATCATCATCCGTCGGATGTGAGGAAACCCATCAGTAAAGTCAAACTAGTTAAGCTGAATGAGAAGTATGGGTTTGTTTCCAAAAACTTTGTTTCAGGAGAGTCGAGTCAAGTTAAGAAAGGAAAAAAGGATAATGTTGGTCACATGACTGTCAAACAGTTAAGCGACAGACTTGAAAATATTGAGGTAGGAACAGAGACTAAAAGGAAAAACAATAGGAATGGTAAAGTAGGGATTAACAAACACAATAACTACACACCTGATAAATATGCTCCTAGAAAAATCTGTGTCAAGTGTGGTAGTATAAATCATCTGTCTGTTAATTGCAAATCTGCCATGCCTACTTCCATGTCTGTGCAACCTCAATTTCCTAACATGAATGCCATGACTCCAATGCCTGTTAATGCTATGTCTACACAGAACATGAATGCACAGTTTGCTAATATGCCATTTGCACCTAATCCCTATTATGCTGCATATAGTATGCCACAAATGCCATTTAGCATGCCTTACTGGAATAACATATTTACCCATAGCATGCCATTTCTTGTTAGTCATAATATGCATGATAATTTTGTTGCAATGAATGGTTTCAAAGGCCCAACTCAAATGACTAAGGATGAATCTGAAACTCCCAAGTCAAGTGAAATAAAGCCTAAGAAACAGAAAAGGAAAGCTAACAAGGTAGGACCCAAGGAAACTTGGGTACCAAAATCAACTTGATTTGATATTGATGTGTGCAGGGAAACAGAAAGAATCTTTGGTACTTGGATAGTGGTTGTTCAAGACACATGACTGGTGATTCTACCCTGCTCACAGAGTTTAAGGAGAGAGCTGGCCCAAGTATTACTTTTGGAGATGACAGCAAAGGTTATACTGTGGGATATGGCTTGATTTCAAAGGACAATATCGTCATTGAGGAGGTTGCTTTAATGGAAGGTCTCAAATACAATCTGTTGAGTATCAGCCAGCTTTGTGATAAAGGCAATTTAGTAATCTTCAACTCAGAAGCCTGTGTTGTGACTAATAAAAGAAGCAGCAAAGTGGTTCTCACTGGTGTGAGAAAAGGAAATGTGTACCTAGCTAATTTCAACTCATCTAATACAGAATCTGTAACTTGTCTTCTCAGTAAAGCTAGTTAGGATGAAAGTTGGCTATGGCACAAGAAGCTATCCCATTTAAACTTCAAGACCATGAATGAGCTAGTAAAGAAAGAACTGGTCAGAGGCATTCCTCTAGTGGAGTTTTCTAAGGATGGACTGTGTGATGCCTGCCAAAAAGGGAAGCAAATCAAAGCATCATTCAGGAAGAAACTTGATTCAACAATTGAAGAGCCCTTGCAACTGCTTCACATGGATTTGTTTGGACCAGTCAATGTATTGTCAATCTCAAGGAAAATATTTTGCCTAGTAATTGTAGATGATTTTTCAAAGTTCTCTTGGACATATTTCCTAAAGTCTAAAGATAAGGCTAGTGAAATCATCATCACTCACATAAGGCAAGTCAATAATCATCCTGATTTCAAGGTTAGAAGAATCAGGAGTGACAATGGAACTGAGTTTAAGAACTCTGTCATGAGAGCATTTTGTGAGGAAAATGGGATTCTGCATGAGTTTTCAGCAGCAAGGACTCCACAACAGAATGGAGTAGTGGAAAGGAAGAACAAATCACTTATTGAAGTTGCAAGGACAATGCTTGAAGAATCTAAATTACCAACATATTTCTGGGCTGAAGCTGTAAATACTGCATGGTACACTCAGAATATTTCTTTGGTTAATCAAGCTAGATGCATGACTCCCTATCAATTGTTCAAGAACAAGAAGCCAACTCTAAACTTTCTTCATGTCTTTGGCTGCAAATACTATATTCTGAGAAATCAAACTGATCAAAATGGGAAGTTTGATACTAAAGCAGATGAAGGAATTTTTGTTGGATATGCTGTTGGTAAAGCATATAGAGTCTACAATCTGAGAACCAACATTGTTGTGGAATCAATACATGTTGTGTTTGATGATAAAAAGATTGAAGGACTGAAAGATGGAGATTACCATGAGAGCCTCAAATTCGACAATGTGGAGATGGTTAGTGATGACAGTGATGATGAAAGTGATCAAGAGAATGTATCTATAGATAATGTAGATAAATCTACCACCAATGAAGCATAAAACTCAACATCTGTCGAGTTGCATAATGCTTCATCCGTCGGAAGACAATCTGCGTTATCCGTCGGGAGACAACCAGCTTCATCCGTCGGTGCTCAAAATTCACCATCCGTCGGGTTATCAAAAGGAGCAGGAAGTCAAGATAAATCACCTATAGAAAGTTTCCCTTTCTCAAATCAAAGATCCATAAACTCAGGGGGAGTTTCTAACAATCAAAACTCAATCATACATCAAGATAACAATGTGGTCTCTTCATCTAGAGCTAATCTACCTCAACAAAGGAAATGGACAAAAGATCACCCCTTTGAGCTTATCATTGGTGATGTTTCTTCTAGAGTTCAAACAAGAAGAGCAACTCAGGAAGAATATCTTTACAACAGCTTTCTTTCCAAGGAAGAACCAAAGAAGGTAGAAGAAGCTTTGTTGGATCCAGATTGGATTTTAGCTATGCAGGAGGAGCTAAACCAATTTGAAAGGGATAATGTATGGAAGCTGGTGTCAAGCCTAAAGGAAAGAATCCAATAGACACCAAGTGGGTATTCAGAAACAAGATGGATGAAAATGGCATAGTTGTCAGAAACAAAGCTAGATTGGTTGCTAAGGGCTATTGTCAGCAAGAAGGAATAGATTTTGATGAAACATTTGCTCCTGTTGCAAGACTTGAAGCCATCAGAATCTTCTTAGCCTATGCAGCCCATGCCAATTTCAAATTCCATCAAATGGATGTTAAAAGTGCCTTTCTGAATGGAGATTTGGAGAAAGAAGTTTATGCCAGTCAACCTCCTGGTTTTGAAGATCCAAATTTTCCAGAACATGTCTATTATCTCTTGAAAGCACTTTATGGACTGAAGCAAGCACCTAGAGCCTGGTATGACACTTTATCAAAGTTCCTTTTGGAAAATCACTTCACAAGAGGTATTGTGGATAAAACTTTATTTTTCAGAAATGTTAATGGCTCTAGTATACTTGTTCAAATTTATGTAGATGATATTATTTTTGGCTCTAAAGATGAATCCACCTTTTAAAGGTTGGTAAGTGAGTTAGGTATGCGAGTTAGGTATGCTTAATTACTCTTAAATCCATCTGAGTTAATTTGCAAGTTGAAATGCAGGCATAAATTTAATTGATTTTTCAGTCTTGGATGAAATTTTGGCTAAGTCAAAATTTACATCTCGACGGATAACCCTTATTCATCGAGTTTAGTCATCTGTCGTAATACAATTTGCTAATAAAAATCAATTACTTTTCTAGAATATTTTATGTGTCGACGGATAACAGTTTATCCTCATCCGTCGAATTGTCTTAATCTCAGCCGTTAATTCCCTGTACATTATCCATCGAGTATACTTACAGTTTGTAAGCATAACACGATGGATAATGGGGGAATTTTTACAGTTTTTTTTAACGGCTATTTTAGGAAATTTCTATTGGTTACCTTATTTTACTTTATTATTTTTATCAGTTATTTTTGAGATAGTATAAAAGCTTATTTCATTGCAATTGCTTTTCTTTTATCATTCACAATTCAACTGCTCTAATTTCATTCTCTCTCAAAGCACTTACTCTCTTTCTTCAAGCTCTTATTCTTTAACAATGGCACCGGTTGTAAAGATTATGTCTCAAACTGGGTTTATTTATGAGAAGAACAATTTCACTGCATTAGTGAACAAGGGTATTCAACAATCAGATGACTATCACAAGATGATGGACTTTGTGAAGAATTGCAAGCTCAATTATGCCATGCTGGAATCACCCTAATCTTCTGTGAAGTTGTTGAAGAGATGTGGACCACTGCTACCTATAACTCTACAGATAAGACCATCACTCTAACCATCAAAGGTAAAGAATTCTGTATAAATAGTGATGTGATAAAAGCATGTTTTAAAATTCCTGATAACAATGTGACTTCACCACACACTGACACTGATATAATCAATATGCTTAATTCCATGCACTATGCATTACCTACTTCTAAACTGAGTGATATTAGAAGAATGGGTCTTAGGAAAGAGTGGAGTTTCTTGTGTGATGTAGTTACTAAGGTTTTCTCAGGAAAAATTAGTAATTTTGATTCAGTGAATATTTCCATGCTTAACATGCTATACATGCTAGTTACAGATAAATTTTATAATTTCAGTGACCTTGTCTTGTTTGAGTTAGGTTTTAAATTAGGGGAGTTAAATAAAAGAGGTAAAAATGGGTATTATGCTAGATTTCTTATGTTATTAGCTAACCACCTCTGTGAAGAGATTGTGCTTGAGAACCCTAACAACAAACTGGATTGTTGGGTTCAAGAGAGAAGGCTCATTGCAGATTTGAACAGGGCCAATCATCACAAGGATGTGCCAATGTTCTACTTTCCTGTAATGCAAGCACCTCAGGTAAGTGAGGTAAGTTCATCCATCCCTACAACTATTCCAACCTCCGCCATTTCTTTGAGTTCAAGAGTAGCTATGGCAACTGTGCCAATGACCAAACAGTTGCCTACCAAAGCTGCCAAACCTACTATTATTTCAAAATCCAAATCAAAGAAAGCCCCCTCTGGTATCTCCCAAAAGATGCCAGTTGAAAAATCCACTAAAGCCAAAGAGGGGAGTGTGAAGGAGGGTAAGTTAGGTGAGGGAATGGGTGAACATAAAAGAAACCCCAAGAATAAGGTTGGAGAGTTGAGTGAATCCCAGCCTAGCCACACTGCAGTTTCCCAACAAACTGCAGTGCTTAAAAAGGACAAAAGCTCATTTCTAGCTGCATCCTCCCAAAAGGATGTAGCTATTGAACAAAGCTCTCAACCAAGAGCACAGGCCAAGAGGGTTAGGGACACAAGCTCACCCCAAACTTATACCAGAAAGAAGAAATCAAAAACCTCTGGGGATGCACAGGGCACACACACTTTGCAAACTGGAGCTAAAGACACAGTCACTGCACCTTCACTAATTCAGCTTGATGTGGCTCCAATAAATGTGGAGTCACAGCCAAAATCTCTAGTTATAGAAGCACCTCAAACACCAAACTCACCAACAAATTCTCTGGTTGTGGATATGATACACACATCAATTCCTGATTCCCCTTCTTTAACTCTGTTGGGGAAGCCAAAATCTAGTGCAAGTGAGCATCATCTTTTAGATGATTTGTTGGCTCACTTGCCAATCCTTTCAGGAACTATTGTGTCATCTGTGCCTAAAATATCTTCAATCAGCACAGAGTCAACAATAGTTTCTATTCCCAGCTCATTCATTTCTACTCTCTCGACGGATATTGCTCATCCGTCGAGTAGTGATTGTATCCCGACGAATAAGACTAACAGCAGTTATCCGTCGGATAGCAAAACCACTCACTTAATGGATATCACTCATCCGTCGGGTATCTCTGCACAGCTTCAAACTTCAATTCTTTCAATTGTAGAAGATTTAGTGGTTGTACGGTCACTCTTAGGATTGAGAGAGAAGAGTGTTTTGAGTGAGAGTCTGGGTTGCTCCCAGGAAAAAGGAGAGGAAATGAGTGAAAATCTGCAATCCATTTCTTCAGGATTGGCAAAAGGGAGTGAGAGGAGTCCCACCTTAGTAGGTGAAGGTGAGGGTGTGAGGGTGGGGAGCCAGGGTGAGACCCTGATGCAACAAAAGAGAGAAAATGAGAGAAATGCAGGTACTGGAGCAATAAGGATGGATGTCATTGCTAGTGAGTCAATGAACGTCCAGGATGCAGACAGGGAAGGACTATCTCAGCATCCTAAAGCTGTTATAGATTCTACTTCCCTTGATGCTGAGGCATTTACTCACCCTGTTCCAGCTTATCAAATTCTAGCTGAACAGGGCAATGACAATACAGAAAGGATGCTCAATCTGGTGCATACCACCCAGTCTATGCAAAGGGCTAAGGATGCCATCACAGCTTTGCCTTCTACAGCTGGTGATGTGGACTATGAGACTGGGGATTCGACTGATTTCTTTGGAGATGGGAGTGAGAATAGTGAAGATGAAGCAATGGACATAGGGGGAGAAGTAGGCTCAAGCTCAAGGTCAGTTATGCCATCATGGGCATTCTCAAAGAACTGTGATGAACATTATTTCAAGACAACCATGATCCAGTTAATCAATAAGACAAATACTGCTCTTCAAACCACTACCAATGCAAGCACCAAGAAGCTCCTTCAGGCACATCTTGCCTCCCTGCAACTTCAGCAAATACAAGGCCTCCAGCATGCTAGAGATGTGGATTCTATGAAGGGTGATATTGAGGAGATGAAGAAGGCTATTTCAGACATGATAGATTCTAAACTTCCAGATGCTACAATGCTTGCATCAAGAGATAATTAAGGAAAAATTATGACCTGTCAACCAAGATAGATGCCTTGGATACAAGAATGTCAGTCATGGAAGCATCTTTGACTGCCATTCATCTCCATCAAGCCCAACAGACAAATCTACTTCAAAAACTGGTGGCAGCTCAAACTCCCTCCATAACTCAACTTGATGATAACAAAAAGGGGGAGAAAGGACCAAGTGAGGGGGAGAAGCTTCAGATACAAGTCGTTAAAGTAATTGTGCCTTCAATTACTATCTCAAAGCCACCAGTCACAGATGGTATAGATCTGATTCAATCAGCAGCAGCCAACTTGAAAGTTGCTGAGAAAGAAAAGTTGAGTTTGGTCAACTGGGAGAAGATTGATGAGGAGATACAGAAAAAGTTTGAACTTGTCAAGAAGCCAGTTAAGTCAGCCATCCATCACTCTCAAGTCAAGCAAATTAGTGTGGATGAGATGGGCATGAACTATCTGGAAAGAGGATAATCTTCCTGCATCAAGTCTCCAAAGGATGAAATGATTCTTAAACCAAGGGCAAACTACTCAAAATCATCCTTGAAGAACCCCTTGGACACTGTGTATGAGACACCCAAGTCTGATGAGAAGAAGCTTCTGTCAAGATCAATTATCTTCTATAAAGATCCAGTTGATTCAGATTCTAAAAGAAGGATTGCTAAGATTTTCAGAAATGGGAAAGAAATTAGTGTGGTGGCTGGACACCCTCAATTTGCTCAAGCAAAGAGAGAAGAAAAAGCTAGATTGAAGCAGGAAAAGAAGCAGGCTGCTCTAGATGCTAAAAAGGCTAAACAAAAGAGAGAGCAGATTGTTATCTTGGCCAAACTACATGCTGTAAACTCATCACAACAAATTCCCTCTCAACCATCTGAAGCTACTGAATCAAGAAAGCAAGTTGAAGAACAGAAGAAATCTCCAAGAAAGAAGCAATTGGCTAAAAGAACTAAAAGGAAACTGGATATTATTGACAAGGAATTGGAAGATCAATTTCCTAAGGAATTCATACAAGCTACAACTCAAGCATCAAAGCCCTCTGTGGTATTTGAAGATATAAGGGTGGTGGATCCCTACAGGAATATTCATGGTGAACCTATTGTGCCCAAGGATGAGCCAATAGAATGGGAGAACATGCCAATTCCATACTTCAATCTACCAATCCTTAGCAAGCCAAAAAGGACAAAGTCAAGAGCAGTCAAGAAAGTGAAGCTGTCACCTCTCAAATCCAAATCTGTAATTAAAGCTCAGCCCAAAGTCAATAAGGGAGACTACTTGTACTTGTGTGACATCAAAGAATTTTCTGATCTAAACCTCTATCTGAATGAACTAGATGAGGTGAGAGGAATTGATGCATATAGAAACCTACCTGAAAGGCTAGTGTTCAAGTACAAAGGAGGAAAGGAGATTCAGTGGCCACTTCATAGGATTCTTCAAGAAAGCCAAGATGTACTGATTAAAGTTTATTCATCCTTCAAGAAGAACTTTGGGTTCAACATTACTGCAAGAAGATTGGTATTGAAGAAGATTGAAGAACTAAGGAGTGTTAGAGCTAAAGATGCACTCCCAAAGACACTAATCATTCCCTACACAGGGAGAAGAGTGCATCTAAGGCCCTACTAGCTGATGGAGTTCATTGATGACAAAGGTGTTAGAAGATTCTTCAGATTGGAAGACCAATTGAGTATCTCTAGCAATGAGACTCTTTTAGAAATACAAGAAAAGCTAAATCTCTCAGAATCTGATGAACTAGAATTCCACAGGCAGCTCCAAAATCAGATTGAAGAAAACAACAGAAAGCTTGTAAGAAGATCCAGACCTTCAAGGAACTAGATAAATCTGCTCAGGCTAGAGGAGCATCTTGAAAATGACTGTGAGCTAAACTTTGTACATTTTGATTAATTGCAGCACTTTTCAGTATTATCTACTTTTCTTTAAAGCTGTATGTTTAGGGTGTTTTATTATCATCAAGTATCTCTTAATTTATGGCTACAATTCCAGTAGACATAAATTGGGGGAGATTGTTGTGCATATGTTGTGTACTTGATGATTACATGAACAAAACATCTTAGTAGATTTTACTGAGTGAAATAATGTAGCACTCGACGGATAAGAATTATAGTCCCGACGGATAACTCATTACAGTCCCGACGGATGATGACTTATTATCCATCGAGTGAGTAGCTTATGTAATAATGAGTCTGTAGCACATTTCTATATACATCTTTGTATAGATTCTGTAGTAGCATATAAGTCATGTTGTATTTAAGTAGATATGCAAAATAGGTTGATTAATTGTACATATATGATGTCTTGTAATTCTGCATAAATGAATTGAAGTCAAGTGCCTAAATAGCTACTGACGGATGATTAACAAAGCCATCGACGGATGATCAAATGGCTATCAACGGATGTTCAATATAGCAGTCGATGAATGATCAATGAAGCCATCAACGGATGATCATAAAATCGACGGATGATCATGTACTCAACGGATAAAGAATTCAAATATCAGTTGACAGTGACAGCATAGTCACATGCGTCGAAGTGTATGCAAATGAAATGAGGAAGCCTATTAACTGGGTAATAGAGAACAAAGTAGCAAAGCATTAGACCCGATGGTTTTTATAATGATTCTGTCTTTTGACATTGTAATCTTGGTAATATATATAAATCAAGAAGTAGCAAATAGAAATATGAATCTGAGATACAACAAAAGAGAAACACTTATAAGCAGAATTCTTAGCATTTCTCTGTATTCTCAGTAGTTTAACATTTGTAAGCAGTTGTGAACATTATACATAGTTCTCTCGATATATAATATATATCTCTGGTGGAATCATTCAAATCCACCAGAAAGTTTTTAAAAACTCTTGTTTTTAATTACTTGTGTTTTGATTCACTTAAGTTTTATTCCGCATTGTGCTAATCAATACACTTATATTTATAATTGAGTTAGAACATTTTATTTCAAGAAAAAGTTTCAAGAATTCCATTCAACCCCCCTTCTGTAATTCTTGTCATATTGTTAAGGGACTAACATAATCTAATAGTATGCTCTCTAGGTTTTTCTCAGTTGTCTCTTGCAAATCAGAGTATCAGGCCCTCCGTCTGTTTTTTTAAAATTTACCATATTAGTACTTGTTTAATAAAATAAAAATTATTAACTTACAAAATTAATTGGATGTTTAATTTGAAAGAAAAATTAATGAATTAAAGACTTAAAACAGTAAAAGCATGAATATTAAATACTAAAATAAATTGAATATTAGTTAAAAAATAAGTTTAATAATTGAATATTATATACTAAATTTCAAGTACTAAAACTAAATTAAAAATTAAAAAAAATAAATCAAATAAATAAAAGATAATTATAAAATAATAAAAACACGCATATATATACATACCTATAAAATATTTGGGGGCCCTTGTATTTTGGAGGCCCTAGGCACAAGACTAGTCCGCCTATAGTCAGGGTCACCCTGCCTCGTGCACACATATAATTCCAACCTCTTTTAATGTTGAATAAGGATAATTTGGTCATAATTTCAATAAAAGGACGTGCACGTATAAATGGAGGGTGTGCACATATCAGCTTTCTTAAATAATTTATAAAAATTTACTTTTAATTATTATAAAAATATAATTTACAACTTTGCAACAAAAATTGCAACTGCGTTGTTCTTTTTTTTAGGTATACAAACACATTATTTTTATTAATTAAGGTTGCTTCAGTGCAGTTCTTAATAAGTTAACGTGAATTCAAATAATGTAAAAATAAATCAAAATTAGCTGAAAATGTTACTTCACAAGTGCCTAATGCAACTCTAAAATCATTCCAAAATAAAAAAATCCAACCGAAAACACAATCTAATCTACATCCAAATACTTTTATCTTTCAAAAAAACGTCTTACCTTCATTTTTCTTATTATCTATTAACTTTGTTAATCTACATCACGATGTGTATCATTCATAAATGAGACATCGAGGAAGATTGGGAGAGATAGAGAGATATAGAGAGAGATAGAGAGAGATACAAAAAATGTATGAACTGAAATGTATGTTTCTTTCTTGAGCAGAAATGTTTATAGTTAGTGCTATTTATACTAATGTATATTGTCTAACAAAATGATAGCTCATCTATCCTAACTAACTACTTTGTATTTTAGCTTTCTGAAATGCTACAAGTATTTTATTTGGTATGACATCACCATGACATGACACTAGATTAGCTTTACAAATGCTAGTGTCAGTACACTCTTTAGCCTCCCCTTGTTCAGATGCTGATAAATCCCCCCACAAATGGGAACTAGAATAGAAGATGGATCAAGTGAAAGACCCAATTTGCTTGCACAAGACCAATGCAAAACCTTGCCTAAACCTTTAGTAAGAATATCAGCTGCATTATCCTTGGTATGGACCTTAGAAACTGAAACAAGACCAAGAGCAATTTTTTCTCTAATAAAATAACAGTCTAATTCTACGTGCTTTGTACGAGCATGATAGACTGGATTAGTTGTCAAATCAATAGCAGCTTGATTATCTCATAGTAAAGGTGTAGGAAGAGAAACTGTATGCTGTAAATCAGACAACAGATTAATGACCCAAAGAATTTCACATGATGCATCAGCAAGTGCCCTGTATTCTGCTTCAGCAAAACTGCGAGAAGTCACATGCTGTGTTACGACCGGCATTTTATGTAATATTATTTGTGAATAATATTAAGTTAAATAAAAATATATTCAATGCTTGTACGTTTGTGTGAGTGAAAATTTCTGCATTATAAATTTGCTTTGGGTAGTATATGATTTTTCAAAGCAAGAATTTATTTAATTTCTTTATTTTTGATTTATAAGGAATATTCTAAGCTTTGGAAAAATTTTCCTTTAAAAGACATTTTGTTCACAAATTGTGAAAATGATTTTATAAAGTCTCTAAAAATCCAAGTTATTTTATGGTATAAATTTTATAATTTTTGAACTTGTATTTTATTATATAAAAATAAATCTTTGAAAATTAGTTGCTTAATAATTATCAAATTACATGATTACCCTTGCATGCAAACTCTCTTCTATTCAACCAAGGGGCAAGGAGGGCAATTCCAACCCCACTCACTTTCATTTTACTAGCCACATTACTATTTTGTCCTTGCATGCAAATCTACCTAACTAAGATTGGAAGGTTACTATTGTAATTTCTCTCATCCACTCACTTATGGGCAAATAAAAACCAAGTAAACATGACAAACACACCACTTTCACTCCACCATTTCCACACTTCTCCTCCCTCCTCCCTCTCCTCTCGGCCCCCCCCTCTCCTCTCGGGTTTTTAGCCGAAAACCTACCCCCTCCCCTTTTCTTCATTCCACATTCAAGTTTCCACCTTCCATACAAGTAAATATTACTTCCTATATCATGATCATTCATATTTCAAAGAGTTTTGAGTAGAAAGTTTAAGTTTAAGGGTTGCATGTAAAGGTTTTAGTGAAACTCAAAATACAATCTTGATTCTTATGGATTTAAGGTTGTTTTCGAGAGGACTACAATAAATGGATAAGTGCCAAGTCTTGAGAAGGAAACTCTTGATGATTTAATGGCCATTTCCATCCATTTCATTCGGCCATGACCATATGGGAGCCGAATGAATGGTCCTTGAAATCATTCTTGTTGTTTTGTTCAATTTTTGCATGTTTATGTGATAATGACTTGAATTTTGTGGTGAAAATTTGATAAAACTCCTTGCATGCTAAGTGATCATCTAGGTATACCTTATGCTAGGCTTGCATGTCAATTTTAAGATGGAATATATGTAGAAAATATGTTGTTTTGGTTTGAAAAACCCGAAGGCATGCATGCATGTGGAATTCTCTTAGTTTGTTGTAAGATTTTGATCATTTGGAAAAGATTTTGTTAGTGAGCCTTAATTTCAGTAGGAATAATGTGATAATATTGATTTATGCTTCTTGTTGCATGATAATAATTTGTGGTTATCTTTTATAAAAATATATATCTTGTTGTTTCAAAAGCATGAAGATTTGCGATTTGTTAAGAGTAGTCTCTTTTGTTTTGCCATAATTGCACCTTAGGTAAGGATGATCTCACCAAGGTTATTTTGAGAAAAAGGGAGTTAGTTCAGTAGAATACCAAGTATAGGTCTTGGTTTAAGTATTTAGTTGTTGACAATTGGGTTTGTCAAGTCAAAACCTTGGAAAATGAGAGTTATAGTTTCTGCAGAAAAATCAGTTTAGTACCCTGAGGTTTAGAGTGAGTTTTGACCATGTCATTGATGTGCACTTTGAGGCCCAAGCCACCAGAAGTTAGTATGGGGAGTATATAATAGGTTTTAGGAGTTGGTTGGAGGTTTGCATGTCATTTGGTTAGGTGCACAAGTAGAATAACAAAATCTGTCCAGCAGGGGACAGTTTTGTTGCAACTTAGAAATAGGGAGATTTGGCCATGTCATGGGTAGGCCCTCATTAGGCCCAATTGAGCCTTAGTTAGAGGGTATGTCAGAGAAGTTTTTCCAACCATAGTTCATAGGATATGAGCTAGAACCATGTGTCACAAGTTAATTCAAGTCAGGGCATTTTCTGCCCAGAAAAACAGGGGAACCTTGGACTTTTAGCTTAGGCCCAAGAAGGCCCAAGCCAGGCCTTTGAGCCACATCAAGCTTGTGAGATGCCCTTAGGTCAGGAGAGTCTTGTGTAAAAATTTTGAAGAAAAACTTGTAGTTTAAGAGTGTCTAATGCACTCAAGAAACCTTAGTTACCATTCTGAAATTTGCACCAGTGAGCACTTTCACTTATCACATAGTTTTAGGACACTTAGAAGTGAGTATTAGGTCGACCACCATAGTTGTAAGATAGTATAAGGTCAGTAGAACAAAAGGCACAAGTGAGGGTCAATAGGTTTTGGATAATTTAGGAAAGGCACATTGAGTTAGGAAGCCCAAATTCGAAGACTTCGTTTAGTTAGCGACCAAGTAACTTAAGTGGTGAGTCGAGATCATCCAAGCCTAGTGTGGCATTATGGTGTATATGATGTTATTTGGTATTAATATACGATATGTGATTATGTGGCTACGTGTGTACATTTGAAAATATAAATGGTGGATATGAATTAAGTGTGTATAGGCCTAAGTGCCATCCATGTTTAATTTCGGGTTGTAAATAGGTTAAGATGGAAAGAATATATTATAATGAGGATTATTATTATTTATGTAGGATCTCGAGACGAGGGAAAACTTGCCATAAAAGTCGAGTGAAGCTCCAGTTGTTGCTCCTACCAGTCAGACCAGACCAGTCTATCTCAAGGCAAGTGATTCAACTTGACCTTCGCATTTACTGTAAACAGTTCATATATATATCGATGCAATTATCCTGAGTCATTTTGATATATTTAAATCAAGAGTATCTTTTGTTTATCTTTGAGTTACATAGAGATGCCATGAACCCTCGAGTACGTATTGCAAGTAGTTCAAAAGTCTTTCATGATAGTTTAATGCCATGATAAAATAGAGATGTGTTATAATACCTTATTGATCCTTTTGATTATCATGCTATTGATCCCTGAGAAATCTTGATGTTGCACCCTGATGCTTTGATTCAACTCTTGAAATAACCTCGATAGAAACTTTATCTTGATACCTAAAAGCCAATCTTTTCTTAAATTCATTCATGATTGTTTGATAACCCTATCCTTACCCTAAAGCTTGATACCCTGTTATATCTTGAGCTGATGATCACTTCCTTTATATTTTAGCACCTCTATCCTATTGGAACCAGTGATGCTTATCTTCTTGATGTTCTAATACCTATACCTTGTCTACAACCATTGCTTTAAGCCTAGTTTGGCATTACTCTTTCATATTATCCAATAGCCTTGCTTAATTTCCTTGTCAAAATTCTTGTTTATGGAAATCTCTCGATTACCCTAATATAGTAAAGTCTAGTGGATCATGGCCCTGAGATTTAGTGTCATATTTCCAGTGTTTCAAGTTGATCTATAATCCCCTGATAAAAAAAAAATGATTTCAGTCAAAAGAGATTTTGTCATAAATCGGCATCAGTTTTCAAAATGAATAAAAGGTGGATTTTTCAGTCCCAAAGGGGGACAAATGTTTTCTTGAATGGTGGATCTGGACTGAGACGCGAGTCCTTTCCACACTTATATTAGGCTTAAAAGTTGCCTAGGGATTCCCAATAATGTTTTAGAACCCAGCGAGGTTCGGGATTACTTCGCGGCTGATCACCGGCTGTAATCCGTAGCGTCATAAAATGATTTTGATTAAGAATGGTTTTAAAATTTGTTTTGATGCAAGCAAAATGATGCCAACTCACATAAGTTTTATCTCTCGATTATCATTGATTATGTCATTCCATTGTCATTCCTAAAGGTATATCTCGATTTATGCTTTGCGTTGTATTGTTAGCACTTGTTGAGCTTTTGGCTCACTTCTTGCTTTACCCTGATATTACAGCTAGCAGCCATGGTTAGATTCAAGCAGACTGCCCGTAAGACCTGTGATGCTGATGCTTATGTTCGAGCTCAGGTAGAATAAGTAATAATAGTTGTGTGAGGACTCGGTATTTGTAATCAGATGTAATAGTTGGTAGTGTTGGGCTGTTCCAAACCCTAAACTGTAAGATCTTGGATTTTGGTTGTGTAATACTCATTAAAATGATGTAATAGCTATAATTATTTTGCTATTTAAGTTGGGGGTGTGACAGGTTTTGGTATCAGAGCTACGGTTTAGAGTCCCTGGACAGCCCAAATAGGTTATAGGATTTGTGTGTAGGTTATAGATATTACGCGAGAGAGAAGGTAAAGTAAATTATTATTAATACTCCTCTTATTGGTTGTCAGCAAAGGGCGCATTCCTCGTCATCCTCTGGGTCGGACGACACTATTGCTTTCTCCGTGTATGCTGAGTTGAGGCGCGAGTTCGACATGCTTCAGGGCAAGTACGACCGACTGATAGACCGACTGAAGAACGTGTATCCGGACAGCCGAAACTACGAAGGGAAGCCCAAGGAGCAGATGATTGCGAGACTTGAGACCTTGGTTCGGTACGTTAACACTAAGCTTGAGGAGATGCCAGCACACCGGGACCGTACCAGCCAGTATGTCATTCAGATGGTGGCGGATGAGCTCCAGAGCATTGTGAAGACGCTTCGAGAGGAAAAGACTACCAAGCCCCGTTCAGATGGAGTGGAGCCTTAGTTCTTTCCATTTACCTTTCATGTTGTTGTACTATCAAACTCTATGGAATCCCCAGTTGTTTCCGTCTTTCCTTTAAATAAGCCTGTTATTTCTAGAATCAGACTATGTCCCAATCCTATGTACTGTGACCTTTAAAATTTCAATAATTATGTGCTATTGTTCCATCTGCTCTCAACTGTTATTTTATGTTTTTATCATCATATCTGCTTAATTTGGAAACTTGACCCCATATGTAAATGCGAATGCCATGCGATACCCTCGAATCATTTTATCATTCATATTTGTTATGACACAACTCTTATTTCAGGATCATGCCTCCCAAAAAGAAGAACCCAACAACCACCTTCACCACAGACCCAAACATTCTTCAACTACTGGAAACCTTGCAACAGCAAACCAATGCTATAGCTCAACAACAACTAACTCTTCAACAACGAATTGAAAACCAAGATGACCGTGAGCCACACCAACCACCTGAACCACCAGTACCACCAAGACAAATTGTCACTTTCAAGGCTTTTCAGAGTGTGAATCCACCTGTATTTCATGATACCACTGATCCAGTGATAGCAAACACATGGATCAAGGAGATGGAAAGGGCTTTTGAGTTGGTACAGTTAGGAGACGATCAGAAGACGCTGTATGCCACTTACTTCTTGAAGGGAGAAGTCATTTATTGGTGGGAATCAGTAAAAGCTATGGAAGTCACTCAGCAGATTTCTTGGGAGAGATTTAAGAAGTTATTTCTGGACAAGTATTACCCTAAGTACATGCAGAATCAGATGGAGCTAAAATTTCTTGAGTTAAAACAAGGGAACATGACTGTATTGGAATATGAGAAGAAGTTCACTGAGTTGTCAAGGTTTGTGACAAAGTATACCAGCACTGAGGAAGAAAAAGCAAAGAAATTTCAGCAAGGATTGGAGCCTTGGATCAGAGATAGGGTGGCTATGTTTGAGCTTGAAACTTATGCGGGAGTAGTACAGAAAGCTGCTCTGACTGAGAATAATGGGATGCAGTCAAGGAAAGAGAGGGATAACAAGAAGAGGAAGGTTCCATTTTATGGAGAAAAGTCTGAAGCTGGAAGTTCGCAAGATCGGAATGTAAAGAGGATTGGTTTCCAGAAGGGCGGAAATTTTCAAAGGAAAGGAAATTTGGGCAAAAGGCAAGAATCAAAAGGGAACAATCAGGCAAGCCAAGGGCAAGTTGGAGAAAACAGGTTCCAGAGGCCAGAATGCAAGCACTGTGGAAGAAGGCACCCCGGAGTATGCAATAAGCTGAGTATGACCTGTTATAGGTGCAATCAGAAGGGACATTTGGCAAATGAGTGCAAGATGCCGAAGCCAGGAGTTACGTGCTACAAATGTGGGAAGACTGGACACATGGCTAGGGAGTGCAAGGCAACAGGACCAGTCAGAGCTCTGATGAACGTGGCAAGTACCAGTGCAAGCGTGCCAGCTGAGGTATTGGCATTACCTCCACCACCCGCACCAACCCCGCAAGCAACAGCAAGGACATTTGACCTAAAGATGAAAGATGCTGTTCAGAATTCTGAGGTGATAGCAGGTACACTTTTACTCAATAATGTCAAAGCCAAAGTATTGATTGATTCGGGAGCCACAAGATCTTTCATATCAGAATCTTTTGTTGATAAGATCCAATGTGATAAAACGGTTATGAGTGAGGTAGTAAATGTGGTAATTGCGAACCAAGAGAAGATTCCTGTGAATCAATTTTGTCCAAAATGTGAGATTGATATTTCGGGATATAAGTTCTCGGCCGACTTGATACTCTTCAAGCTGGGAGAGTTTGATATAATTTTAGGAATGGATTGGTTAGGAGAGAATAGCGCTCAGATAAATTGTAAGACCAAGAGAGTGTATTTAAAGACGAAGAGTGGAGAGAAGGTAGTATTTAAGGGACAGAGGCAAGAGCGACTATTTCTTACAATTATTCAGGCTAAGAAGTTACTTAGAAAAGGTTGTGAGTCGTTCCTAGCATATGTAGTGGATTCAGAGAGAGGCAGCCCCAGCATGGAAGATATTCCTGTAGTTAATGAGTTCCCCGATGTATTTCCCGACGAACTACCAGGCTTACCACCAGATCGACAAATTGAGTTCGAGATCAACCTTGCTCCAGGCACGGAACCAGTTTCAAAGGCTCCGTATAGGATGGCACCAGCAGAAATGAAAGAGTTGGCGAGCCAGCTACAAGAATTATTGGATAAGGGAGTGATACGACCAAGTACGTCGCCATGGGGAGCACCTGTTCTCTTTGTGAAGAAGAAAGATGGGAGTATGCGTCTATGCATAGATTACCGGGAGTTGAATAAAGTAACGATCAAGAACCGCTACCCGCTACCAAGGATAGATGACCTTTTTGATCAGTTAAAGGGAGCAAAATGTTTTTCGAAGATTGACTTGAGATCGGGATACCATCAATTAAAGATCAAGGAAGAAGATATTCCCAAGACCGCATTTAGGACCAGATATGGGCATTATGAATTCCTAGTAATGCCGTTTGGATTGACCAACGCTCCGGCCGCATTCATGGATCTGATGAATCGAGTATTTAAGAAGTATTTGGATAAATTTGTCGTGGTATTTATTGATGACATCCTTATTTATTCTAAATCGGAAGAAGAACATATGCAGCACCTCTGGATAGCATTGGAGATACTCCGACAAGAGAAGTTGTATGCCAAGTTTACCAAATGTGAGTTTTGGTTAAAGGAAGTTCAATTTTTGGGGCATGTTATTGGAAATGATGGAATTAAAGTGGATCCGGCGAAGATTGAGGCAGTTATGAGTTGGGAGAGGCCAAGGACTCCTACGGAAGTGCGAAGTTTTCTAGGATTGGCCGGATACTATAGAAGATTCGTCAAGGATTTCTCGAAGATCGCCACACCATTGACCAAGTTAACCAGAAAGAATCAAAAGTTTGAATGGAGTGCAGAATGTGAAAATAGCTTTCAAGGGTTAAAACAGAAGTTGGTAACAGCTCCGGTGTTGGTACTTCCCGATGATCAAGGGAATTTTGTAATATTCAGCGACGCTTCACATAAGGGTTTGGGTTGTGTGTTGATGCAACACAGTAAGGTAATAGCATATGCGTCAAGACAGTTGAAGCCGCACGAGTTAAAGTATCCGACGCATGACTTGGAACTAGCCGCCATAGTGTTCGCACTCAAGATTTGGAGACACTATCTCTATGGAGAAAAGTGTGAAATCTACACGGATCACAAGAGTTTAAAATACATTTTTACTCAGAAAGAGCTCAATATGAGGCAGAGGAGATGGCTGGAATTGATTAAGGACTATGACTGTTCGATAAATTACCATCCTGGAAAGGCGAACGTAGTGGCCGATGCGCTGAGTCGGAAGGAAAGATTGAATATAATGATAACATCAAAAGAGTTATCCGAAGAAATCGGAAAATTTGAATTGGAACTTTGTGCTTATGGGAAAGTCAAAGAAGTTTGTCATGCAATGACCTTTCAGCCAACACTACTGGAAAAGATAAAGAAGTATCAAGAGGAAGTAATGGAAAAAGAGAAAAAATCAGTTATCTGGAGAAGAGATTAATACTAAAAGGGATGAGCAAGGAATACTAAGGTTTTCATCCAGAATATGGATTCCCCGTGTATCTGAATTAAAGAATGAGATCCTCCATGAAGCCCACCATTCGAAATTTTCAATCCACCCGGGAAGCACCAAGATGTATCAAGACTTAAAGAAGAACTTTTGGTGGCCAAATATGAAAAGAGACGTGGCAGAATGGGTTGCGAAGTGCTATACCTGTCAGAAAGTAAAGGCAGAACATCAACGACCAAGCGGATTAATTCAGCCCCTGAAGATTCCAGAATGGAAATGGGAAAATATCGCTATGGACTTTATAGTAGGACTACCGCGAACAAAATCCGGACATGACGCAATATGGGTTATAATTGATCGTCTTACGAAGTCGGCGCATTTCCTTCCAATAAATGAGAAGTCGTCACTGGACAAGTTGGTTCATCTGTATGTGCACGAAATCGTATTAAGGCATGGGGTACCTGTATCAATAGTTTCAGACAGAGATCCCCGATTTAACTCAAGATTCTGGAAGCAATTCCAGGAATGTCTTGGCACGAAGTTGAATATGAGCACGGCGTATCACCCGCAGACTGATGGCCAGAGTGAAAGAACAATTCAAACAATTGAAGACATGTTGCGCAGTTGTGCAATCGATTTTGCTGGAAGTTGGGACGACCACCTGCCATTAATTGAATTTTCATATAACAACAGCTATCATTCCAGTATCGGCATGCCACCATATGAAGCTTTGTACGGGCGAAAATGTAGATCACCAACAAGTTGGGATGAAGTAGGAGAAGGAAGAATTCTCGGCTCAGAATTGGTACAACAGTTGCATGACTCAGTCAAGTTAATTCAGAAAAGGTTGCTTGCTGCTCAAGATAGACAGAGGAAGTATGCGGATCCAGCGCGTAAGGATGTTCAATTCCAAATTGGCGAAGCTGTGTTGCTAAAAGTGTCACCTAGGAAAGGGTTGATAAGATTTGGCAAGAAAGGAAAGTTAGCACCTAGATACGTAGGTCCTTTTGAGATTTTGAGTCAAGTAGGAAAGGTGGCCTACGAGTTGGCCTTACCACCTCAGTATCAGCATGTGCATAATGTGTTCCATGTGTCGTTGCTTAAGAAGTACAATCCTGACGCTAGCCATGTGATAGAATATGAACCTGTAGAAATTCAGGCAGACCTGTCATTTGTGGAGCAACCGGTTAAAGTACTCGACTGGCAAGTAAAGAGTCTTAGAAATAAATCAGTAAAGTTAGTAAAAGTACTTTGGAGGAACCCTAAGGTCGAAGAGTCGACTTGGGAGTTAGAGTCTGATATGCGTTCCCGGTATCCTCATCTGTTCTCTTAGATTCTGGGGACAGAATCCCTTAAGGGGGAGAGGATGTTACGACCGGCATTTTATGTAATATTATTTGTGAATAATATTAAGTTAAATAAAAATATATTCAATGCTTGTACGTTTGTGTGAGTGAAAATTTCTGCATTATAAATTTGCTTTGGGTAGTATATGATTTTTCAAAGCAAGAATTTATTTAATTTCTTTATTTTTGATTTATAAGGAATATTCTAAGCTTTGGAAAAATTTTCTTTTAAAAGACATTTTGTTCACAAATTGTGAAAATGATTTTATAAAGTCTCTAAAAATCCAAGTTATTTTATGGTATAAATTTTATAATTTTTGAACTTGTATTTTATTATATAAAAATAAATCTTTGAAAATTAGTTGCTTAATAATTATCAAATTACATGATTACCCTTGCATGCAAACTCTCTTCTATTCAACCAAGGGGCAAGGAGGGCAATTCCAACCCCACTCACTTTCATTTTACTAGCCACATTACTATTTTGTCCTTGCATGCAAATCTACCTAACTAAGATTGGAAGGTTACTATTGTAATTTCTCTCATCCACTCACTTATGGGCAAATAAAAACCAAGTAAACATGACAAACACACCACTTTCACTCCACCATTTCCACACTTCTCCTCCCTCCTCCCTCTCCTCTCGGCCCCCCCCCCCTCTCCTCTCGGGTTTTTAGCCGAAAACCTACCCCCTCCCCTTTTCTTCATTCCACATTCAAGTTTCCACCTTCCATACAAGTAAATATTACTTCCTATATCATGATCATTCATATTTCAAAGAGTTTTGAGTAGAAAGTTTAAGTTTAAGGGTTGCATGTAAAGGTTTTAGTGAAACTCAAAATACAATCTTGATTCTTATGGATTTAAGGTTGTTTTCGAGAGGACTACAATAAATGGATAAGTGCCAAGTCTTGAGAAGGAAACTCTTGATGATTTAATGGCCATTTCCATCCATTTCATTCGGCCATGACCATATGGGAGCCGAATGAATGGTCCTTGAAATCATTCTTGTTGTTTTGTTCAATTTTTGCATGTTTATGTGATAATGACTTGAATTTTGTGGTGAAAATTTGATAAAACTCCTTGCATGCTAAGTGATCATCTAGGTATACCTTATGCTAGGCTTGCATGTCAATTTTAAGATGGAATATATGTAGAAAATATGTTGTTTTGGTTTGAAAAACCCGAAGGCATGCATGCATGTGGAATTCTCTTAGTTTGTTGTAAGATTTTGATCATTTGGAAAAGATTTTGTTAGTGAGCCTTAATTTCAGTAGGAATAATGTGATAATATTGATTTATGCTTCTTGTTGCATGGTAATAATTTGTGGTTATCTTTTATAAAAATATATATCTTGTTGTTTCAAAAGCATGAAGATTTGCGATTTGTTAAGAGTAGTCTCTTTTGTTTTGCCATAATTGCACCTTAGGTAAGGATGATCTCACCAAGGTTATTTTGAGAAAAAGGGAGTTAGTTCAGTAGAATACCAAGTATAGGTCTTGGTTTAAGTATTTAGTTGTTGATAATTGGGTTTGTCAAGTCAAAACCTTGGAAAATGAGAGTTATAGTTTCTGCAGAAAAATCAGTTTAGTACCCTGAGGTTTAGAGTGAGTTTTGACCATGTCATTGATGTGCACTTTGAGGCCCAAGCCACCAGAAGTTAGTATGGGGAGTATATAATAGGTTTTAGGAGTTGGTTGGAGGTTTGCATGTCATTTGGTTAGGTGCACAAGTAGAATAACAAAATCTGTCCAGCAGGGGACAGTTTTGTTGCAACTTAGAAATAGGGAGATTTGGCCATGTCATGGGTAGGCCCTCATTAGGCCCAATTGAGCCTTAGTTAGAGGGTATGTCAGAGAAGTTTTTCCAACCATAGTTCATAGGATATGAGCTAGAACCATGTGTCACAAGTTAATTCAAGTCAGGGCATTTTCTGCCCAGAAAAACAGGGGAACCTTGGACTTTTAGCTTAGGCCCAAGAAGGCCCAAGCCAGGCCTTTGAGCCACATCAAGCTTGTGAGATGCCCTTAGGTCAGGAGAGTCTTGTGTAAAAATTTTGAAGAAAAACTTGTAGTTTAAGAGTGTCTAATGCACTCAAGAAACCTTAGTTACCATTCTGAAATTTGCACCAGTGAGCACTTTCACTTATCACATAGTTTTAGGACACTTAGAAGTGAGTATTAGGTCGACCACCATAGTTGTAAGATAGTATAAGGTCAGTAGAACAAAAGGCACAAGTGAGGGTCAATAGGTTTTGGATAATTTAGGAAAGGCACATTGAGTTAGGAAGCCCAAATTCGAAGACTTCGTTTAGTTAGCGACCAAGTAACTTAAGTGGTGAGTCGAGATCATCCAAGCCTAGTGTGGCATTATGGTGTATATGATGTTATTTGGTATTAATATACGATATGTGATTATGTGGCTACGTGTGTACATTTGAAAATATAAATGGTGGATATGAATTAAGTGTGTATAGGCCTAAGTGCCATCCATGTTTAATTTCGGGTTGTAAATAGGTTAAGATGGAAAGAATATATTATAATGAGGATTATTATTATTTATGTAGGATCTCGAGACGAGGGAAAACTTGCCATAAAAGTCGAGTGAAGCTCCAGTTGTTGCTCCTACCAGTCAGACCAGACCAGTCTATCTCAAGGCAAGTGATTCAACTTGACCTTCGCATTTACTGTAAACAGTTCATATATATATCGATGCAATTATCCTGAGTCATTTTGATATATTTAAATCAAGAGTATCTTTTGTTTATCTTTGAGTTACATAGAGATGCCATGAACCCTCGAGTACGTATTGCAAGTAGTTCAAAAGTCTTTCATGATAGTTTAATGCCATGATAAAATAGAGATGTGTTATAATACCTTATTGATCCTTTTGATTATCATGCTATTGATCCCTGAGAAATCTTGATGTTGCACCCTGATGCTTTGATTCAACTCTTGAAATAACCTCGATAGAAACTTTATCTTGATACCTAAAAGCCAATCTTTTCTTAAATTCATTCATGATTGTTTGATAACCCTATCCTTACCCTAAAGCTTGATACCCTGTTATATCTTGAGCTGATGATCACTTCCTTTATATTTTAGCACCTCTATCCTATTGGAACCAGTGATGCTTATCTTCTTGATGTTCTAATACCTATACCTTGTCTACAACCATTGCTTTAAGCCTAGTTTGGCATTACTCTTTCATATTATCCAATAGCCTTGCTTAATTTCCTTGTCAAAATTCTTGTTTATGGAAATCTCTCGATTACCCTAATATAGTAAAGTCTAGTGGATCATGGCCCTGAGATTTAGTGTCATATTTCCAGTATTTCAAGTTGATCTATAATCCCCTGATAAAAAAAAATGATTTCAGTCAAAAGAGATTTTGTCATAAATCGGCATCAGTTTTCAAAATGAATAAAAGGTGGATTTTTCAGTCCCAAAGGGGGACAAATGTTTTCTTGAATGGTGGATCTGGACTGAGACGCGAGTCCTTTCCACACTTATATTAGGCTTAAAAGTTGCCTAGGGATTCCCAATAATGTTTTAGAACCCAGCGAGGTTCGGGATTACTTCGCGGCTGATCACCGGCTGTAATCCGTAGCGTCATAAAATGATTTTGATTAAGAATGGTTTTAAAATTTGTTTTGATGCAAGCAAAATGATGCCAACTCACATAAGTTTTATCTCTCGATTATCATTGATTATGTCATTCCATTGTCATTCCTAAAGGTATATCTCGATTTATGCTTTGCGTTGTATTGTTAGCACTTGTTGAGCTTTTGGCTCACTTCTTGCTTTACCCTGATATTACAGCTAGCAGCCATGGTTAGATTCAAGCAGACTGCCCGTAAGACCTGTGATGCTGATGCTTATGTTCGAGCTCAGGTAGAATAAGTAATAATAGTTGTGTGAGGACTCGGTATTTGTAATCAGATGTAATAGTTGGTAGTGTTGGGCTGTTCCAAACCCTAAACTGTAAGATCTTGGATTTTGGTTGTGTAATACTCATTAAAATGATGTAATAGCTATAATTATTTTGCTATTTAAGTTGGGGGTGTGACATGCTGTTTCTTTGAACGCCAAGAAATAACCATAGGACCTAGCATAAGACTATATGTACCAACTGATTTCCTATCATTGGGATCTCCTCCCCAATCACTGTCACTGAACACTTTAATATCCAAAGAATTATCAGCAGGAAAAATAAGACCATGTGTCATTGTAAACTTGAGATACCTTAATACCCTAATAGCAGCAACCATATGTTTCTCACGTGGAGCATGAAGAAACTGACTCAATAAATGCACAGAAAATGTAATATCAGGTCTGTAAGAATTCAGATATAACAATTTCCCAATACATGCCATGTAGGCAGATGGATTATCAATCAAATTACCAGACCTTTTATCATCATGAAGTTTCAGATGTGGATCAAGAGGAACATATAAAGGTCGGCAATCTAAAAAGTCAGCTGATGTCAAGAGATCAGTAATAAATTTCTGTTTTGTAATAAAAAACCATTGTCTGATCTGGAAATTTCAAGACCAAAATAGTATTTAACAGCTCCCAAAATTTTAATGTTGAACTTCATATCCAACAGATGTTTCAAATCATTAATTATATCTTTATTGTTGCCAGAAAGGAGAATGTCATCCACATAAATGACCACAGCCACAAAAACTTCATTTTTAGAATAAGTATACAATGGATAATCTGTTTTTTACTGCACATACCCAATTTCTAAGAGATAAGCTGATAACTTGGCAAACCACCTCCTATAAGCTTGTCTGAGTCCATAAATGGATTTAATAAGCCTACATACTAAATTTGAAGCAACAGACCAAGTATCATAGCCTAAAGGTAATTGCATATAGATCTCTTCCTCCAAGTCACCATGCAAGAAAGCATTATTTACATCTAACTGTTCTACATGCCATCCTTTTGCTGATCCAATTGCAAGCAAACACCTAACTGTTACCATCTTAGCAACAGGTGCAAAAGTTTCATGAAAATCCACCCCTTTTATCTGATTATACCCTTTTGCTACTAATCTTGCCTTATGCCTCTCATTTTGACCATTTGCCAAATATTTAATTTTGTAAACCCACTTTGATCCAATGGCTTTCTTTCCTGGTGGTAGACTAACCAATTCCCAAGTATTATTCTGTTCAAGGGTTGTTAATTCTTTTTGCATAGCTTCAATCCATTTTGGATTTGAAACTGCCTGATAATAATTATCAGGTCAGCAACCAAAGCAGAATGAGCAAAGAAAGTTATATGATCAATAGATTGAGGTAGAAAATGATAAAAATGAGCTTTAGAAGGTTTAGTGAAAACATGATAGTCATTCCACCATTTTGGTCTAGTGGAATGCCTGACAGATTGTCTAGGAATAACACTAGTATTCTGACTAATGTCTTGCATATCCAAAATAGGTGAATCTGAATTCTCATTTAAATGTTGAGAATTATTAGATAGAGAAGGAGTTTGATCAAAAACTGATGAATCTGAAAAAAAGTTATCAGAAAGTTGTTGAACAAGTATAGACTTTGGAATGGAAGGTGATATAATTATCGATTTATTATTAACTGATGGTGTATTGTTGATAAAAGGTGAAGAATTATCAGCTGAATACCAATCCAAGAAATTGTAAGTGGTCATGCCTTTATTCTGAGCAATGTAAGGAAACAAATGCTCATGAAAAATTACATGTCTACTAACAAATGTAGTATGAGATTCTAAATTGAGCAGCTTATATCCTTTTTGATAAAATGGATATCCAAGAAATATAGATTTAACTGCTCTTGCAGCAAACTTGTCATTTGAATGAACTGAAGCATAACAAAGACAACCAAATGCTTTAAGAGTAGAATAATCAAGAATTTTACCATGAAGCACTTCAAAAGGTGATTTATATTTCAAAACAGGAGTTGGTAAGAAGTTTATGAGATAAATAGTTGTCAATACACAATCTCCCCAAAACTTTAATGGTAACCCTGATTGAAACCTTAAACCCCTTAACATTTTTAATAAATGCCAATATTTTCTTTCTACCATGGCATTCTGCTGTGGAGTATAAGGACAATATGTCTAATGTATAATGCCATGACAAGCTAAAAGATGCCTAAAAGACTGATTTATGAACTCAGAACCATTATATGTCCTATTTAATAGTAGAGTTGAACTGAGTAGCTACATAAACAAGAAATTCCTTAAAAAGATAAAAAAAACTTGTTGCTTAGAACTCATAAGAAAAACCCAAGTGGCTCTATTATGATCATCGACAAGAGTAAGAAAATATTTGTTTCCATGATTGGTTTCAACACTATATGGACCCCATACATCTATATGAATAAGATCAAATTTAGAAATAGCACAAGATTCACTATGCTTAGGAAAAGCAAGCTTACATTATTTGGATAAAGGACAAATGGGACAATCTTTATTACAGACATTTGTAACAGGCTTAAGAAGAGGAATGTGTTGTAGAATAACATCAGAAGTATGTCCTAGTCTAAGATGCCATAGTTTGGACATAGCAACATGATCATTACTGTGAACAGTTACATTGGTAGCCAAAGGCAAAGAAGAAGTAGTTTGAGTTGAAGCCAATAAAGGAGATGAAAGATAATACAAGTCATTTCTTGCTTCACCAGTATCTAGGAACTGCTTATGAGTCTGGTCCTGAAATAAACAGTGAGTGGCAAAGAAAGTGGCAACACAATTACTGTCTTGAACTAACTTTGAGATTGAAAGTAAATTGCAATTGAAATCAGGAAGATAAAGCACATTAAGCAATGTGAGTTTAGAATTTAAAATGGCTTCACCTACTTGAGTAACAAGTAAGATTTGTTTATTAGGTAAAGCTACATGGAATGGTTTTGAAAGTGTCTTGATGTTACTAAGCAAAGTTAGATTAAAACACATACGACTCGAAGCTCCAGTATCTAATATCCAAATATCTGATAAACCATGTAGGACAGAAGTATGAAAGCTATAAGCCATACCTGCAGATTGCATATGATCTTCAGGTGAATTGAAAGAACCTTTCTTCTGTATCATTAGCAACATTAAGTTGTTCATGTGAGAAACTTGAGATTGTAAATCTTCTATAGAAAATTTAGTAGTAGAATCTATGGAAATCCCTTATTTCTGAGCATTAAACTGCATAACATTTGCATTGTTAGCAGAATGGTTGGAACACATAACAGCTTGTGGTAATGGCCTGAAGCCATAATTTCCAGAATTTCCCTGATTGTGAGTAAATTTGCCTTTCACTTTTCTTTTATCTGGATAACCAATAAGTTTATAACACTGTTCTCTCAGGTGTCCTTCCTTGTTACAATAAGAACATTTCAATCCTGATTTGTTGTTTTGCTGCACTCCAGTAGAAGTTTTAGCATAATTGGAACCAAAATTTGCTTTTGCATTCTGAGAAACAAAATTAGCAGCACCTTGACTACTATTAGTTCTTGCAATTCCTAAAAAGGAATTTGGTATGTAACTACCCTGCTTCTGTTTCTCATCTTGCTTAACCAAGGAAAAGGCTTATGAAATTGAAGGTAAAGGGGACATCATAAGAATATGTCCTCTGGCTGTAGAATAACTATCATTCAGTCCTATTAGAAATTGTAGCAGTTTCTTTCTTTGCTCTCTTTCCTCCTGCAACTTGTGGTTTCCACAAGTGCAACCACATTTACACACAGTAACCATTTCCAAGGCAACATATTCATCCCACAAATTCTTAAGTTTGTGATAATTGATTTTAACATATTTGCCACCCTGCTCTAAAGCATGAAGATCCTTTAAGACTTGATATACTCTATGTCCATTGACACTAGAGAACTGGTCATGGAGTTCTTCCAAAACTTCTTGAGATGATGTCACAAGATCCATTCCATTACTTATTTCCTCAGAAACTGTGTTTAATATCAACTTATAACCTTGTCCTTGACACGATCCCATTGTGCTATCAAACTAGAAGTTTCTTCAGGTTTCTTATAGGATCCATTTACAATACCTAGCTTATTTTTAGCCGACAAAGCAATCAAAATAGAACGTTTCCATGGACCAAAATTTTCTGTTCATATTAGTTTTTTAGAGATCAAAACTAAGTATGGATGATCAATGTTTTGTAGAAACAGCGGATGAAGATTGGACTCAATAGAAACTTGATCAAGATTATCAGTACTTGTGGTTTCATTAGTCGTACTAGTCGAATTTACATTGTGATTCTCAGCATGAGTATTATTATCCATAACTACATTAGCATAAGAAAGCCTAGTTGTTTTCCCCAAATTTTGACCTAACATGATGCATCAAATCATAGTTCTCCATAATTATTAACAAATCTTAGCTAATCAACAAGTTTTCATCAGGAAACATCAATCTTATCCCAAGAAATCACAAATCATAGATGAAAAACCGTTCAATTGAAACTAATTCGAGAAATTAATCAATTGAACCTGTGAAACGAACCAGTGGAGATCTGAAATGAAGACAAAAATCATCAAATACGCGGATCTTTGCTTTGATACCATATTAACTTTGTTAATCTACATCACGATGTATATCATTCATAAACGAGACATCGAGGAAGATTGAGAGATAGAGAGATATAGAGAGAGATAGAGAGAGAGAGATATATGAAAACTCGTCAATTTTGTTCTTTTCCCCGTATCTTTATTTAGTTTTAGATTTATAAACGTATGTGTTGATAGGGTAATTTGATAATAACAAACTTCGAGTTTCATCACCGAAATTAAGATCTACAATATTGGTTGAATATGGGATTGCAATTGTAAGAATTTATTTTATTGTGGGTCTTGTCGGTTATGGCTAGCTCAGCTTTCAACCTTTTTAACCTACTCTTGCAATGTGCCTATGTATGTTTATTTGCAGGAAATCAAATTAACATAATTCTTCTTGAAAAATAATAAACTCATACGGGTTAGGTTTTCCATTCTGAGGCCTAGTCACAAACGCCCAAGACTCAACTACACTCTAAGGACTTCACGGGTACGCCATCGACCAAACCTAGTAGTTGACACTAACCGCGACCAGCTGCCTTCGTAGTCAAAGTAATTCAGGTATAACCATAACTTATGTTGAAGTTATAACTTGACAGTTGGAATGCCACATCAACATGGCATGATTATACATATTTTCTTATTATTTGTAAATAATTAGTAGTTAGTTCTGCTGACAGATTTTTCCGTCAATTATATTTCTGGCATATATTCATTTGCCTCATTGTACAACACAGATTAGACAATTCAATTCAATTCAAGATGGCTTTTTATCTCAATAAACACACACATTCCCTTTTTCCCCCTCCCCCTCCCTCCCCCCCCCCCGTCTCTCTCCCTCTCTCCCCCCCTCTCTCTCTGCAGTGTTAACATATTAGTTACACTACATGGATACAATTCACAAATATAGAACTTGTAGTTTTACATGGAATCGGGGCAATAGTGCGATCAATAACAATTTCTAAATTCTACAAGCTTTGTTTCAATCTTCAATGGCGTAACTTTCTTAATCTCGTTTATCTATTTCTGCAACTCATAGTTTATCTTTTACATACTCGTTTTTCTCAGATCTTATCTGTTTGATTTCGTACTATTGAAATCATTTCAGTCTTTGTTAATTTTTTCTTATTCTCACAGGCAAAATGTCTATTTTTCATCATTTTATGTGCAATCTTAATGATAAGAACGATTAAACAATAATTTTTAGTCTCGATGATTGATGATTCTCATTGTTCTTGTTGACCATACAGATTAGTTGTTAAATTCACAGTAAACAATTTCTTGAAGTCAAATCTGCAATTGCATCGCACCTGTTTATTTTTCTCACTCGAGTTAATTCAGTTACGCTTCTTTCTTATAGAGTATATATTTTTTAAAGGATTTTATTCTCATATATATGATATTATATCATTAATTGGATATTATTAATTAGAGTTTATTTTTTTATAACAGGTGATTAAAAAATTCCAAACTTTAGTTGAAATTGGGCTTATTTGGACTTGAATCATAAGAAAATTCGGATTTATTGGGCTCCACGAGCATCCACCGCTGTTTGGGCATTAACTTGAGTTCTAGACATCAGATTTGGGAGATCTTATAGTCCATGTGAAGCTAAAAGAATTATCTACAGTTTAGAAGTATTTCAACGACAAAATTCTAACTGAGTCATCCCAGAATCAGGTCTAGAAACTAGCTTATGAATTATACATCGGAATCCAATTTATTTTGGAAAAAATATTAAAACTCTTTATTATATTAGGTTTTATATATAGTTGCAAAGAATGATAACATATTATAGAATAGAATAGAGATATAACTGTATTCTTGAGAGAAGGGATAGAGATAGCTTGAGAGGGAGATTGGAAGAAAGAGTGAAGGGATTGATAAGTGGCATTTTATACCACTTAGAGCGTCTTAAAATTAAATTGGTGCCTTGAAATCAAGTATTTTGTGTATTTGATGCGTTTTTCTAGTGTTTGTGCATTTCAGGGTATTAGTTGCATTTCAGAGGAGTAATCATTAAGAATAAGCCTTGGCATGTGTTCACCATTGCGAGAGGAAGGAAATGGGTAGATTACAGCGAAGAAATGGAGCAAACTCAGGATTTTTCCAGTAGGGTCCTGAGCGCCCGCTCAGCTATGCTGAGCGGCCGCGCAGAAAGCTGAGCGCCCGCTCAACTATGCTGAGCGGCCGCGCAGGGTCGGGAAAAAAAGATAAATTATTTTAGGACTTCTACTTCTGTTTGGCTTCCACTTCAATGTAATCTGAGTTTTATGGGACTATTATATAAGTAGATTTAGAGACGTTTCACGAGGAGGATGGTGGTATTAAGCAAGGAGCAAAGGAGATAAGGAAGAAGACCGTTTTAGCACACAGCAACGAAGAGAAAGCATATTTTCTTGTGAATCTTATTTTGTTGTAACGTTGGATGCTAGTTTTCTTACTTTGAACTTAATTACTCTTGTGATGTACTCTGATTTAATATAATTAGTTTAGTTATTATTTTCTTGTGTTTGTTTATCATGATTTCATATGAACCCATGATGACGATAAGTGCTATTATGGGCTAATCGTGATCATGGGGTCGTAACAGATTTACTATGGAATTCTTTAGTTAATTGTTTAATACTTTAGTGTGTGATGATTGTATGATATCTAGTATTGGTTGTGCGTATTCGTCTTATGTGCGTCGCGAACATATAAGATAGGGTGTTAATCTCTTGTGAAGCGACGGTGGATCTTGAGATTTAGAACTTGCCATGCTAACATAGGTTCATGTATGATGTGCATGATTAGGGGGTAACTCTAACAGTTTTATTTGCCCTGTGTAATCAAAAGGAATAACTTGTGCTTAAATCGTTATGTTGTCAATTTCTGTAGACATATAGGAACTCAATATAATTGATGCCTATTCAACTTCTATCTTAATTGTGGATGCTTGGTAGAATGGTATGAGTACAATGAAAGTTGGCTTTTATCAGTTTCGTGTTATTCGATTAATATCATCACTGTCACATGCTAAGGTAATAACAATAACTATTGAAGGAAGTAGTAATGAAGTTATGATCTCATGAGTGTTTTAATATTGTTAATTGAAGTGATTAATTAAGTAATTAATTATATTTAATATTTAGTCAACAATTCTAAGTGTTAGTGTCTTAACATTGAGAAGTAATCATACATTGGTGCGTGAGTTAATTAAACAATAATTAGTCTGAGTCTCTGTGGGAACGAACTAGAAAGTATTCTATATTACTTGCGAACACGTATACTTGCATGTATTTTTAGCGCGTGTTTCCACCCTAACAAGTTTTTGGCGCCGCTGCCGGGGACTCGGCGTATTTGTTTAGTTTATGTACTTACCATCATTGGTCATTAGGACTCAGTGATTAGGACGTAGTTGTTACTTATTGTTTCTGGTTGTGTTTCAGGTACTTAAGCGAGCGTTTATGCAAACTCGTTCTCGTACTCGCAAGAGGACTTTAGATATAGCTGAGGAGACAGACAAAGTTCTTGATATTCCAGAGAAGATAGATTTTGAAGATTCGGATTCAGGAACTGAGCAGAATGAACCAGTAATCATGGGTGATCGTATTGTTCAGGCTGATCCAGCTCTTATGGACTTTTCTCGGCCTAAAATTGATGACATTCAGTCAAGCATTCTTCATCCGGTTATTCAAGCTAACACCTTTGAAATCAAGCCGGGCACTATTCAGATGGTGCAGAATTCTGTTTCTTTTGGAGGAGCTGCGACTGAAGACCCCAACATGTACATAAGGAATTTTGTCGAGATCTGCAGCACTTTCAAGTATAATGGCGTGACTGATGAGGCTATCAAGCTGAGGCTTTTCCCATTCTCACTGAGGGACAAAGCTAAGGACTGGTTACATTCTGAACCAGTTGGGTCCATCACTACATGGCAAGATCTTGCGCAAAAGTTTCTGGTGAAGTTTTATCCGATGGCAAAGACTGCTGCTATGAGGAGTGCTCTTACTCAGTTTGCGCAGCAACCGACAGAATCTATGTGCGAAGCTTGGGAACGCTACAAAGAAATGTTGAGAAAGTGTCCACATCATGGAATGCCCGATTGGATGGTGATCACTTGTTTCTATAATGGTTTGGGGGCCCAATCTCGGCCCATGCTCGATGCAGCAGCTGGAGGCGCCTTATGGGCCAAAAGCTATACTGAGGCTTATAATCTTATCGAGACTATGGCTGCAAATGAGCATCAAAACCCAACTCAGAGGATGATGCCTGGGAAGGTAGCAGGTATTCTGGAAGTCGATGTAGTCACCGCTATTACAGCGCAGCTCCAGGCGCTGTCAATGAAGGTTGATTCTCTAGCTACATATGGAGTTAATCAAATAGCTATGGTTTGTGAGCTTTGTGCAGGTTCTCATGCTACGGATCAGTGTTCTCTTGTCAATGAATCTGTTCAGTATGTTAATAATTATCAGCGACAACAGCAGCCTGTGCCAGCTACTTATCATCCTAACAACAGAAATCATCCAAATTTCAGCTGGGGTAATAATCAGAATGCTATTCAGCCACCATATCAGCAAGGTGTGAGTAAACAGTTTAATCCACCTGGATTCCAGCAACCACAACAGTATGCTCAAAGGCAATCATATCCTCAACAGGGAAGTGCAGTTGCACCTACTAGTGCTGATTTTGATGAACTTAAGCTGTTATGCAAGAGTCAGGCGGTTGCTATCAAGACCTTGGAAAATCAAATCGGTCAAATAGCCAATGCAGTACTCAATCGTCAACCTGGCACACTTCCCAGTGACACGGAAGTACCAGGCAGAAAGGAAGCTAAAGAGCAAGTCAAGGCTATTACCTTAAGGTCTGGGAAAGTTGCTGATGCTGAAAAGGCAAAAGAAGGAGAAGCTGAAGTTAGAGATGAAAAAGCTAAGCAAAAGGAGAAAGCGGCGGAACCAAGGAAGACTACTGTTGAACACACTCTGCCTGAGGGTAATACAGGGGAGAAACAACTCTATCCTCCACCACCTTTCCCTAAGAGATTGCAGCAACAAAAGCTGGATAAACAGTTCGGTAAGTTTCTGGAGGTGTTCAAGAAACTTCACATCAATATACCTTTCGCTGAGGCTCTGGAGCAAATGCCTAGTTATGTGAAGTTTATGAAGAGTATTCTTTCAAGGAAGGTGAAACTGGATGACCTTGAGACCGTTGCTCTAACAGAAGAATGCAGCGCTGTTCTGCAACAAAAGTTACCTCCAAAGCTTAAAGATCCAGGTAGCTTCACCATTCCTTGCACCATTGGCAAGTTGTCGTTTGACAAGTACCTTTGTGATTTAGGAGCAAGCATCAATCTGATGCCGTTGTCGATCTTCAAAAAGTTGGATTTGCCTGATCCAAAACCCACATACATGTCTCTGCAATTGGCTGATCGTTCTATTACTTACCCAAGGGGCATAGTGGATGATGTGCTAGTCAAGGTGGATAAGCTCTTCTTTCCTGCAGATTTTGTTATTCTGGATTTCAAGGAAGATAAGAAGATTCCCATAATCTTGGGAAAACCTTTCTTGGCTACTGGCCGTACCTTGATAGATGTGCGGAAAGGTGAACTTACTATGCGGGTACAAGATCAGGATGTGACCTTCAACGTGTTCAAGGCAATGAAATTCCCTACAGAAGAGGAGGAGTGCTTAAAAGTAGATGTGATTGATTCTGCGGTTACTTCAGAACTCGATCGTATGCTAATGTCTGATGCATTGGAAAAGGCCTTAGTGGGGGATTTTGACAGTGATGATGAAGATGGCAACGAGCAATTACAATATCTGAATGCTTCCCCCTGGAAGCGAAAGCTGGACATGCCGTTTGAATCTCTTGGTACTTCTGACCTAAAGAATGCTGAAGGAAAGCTCAAACCATCAATAGAGGAAGCACCTACCTTGGAGCTCAAGCCATTACCAGAACACTTGAGGTATGCTTTTTTGGGTGATGCATCTACTTTACCTGTTATTATTGCATCTGACCTTTCAGGTAGTGAGGAAGATAAGCTCTTAAGGATTTTGAGAGAATTCGAATCAGCTATTGGATGGACCATAGCAGACATCAAAGGGATCAGTCCTTCATATTGTATGCATAAGATTCTGCTAGAGGAAGGTAGTAAGCCGACTGTTGAGCAGCAGCGCAGACTTAATCCTATCATGAAGGAGGTGGTGAAGAAAGAAATTCTGAAATGGCTAGATGCAGGTATCATTTATCCTATTTCTGACAGTTCTTGGGTGATCCCCGTACAATGTGTGCCTAAGAAAGGAGGTATTACTGTGGTAGCAAATGAGAAGAACGAGCTCATCCCCACTCGAACAGTAACAGGATGGAGAGTATGCATGGATTATCGAAAGTTGAACAAAGCCACGAGGAAGGATCACTTCCCTCTTCCATTCATTGATCAGATGCTTGACAGGTTGGCTGGTCATGAGTATTATTGTCTTCTGGATGGCTATTCAGGGTATAATCAGATTTGTATTGCACCAGAGGATCAGGAAAAGACTACCTTCACTTGTCCATTTGGAACGTTTACTTTTCGCAGAGTTTCGTTTGGGTTATGTGGCGCCCCGACCACTTTTCAGAGATGTATGATGGCTATATTCTCCGACATGATTGGAAATAATGTCGAGGTGTTCATGGACGACTTCTCCATCTTTGGACATTCGTATGATGAATGTTTGAATAATCTTCGTGCCGTACTCAAAAGGTGCGTGGAAACTAATTTGGTGCTCAATTGGGAGAAATGTCATTTTATGGTGCGTGAAGGCATTATTCTTGGGCATAAGGTCTCTAGCAAGGGTCTTGAGGTGGATAAGGCCAAGGTGGGAGTCATTGAAAATCTTCCACCACCTATTTCTGTGAAAGGAATCCGTAGTTTTCTTGGTCATGCGGGTTTTTATCGGCGGTTCATCAAGGACTTTTCGAAGATATCTAAGCCGTTGTGCAATTTGCTTGAGAAAGATGTGCCTTTCAAATTTGATGATGAATGTTTGGCGGCATTCGAGACTCTCAAGAAGAGTTTGATCACTGCACCAGTTATTACAGCACCAGATTGGACAGAGCCGTTTGAGATGATGTGTGATGCGAGTGATTATGCGGTAGGTGCAGTTCTGGGGCAGCGCAAGAATAATATCTTTCATGTGGTCTACTATGCGAGTAAGACCTTAAATGGGGCCCAAATGAACTACACCACTACGGAGAAGGAGCTCTTGGCTATAGTCTTTGGTTTCGAGAAATTTCGATCTTATCTGCTTGGGACAAAAGTGACAGTATTCACTGATCATGCGGCCATTCACTATTTGGTTTCCAAGAAGGATTCGAAGCCGAGACTCATTCGTTGGGTGCTCTTACTTCAGGAATTTGAGTTAGAGATCAAGGATCGAAAAGGTACTTAGAATCAAGTAGCTGACCATCTCTTTAGGTTGGAGAATCCCGAGTCTACTTCACAAGATAAGACATTGATCAATGAATCTTTTCCGGATGAGCAGTTGTTCACAGTTCAGGAGGAAGAACCATGGTTTGCAGATATTGTAAACTATCTTGTCAGTAATATAATGCCTCCTAATTTGACCTCAGCTCAAAAGAAGAAGTTTCTGCATGAGGTGAAGTGGTATATGTGGGATGAACCATATTTTTTTAGACAGGGAGCTGACCAGATCATCAGGAGATGTATCCCGTTCTGTGAGACGGAGGGGATATTACGAGACTGCCACTCCACAGTTTATGGTGGACATTATGGTGGTGAGAAGACGGCAGCTCGTATTCTGCAAGTAGGTTTTTTCTGGCCTACTTTGTTTAAGGATGCTCATCAGTTTGTTTTAAGGTGTGATCGTTGCCAAAGAATGGGAAATTTGACGAGAAAGGATGAGATGCCGTTAAATGTGATGCTTGAAGTCGAGGTCTTTGATTTTTGGGGAATCGATTTCATGGGGCATTTTGTCTCGTCCTGCAATAATCAGTACATCTTGCTAGCAGTCGATTATGTCTCAAAATGGGTAGAAGTCAAAGCTCTACCGACAAATGATGCAAAGGCAGTGCTGAATTTTCTTCATAAGCAGATTTTCACAAGGTTTGGAACACCTCAGGTAATCATAAGTGATGAAGGGTCGCATTTCTGCAACCGTAAGTTCACTTCTATGATGCAGCATTATAATGTGAATCATCGAGTTGCTACTGCCTATCATCCGCAAATAAATGGTCAAGCGAAAGTGTCTAACAGAGAGATCAAGCGCATTCTAGAGAAGGTTGTTTGTCCGTCAAGGAAGGATTGGTCTTTAAAGCTCGATGAAGCTGTTTGGGCTTACAAAACAGCATACAAAACTCCACTTGGTATGTCCCCGTTTCAGTTGGTGTACGGTAAGGGATGTCATTTACCTGCGGAGCTTGAGCATAAGGCCTACTAGGCGTTGAAAAAGTTGAACCTGGATTTAGATGCAGCTGGTAAGAAGAGAATGCTTCAGCTTAATGAACTTGATGAATTTCGACTTCAAACGTACGAGAATAACAAAATATACAAGGAAAAGGTGAAGAGGTGGCACGATAGGAAGCTACATCCTTAATTATTCGTGCCGGGGCAACAAGTTCTCTTATTCAACTCTCGTCTCCGACTTTTTCCTGGGAAGTTGAAATCAAGGTGGTCTGGACCTTTTATTGTCAAAACTGTGTTTCCACATGGAGCGGTGGAAATTTTTGAGAATGATCCGGACCAAGCATTCAAGGTTAATGGTCAGCGGTTAAAGCACTACTATGGGGACATGGCAAACCGAGAAGTGGTTAGTGCCATTTTATTGTCAACTTAAAGAAGGTACGTAACATCAAGCTAATGACGAAAAAGAAGTGCTGCGTGGGAGGCAACCCATGATTTGTTGTTACAGGAACCCTTAGAAGTTAATAACCTATCCAAAAACAGAAAAAAATTAGAAAAACGGGACTGAAAAAAAATAATTCCAGTGACCCCCTGAGCGCCCGCTCAGCTCTGCTGAGCGACCGCTCAGGGGTCGACTGCCAGAATTATTTTTTTTAAGTTCAGCAAAAAAATAAAAAAAAATCAGAAAAATAAAAAAAACCAATTTTAGCCCATAAACCCACGATTTTTTCCTACTACCCCATCATTTTATCCCTCAACCCTACTTCTAATCTAGTTTTAACCTAATTCACATCCTATATATACATACACCTATCCTACATATCCCCCACAAACTTTCTACACTCAAACTCTCTCCCAAACACAAATACTCAGTTCTTAAACACTTTAATTCAAGATTCAATGGCACCCAAGAGAGCACGAACTATTGATAGCAGCAACACAGTCCCTACTGCTGATTCATCAAGGGGTACTGCTGCGAGGCCTCGGTTGAATGACAGAGCTGCGGAGGAGGAGTACACTAGGCTTTTGGGGAAGCCGATTATGAAAAAGAGAGGGTTTTTACCATCGGGGAGGGATAGTGAGTTGCTACCTATGATTGCAGAGAAGGGGTGGATAGCTTTTTGTGAGTCGCCCGAAGCAGTGCCGATGAGTGTGGTTCGTGAGTTCTATGCGAACGCGAAGGCCGAGAAGAATGGGTTTTCTGTGGTCCGAGGGCTGACGGTTGATTATCACCCAGCGGCGATTCGCCGTGTGATTGGGCAGCGAGAGAGGAAGCCCGATGAGGAGAACTAGAATGAGAAGACTGTTGAGGATTTCGACTTGGATTTAATTTGTGCTACTCTCTGTAGGCCGGGCACAGGTTGGACCTTTAAGACCGACACTAATGAGTATCGTCACTTCCCGGCGATCGCTATGAACAGGTATGCCCGTGCATGGAATGCGTTTATTTGTGCTAATATTCTGCCTTCACGGTTGTGGGGAATTCTTAATGAGGAGTACTATGTGGACCTTGGTGAGTTTATCTACCAAGGAATTCTGAAGTTTTTGAGGGGAGCTAAGCACATGAACATCCCTTATGCATCCACGGTCACGAAGCTTTGCTGAGCAGTGGGAGTGAACTGGCCGGCTCATGAGCAGTTGCAGTTGCCGACCGCTCCGATTGATTCTGGGACTCTGAATGGGATGCAGGAGTGGACCGTTGGTGAGCCCGAGGAGCATGGGCTGGGTTATCGTCTTCCAGGAGAGCGTCCAGCACGAGGTGCTACTATGGCTAGGCCTAGACGTGATGAGGCTGGTTCTTCGAGAGCTCATGAGGGTGCTGGGATGGCTGATACCCAGTATAGGAGGCTTTCACGGCGGATGGATGCCATGTACGAGACACAGAGCAGGTTTGCTCAGGAGCTCACCCTTGCGTTAGGGACTGCTTTTCGGGGCCTTGGAGCTGATATCCAGTGGCCAGTTTTTGGTGAGGACTCTGCATACCCGCCGCCTGATACTCCACCCACTGAGGGTGATGATGATGATGACTCCGAGTAGGTATACTATGTGTTCCTTTCTACTACCTTCACTGGGGACAGTGAAGATTTTAAGTTTGGGGTGGTAGTTAAGGAATATTTTGTGTGTGTCATATAGCTGCATATTCATGTTAGTTAGTTCATATAGTTGCATAATTTTTGCCATACAGTTTTTTATATATATATAGCTTTATTTGTTTGTCATATCATATAGATCATGCATATACCATGATCCCTTTTGCGATGATTTATCGACTGATTTGTGATATTGATGCAAGTGTAGTGATAGCATTAAAGTGATATTGAGACGTGTAGGTTTATATGCATGCTAGAAGCACTTGTATTTTCACTAAGTCTTAGAGAATGCTTAAGGGCTAAATTGTTGTTATGATTTGATTGTTTTCGTGGTTAATCTATTTATTATGCTTAGAATTTGATAATAGGTTCTTAGTGATAAAGGCATGAAAAAGAAAAAAATGGAGTAAAAATGGAATTTGTTGCTGGTTGTGGCTAGGCGTCAAATGGCTAGTAGCCGGCTCGCATGCTATGCGAGTAGTCTAGGGTTGAGCAAGATGGAGCGAAACGCACTTGCTCAGAAATTTTGAAAAAAAAATTAGGAAAAGAAAAAAAATTATGGTGTTTATGCATAATTGATCACGAGTGGGCTCTTTGGTATTCGAGTTATTAAGTTCTTAGGGGACTTTGTGCCTAGTGACCTAAGGCTTTTAGAGTCTGGGATCTGCTAACCTAACGCTTGCTACATGGATACCATTGTATAAGTCTTTTGTGGACCTCACTCATTGCACGGTCAAATAAACATTGTTGTCGTGAATAAAAAGCATGATTCCGTAATAAGCTCCAGAATTCTTGTAGTGTTATATGTCACTTTGTGCCTAGAATTTTTATTCTTTGTATAATCATGTGATTGCCTTGATGATAGTTGAGTCAAAATAACTGGTCTAGTTCCGAAGCATATCTGTTAAGCATCTGCACCCACCACATTTCTGGCTGTATGTTCGTTTGTATGAGTTTATTGATCTTTAGTCGCCTAACTGCATTTGTTGAGATGTTGCAATTTGGTTGATTTGTTCGTAGTAAGGGGGATCGCTGCATTTCATATAGATTGCATTCATGCATGTTTTTATTTGTTTTTGAGTCTGTGACGCTTGAGGACAAGCATCGATTTAAGTTTGGGGGTGTGATAAGTGGCATTTTATACCACTTAGAGCGTCTTAAAATAGCTTAAATTGGTGCCTTGAAATCAAGTATTTTTTGTATTTGATACGTTTTTCTAGTGTTTGTGCATTTCAGGGTATTAGTTGCATTTCGGAGGAGTAATCATCAAGAATAAGCCTTGGCATGTGTTCACCATTGCGAGAGGAAGGAAATGGGCAGATTACAGCGAAGAAACGGAGCAAACTCAGGATTTTTCCAGTAGGGTCCTGAGCGCCCGCTCAGCTATGCTGAGCGGCCGCGCAGGGTCGGGAAAAAAGATAAATTATTTTAGGACTTCTACTTCTGTTTGGCTTCCACTTCTATGTAATCTGAGTTTTATAAGACTATTATATAAGTAGATTTAGAGACGTTTCACGAGGAGGATGGTGGTATTAAGCAAGGAGCAAAGGAGATAAGGAAGAAGACCGTTTTAGCACACAACAACGAAGAGGAAGCATATTTTCTTGTGATTCTTATTTCGTTGTAACGTTGGATGCTAGTTTTCTTACTTTGAACTTAATTACTCTGCGACGTACTCTGATTTAATATAACTAGTTTAGTTATTATTTTCTTGTGTTTGTTTATCATGATTTCATATGAACCCATGATGACGATAAGTGCTATTATGGGCTAATCGTGATCATGGGGTCGCAATGGATTTACTATGGAATTCTTTAGTTAATTGTTTAATACTTTAGTGTGTGATGATTGTATGATATCTAGTATTGGTTGTGCGTATTCGTCTTATGTGCGTCGCGAACATATAAGATAGGGTGTGAATCTCTTGTGAAGCGACGGTGGATCTTGAGATTTAGAACTTGCCATGCTAGCATAGGTTCATGTATGATGTGCATGATTAGTGGGTAACTCTAACAGTTTTATTTGCCCTGTGTAATCAAAAGGAATAACTTGTGCTTAAATCGTTATGTTGTCAATTTCTGTAGACATATAGGAACTCAACATAATTGATGCATATTCAACTTCTATCTTAATTTTGGATTCTTGGTAGAATGGTATGAGTACAATGAAAGTTGGCTTTTATCAGTTTCGTATTATTCGATTAATATCATCACTGTCACATGCTAAGGTAATAACAATAACTATTGAAGGAAGTAGTAATGAAGTTGTGATCTCATGAGTGTTTTAATATTGTTAATTGAAGTGATTAATTAAGTAATTAATTATAGTTAATATTTAGTCAACAGTTCTAAGTGTTAGTGTCTTAACATTGAGAAGTAATCATACATTGGTGCGTGAGTTAATTAAACAATAATTAGTCTGAGTCTCTGTGGGAACGAACTAGAAAGTATTCTATATTACTTGCGAACGCGTATACTTGCGTGTATTTTTAGCGCGTGTTTCCGCCCTAACAGGGATCCATCCAGATTTTAAAGTAACTTTAAGGTTGTATTCTTTGTGCATCAATTCTTAAACTCATAGTTTGCGTTCTTAATATATATTTTGTTTATCTTATCATGAGTAGCTAATTCCTTTATCCAAAAGTTGGGTAGTATTCATTGTCTTAATATGATTGTTTGATTGTATAGTGATTTTCTTGTTATTGTTAATATGTCATTGAGCGCTTTATACAATTAGAGGAGTAGCTAATTTCTAATTGAATTTTTAGGAGTTATAACAAATCGGGAGAGGAGTTGTAATTCTAGTACATGATATGATATATACAATTTAAGTATTAGATCGGGAGATTGATATGAGAATTGTGAAACTTATAATCTCTGGCTTTTAATAGTCTAGAATTGTAATTTGTATGACCATGAGAATGGCGTTCAATTGATAGTTGTAGGAACTATAATTTACCTAGGTTGAGGATTTTATAAACATTAGATGGATTGTTTTTAACAAAATAAGAGACATAAATTAGACATTCATGATAGCCATTGAAGAACCCTGATTTTTGGATTGTTTTCTCTCACTCTTGTTATATAGTTTTTATTTGTTTATTAAATTAATTTTGTTGATAATCACATACTACAAAATTCTTTTCCACACTTCTGAACCGTGAGTGATAAAAGACTTGGAATTGGTATTGAGATCAGTCCTTCCCTGCGAACGGTACTATAAAAATACACATCAACAAATTAGCGCCGCTGCCGGGGAAGGAAGTAATATCGATTTTGAGTTGACTGTTTCTTGTAGTTTAAATTTTATCTTTGTATATAGTTTTTTCCGTCTTTTGTGTTTTTTTGTGCGTCTAGAGGTATCTTTGAGGTAGACAACATAAAGCTTTGACTTGGGGAGATGACATGTATGACAATTTTGGTTGGGATAACGCTCAAGATTTTATCAGCAATCAAGAACGATATCAAGATTTAAATTCTTTTCAGGATTGTAATCGATATCAGGTGAACTCATTCGATAGTTACAACTCATATTATGCTTCATACCCTAATAACACAGATTTTACGTATTCTTTTGAAAATCAATACCATGATGATTCATATGTATGCAATGGTGTTGATGAGAGTTTGAATCATTCTAATCCTTCTTTACTTTCTTTGGGACTTTTTACAAAATTTAATGACCGAACTTTTGAGATTGCTAATAAAAGTGATATTCCATGTGAACCAGAATCAATAGGTTGGTACGAGGAGAATGCTAAAATTAATAGTTTTATTGTGGAAGTTCAACTTGTGATGCATGATGGTTGTCTTCAAGTTCCTCCTTATGTTAATTTTTCAAGGATCCATGATTCTTATTTAGCAATTGATGATAATTTTATGTTTGATGAGACTACTTTTTTAGTTGATTATAGTCCTATGTGTGATGATGATAATTTGGATGCAATTGAAATTCTACCAAATTTAGAGAATGATATTGAACTTAATAAATTGGTAGATGAGGTAAAAAGTGATAAGTGTCCAATTAAAATTGAGGATGAATTTAATATTGATGAAATTGAAAGTCTTGCTTATGAATATAAATATCCAGTTTGGGAGGAGTTTATGAGTCATAATTGTGGTGGTTATTCTGACAAATTTTCTAGCTATTTCACTTTTTCGAGGTCTCATAAGATAATGTGGTCCATACAAATGTTCCTACATGTCTATGGATCTAAGATATATTTGCACGTCATAATTCTAATATTGATTTGTAGGTATGTGCATTTATTTGCTTTTTCACCACTATTGAGAATGTTAGTTTCATGTATAATTCAAGCTAATGACATTAAAGAAGCGTTGTTTGGGAGGCAAAATAATATTATATTATTAGTTAGAACTTGCATTTTTTTACTCCCACAAGTTACCTTGATGTGTTTGTTTAAAGCGGTAGTTACAGGAGCTAAAGATGAAAAATTCACCATAATTTTTCTGGTTGAGTCAGCTGCTTTATTTTTGCATTTTCCGAAGTTTCAATGGTCTAATCATCTTTGGACATCACCTTCCTTACTTTGATATCTAATTTTTAATGGCGGAGATCGAATTTGAAGGTCCGGAAGATGAGTTTTTGAATGTCTGAACAGAAATTTTCAAGGCCTTGTGCGTTCTTTTCAAGGCCTTGAACTCTCTCGTTGAAAAAAAAAGCAAGGGCTTGAATCATGAGAAATTTTGGCATATAGTTGGCAGAATTTTTTAAGGCCTTGTGCTTTCTGTTCAAGGCCTTGAACTCTCTCTTTGAAGAAAAAAAATAAAGGATAACAGGTTTAATGTAACAAAGCATGGGGATCGCAGCACTTCTAGCATACACATAGGGGAGTACTTCTTTCATTCTTTTATATTGAAGAATTATTAGTTTAGTGTGTCATGAAGACATTGACTCATTTAAGTGAGGGGATGTGTTTTCGGTAGTTGTGTAATACATATTAAAAAAAGCCATACATATTGCATTGTATCATATAGTGACAATGTATGTTAGTTGCATTGTATTATAATCATAACATGATCTCAGATTAGTAGTAGTCCAAGTTGGTGACCTATGATGATACTATGTGTAGCTTGTTGTTGACTAAGCCTTGTTATAATCACATGATAAAGATGTTACATGTGTAATGTCACTTGTGCAAAGCTTATTTTTAACACATTCTTTTTCTGCTCTTGAGTTGAAACTTAGATATGCTTGTTTCTTAAAGGTTAGCCGCTTGTTGATGATTATGATTTTGACTATTTCCTTTTGAGCTTAGTACATAAACGCTTAACTTTGGGGAAAACAGTGGGGTGTATACGTCTTCATAAAAAAATGAAAAAAATAGAACAGAAAGAAAAAAAAAGTAGATATATGAATATAAGCAATAAAGTACACGTTAAAAATTATGGTATGATTCACTAGGTTAAACTCATTAATAACCAAGTAGTTAAGTCTAAGAGGACTTTGTGCCTAGTAACCTAAATCCTTTTATGGTTTGGGATTGCTGACCCAACACTCGCTACATGGGTATTAGTGCATAAATTTTTAGAGATCGCGATCATTGCACAGTTAAATAAACCACCTAATATCTATGTGTGTATAATATGGTTGGCAAAGTCTTATGGCGGCCGTAACTCACTTACACTGAGAAGCCACCCAACCTTAGACCGAGCTTATGAAGTCCTATGGCAATCATAACTCACTTACACTAAAGAGCCACCAACCTTAGACCGGGCAGTAAAAAAAATCATATGTACATATAGTTGTAGTGTTGTAGAAATAGAGAAAGACATGGAAATTTCTTGCTAAACTTGAACGATAGCTGGTGCTAAGTAACGAAGTGTTTAAGATTTATTATAGTTCTCAACTTGGGAGCTATTAACTCTCATGACTTGTCATGTTGAAACTTGCGCACCTTTGAACATTTTCTTAAGCTAACCACACACGCACACTACTTGTGTTAACTATATGTTGATATTGTGTGTAAACTTGATATGTCTAAACTTGGTGCATGAGCTGAGGGTTATTGCTGACTTGGCATACACTATTATAGTTGAGATCTTTGTATTTCAGATCATTTAGTTTATCTTATATGTGCTAGATGGATTTTGTGGGTACATTCACTATAGGCCCTCACGAGACATTACTCGTCCACTAGGGCTACCTTGGGATTTAAAGGGCTTGTTGCATATGCCAAATGCAACCGTGATCACCTTACGAAAGTGATATTATTTAGTTTTTATAATGTATTAATTTGCACGAGGACGTGCAAAGTACTAAGTGTGGGGATATTTGATAGATAATATATTTATATATATTTTAAAGGATTTAATTCTCATATTTATGATATTATATCATTAATTGGATATTATTAATTAGAGTTTATTATTTTATGATAAGTGATAAAGAATTCCTAACTTTAGTTGGAACTGGGCTTATTTGGATTTAAATCATAAGGAAATTCGGATTTATTGGGCTGCACGAGCATCCACCATTGTTTGGGCCTTAACTTGAGTTCTAGACATCAGATTTAGGCGATCTTACAGCCCATGCGAAGCTAATAGAATTATCTAAAGTTTAGAAGTGGTTCCACATCAAAATTCTAACTGAATTAGCCCAGAATCAGGCCTGAAAAATAGCCTACGAATTTTACATCGGAGTCCAATATATTTTGGGAAAAATATTAAAATTCTTTATTATATTTTGTGACGGCCTCCAAACCCGGTTCATAAGTTTGGGGTTCACAACACACACATACACACACTATATAAACCTGTATATGAAATATTATAAGTAATGACCCTTCTTTACACAACCATGGAAGTATGAAAACAAGCCACAATCTTAACTTGTATTACATCGTATCAAATCCCAACTAGTTTAACTTACAACAGATATTGAAATCATTATTATAAGCTTATATAACTCAAAATTAAATATAAAGCTCCTGTTAGCTCGATCCAACTCGACCTGGAATCCTAGCTCGCACACTGGACCGGAGATCTTTGCTACCAACCATTTTCTTTTAATTTAAACTGTAGAATAACATAATAGATTCGCAAGAGTGAGCTAACTAGTTCAGCAAGTTATAATGACAATAACTGAGGTTAAACAATGATTAATTGAATTGATTCAGAAGAATCAAGTTTCTTGTCAAACAATCATTAGAATTGGATATTCACTTTAAATTTTAAAATCAAGGTTAGGCTGCTGATCAGTCACGCACTAACCCCAAGCAAGGCACGCATCTATGCTCTATAAACTGGATCAAAGGCACACATTGGCCTAATACGACCACGAGTCTGGTCTGACCACGAATCTAGTCCACATAAAAAAACTATCCAACTTTAAAATAATTCAATATGATAAATATTGTAATTCAATAAAACAGAATCATAATTAACATTGATAAGACATTTATCTCAGAGAATAATGCAATTTTTGTGTATCATCAGGGCATATCAAGGTATGTATGAAGAATGGTTTCAAGCCCGTAGAAGAATCAGGTAATAAATGAACAATGGTTCAATGGTTATACAAGGTTTAGTTCTTTGATGTTAAAAGGTGTTGTAGAATATATATGTCTATATATGTTCAAGCAATTCTGTTCCAGTGTTTGGTGTACGGTGTATATTTATTTGTGGAGTAGTATCGTATTTGTGTGGTTTAGTATCTGGGATATCAACAATTGATGGTTTACCAGGAATAAGACATACAACTCAAGTATCAAATGATATAATCAGGGTTAGGGTTAAGCAACTCAACTATCACATGCTAACATATGGTATGTCTCAAGGTATATTCAAAGCATTTGTAATATAAAACAAGAACTAATCAGGGTACTTGCAATATGTTTCAAGAAAGTTTCAAAACACTTGCCTGATCACAAATGATTTCCAACTTCATTTGTACTCGTCTAACGGTTCTATTCAACAACCACTTGTCTTCTTTTTTAATGCATCACTTCTACTCATTGATGTATTTACTGATCACTTGTTTTTTTTCTACACCTCGTTTACTCTGATAGGCATCACAAGTATCTATCAATACTCAATCTCATATTATTCTAATCGTCACATAGACGCATAAGCTTTTATCTACCCTTCGTTTCACCCAAATCCGATTTACGGATTGAAAGTTATGAACAAAATAGTCAAAAAAATAAACACATAGCCATATAACACATTAATCAGATAGCACATAACACATTGCACGCAATGTATTCGATAAAAATAATTTTTCAAAGAAGCCCCAGGGTTAAAATGATTTTTCGGGTATTTAATATGAATTTTAGAATATTTTTCGGAATTAAAACGGGTACCAGAATCATTTTATAAATAAATAACAAGGTTCAAATACCCGAATCTGACTTTAAAATCATTTAATAATAATTATCGAGTCTTGAACATAATTTAGAAAAATATTTTAAACCTCGAAACTATTTTTCAGAATTTTTAAATCAAAAGAAATAATTAAATCTAATTAAATAATTAAATAAAATTATTTAATTAATTATTTAATCAGTTAATACTTAAATTAATTGACCAATTAAATAATTAATTATTAACTAAAATTAATTAATTAAATAATTTAAATTTATTTCCGAATTTATAAATATTTAAAATGAATTTTAGAAATTAAAATTGAATTTTAGAAATTGAAAATATAATTTTTGAATTATTTTTAAATAGAAAATTCTAGAAACAAGATTTGGAAATGCAACTGGACCAAAGAGGATTAAAACCAGGCCGTTTTCAGGAAAACGGGTCAACAATTGGGTTGCCAAGAACAACCCAGGCCCACCGGAATATTTGCAGAATCCGGCGAGGTCGGGGAACTCCGGTGACCCCAATTAGTGCCCAAATCAACATGGTTTAACAGGGTTTTTGTGTGGAAATCACTCACAACCTTCCCAAACACACAATTCAAGCAACAAATGTTACAAACAGTTCCTGGAACTCAGAGTCCGACCCAAAATCATAAAAGACGGCAAACTCGATTTTCTTCCGATTACACAAACCAGGAATCCTCCGTACTTCAAACCAGTACCAATCGACTCCTTTTTAAATGATCTATAAACTGGTAGCAATCAATTCAACTGATAACCCTCGAATCAAAAACGCCTAAATTTGAATTAAGAACATCCATACTATATAAACCCTAATTTCTTTAATTCGATAATCAAACACACATTCGAACATGTTATTGAACTCAAAATTCAACATATAATATACCAAATTGACCTAAATTTCATGATCTACAACATGCAATCATCAAAACACATAAATAACTTCAAAATAAAAAAGTCATAATTTAATCATAATTAAATGTAAATTTAAATAAAAATATAAAAAAATACCACTTGAATCTGCAGTTAAATAAATTGAAGAACTTGATTCTACTTGGCACGAGCTTCGATTCGACTACTTGCACGCCAAAATCGGAGTTCGATAACGCCTTCGAATCCTCGTTTGATTATGAAAAACACGATGAATAATATTATTTCTCTGGATTATTATATAATTGTACTAATTATTTGTGTTTATCTGTACAAAATAAGATATTGTATTGGCTATTTATATTTACGGAATATTGGTACCCCACAGGATATATAAATAGAATACTTAATCGTTAAGTATTAATAAAACTGACCCTATTTGGTACCGGTTTTAGGATAATTATCAAACCAGGCTTTTGTAAATATAGTCTTGGTCTCAGCGCTTTAGTTACACGAATTACGAGAAGATAATATAATGGTTTAATCAAAATATCCCGTTTTTTCGAAAATACGAGTTTTATCGGTTTACCGAAACGAAAATAGTATCGTAAAATTTGTACCGAGAACCGTACTGGTAAAACCGTACTCCGGATTGAAAAAGTCAAAACACTTAAAATGCTCGGAATAATCAACTAGATTAGAAAGGAGTTTTCCCGAGACTCCCGGGTAGTAAAAATGGTTGAAGTTAGACGATTCTCGATTATTCCAAATGATTTATAATTAATATGAAAAATAATTTATTAAATCTATAAATCCTTTATAAAATCAATAACAACATATAAATCACTAGAAAAATATCAAAATTATCTATACTTTATTTTAGACATATAAAAATTAAAATTCTCAAATTTTATCACATATAAACACCCAAACACAGATACCAATTAACAGATAATTCACCAAATGCATATAATAATCACATAATATTTATTTATTGACAAAAATAATTACACGTCATATCCCGGATATTACATCCTACCCCCTTAAAAGGATTATGTCCTCAGAATCTCCTAAGTAAATAAATGAGGGTACTTTTCACGCATATCACTTTCTAACACCCAGGTTGACTCTTCAACCCTTGGGTCTCTCCAAAATACTCTTACTAAATTGACAACTTTATTCATTTCTAGAATCTCTATTGCTTCTCAACATAAGACAATTCTGCCTGAAGTTCTATCGGCTCATATTCTATCACATACCTAGAATCTAAACTGCAATTCTTAAGCGTTGACACGTGAAAGATATTATGAATGTGCTTCATATGCGGGGGTAACACCAATTCGTATGCTACCTTGTTCGACACGCTTCAAAATTTCAACAGGTCCAATGTATATAGGACTCAGCTTTCTTTTCTTTCCAAATATGGATAATCCAGTCCACAGTGATGCCTTCAGCAACACTAGATCTCCTTCTTCAAACTCCATGCCCTTTCTAGCTTGATCTTCATATTTCCTTTTGACAACTTTGTGCTGCAATTAGCCTTTTCTGAATAACTTCGACAACTTCTTTTGTCTGTTGCACCAACTCTGGTTTAAGTATCTTACGTTCTCCAACTTCATCCAGTGAAAATCTTTCATTAATAGGTAGAAAATGAGCTGGCTTGGTTAGTCTATCCACTATAACCCAAATGGCGTCGTGGTTCACTTTCGTCCTTGGTAATTCGACTATGAAATCCAGAGTAATATGCTCCCATTTTCATTCTGGAATCTCTAATGGTTACAATAATCCACTTGGACTTTGATGTTCCGCTTTAACTTTTTGACATGTATAACATTTGCTAACTCATTCCGTAATCTCTGTTTTCATATCTGGCCATCAATAGTTCTCCTTTAAATCTCTGTACATCTTGGTACTCCCTGGATGGATTGAATACTTAGAATTGTGGGCTCCCTGTAGAATCTCATTCTTCAACTCTGTCGTTGGTAGAATCCAAATTCTGGAAAAAAATATGAGAATACCTTGATCATCTTTCTGAGTGCATAACCCCTCGCCTACCAAACTGTTGATATCCTGATCCATTATCTCTTCTTGGCATCTCTTTATCATCTTTAACAACTCTGGCTGAAAGGTCGTAGTATACATCTTCGCTTTTGTTGGCTTACAAACTCTGACTTCCAGTTCCAACTTTGAAACTCCTTATATAACTCTCCTGGTACATTCTACACATTCAATCTCTCTTTTTGTTGTGAATATGTTGTGAACTTGATGATTTAATTAAAAAAACACCTTAGTAGCTTTAACTTAGTGAAAAATGTAGCACTCGACGGATAAGGAATATAGTCCCGACGGATAACTCAATATAGTCTCGACGGATGATGGTTTATTATCCATCGAGTGAGTAGCTTATGTAACAATAAATCATGTAGCATTTTCCTGCAAACACCTTTGTATAGATTCTGTAGTAGCTTATGAATCATGTAGACTGCTAGTATATGTGCAAAATAGGTTGATTAAATGTAAATAGATGGTGTCTTGCAATTCTGCACAAATGAAATAGAGTCAAGTGATAAATGGCTACCCGACAGATGATCAACAAAGCCACCGACGGATGATCAACAAGGCAACCCTACGGATGATCATATACCCGACGGATGATCAATTCAAACATCCGTTGACAGTGACAACACAGTCACATGCATCGAGTGTATGCAAAAGGAATGTGGAAGCCTATTCAACTGGGTTTTTTAGAATAAAGAAGCATTGCCAATTCCATGCTAATATGAAGATATTCAAAGATGCTGGAATAGAGTAATGAAGTAGCATAGTATTAGACTTGATGGGTTTTGTTTTATTATCTTGTCTTATTACTGTGTAATCTTGGTGATATATAAACCAAGAGTAGCAAATAGAACAACAAGAAGTAACTAAGCAAGCATTTTCTCATAGAAACATTTGTAAGCTGTATCCTTAGCATTTCTCTGTAAGTTTAGTTGTTCTTATTTGTAAGCAGCTGTGGGCTATTCAAGCTTCACAGAGTTCTCTTGATATATATATCTCTGGTGGATACATTCAAATCCACCAGAAAGTTTTAAAGACTTGTGTTTTTATTAGTTTGTGTTTTTGATTCATATTTAACTTGTTATTCCGCACTTTGCAAATCAAAACACTGTTATATATATATCTTAAGTTAGAACATTTTATAATCCAGAAAAAGTTTAAAGAATTCCATTCAACCCCCCTTCTGTAATTCTTGTTGCATTGTTAGGAACTAAAAATTGGTATCAGAGCAAGCTCTTAAAGAACAAAGAGTTTAAAGATCACAACAAACAGCAAGATGAACAAGAAGGATGTTGGAGTCAAGATTCCTTTTCTGGACAAAGACAATTACCATCACTGGAAGGTAAAGATGCATCTTCATTTACTTTCTCAAGATGAGGCCTATGTAGATTGCATAGAGAGAGGCCCTCATGTACCAGTAAGAGCTGCAACTGGAAATGAGCCATCAGTTCCCAATCCAAGGCATGAATGGTCAGATCCTGATATTGAACAAGTCAGGAAGGACAAGAAGGCCATGAATATTCTGTTTAATGGAGTTGATGGTGACATGTTTGACAACATCATCAATTGCAAAACTTCCAAGGAAGTTTGGGATACAATTCAGATTATATGTGATGGCGCTGAACAAGTTAGAGAAAACAAGATGCAGCTACTAATTCAGCAATATGAGCATTTCCACTTTGAAGAAGGTGAAACTCTCACTGATATCTTTAGTAAATTTCAAAAGCTACTAAATGCTCTAAAGCTGCATGGAAGAGTCTACCAAACTAAAGATTCTAACCTCAAATTTCTGAGATCCCTACCAAAAGAATGGAAACCAATGACAGTCTCCTTGAGAAACTCACAAGAATACAAGGAGTTTACACTAGAGAGACCGTATGGCATTTTAAAGACTTATGAGCTTGAAATAGAGAAAGATGAAAGAATGGAGAAAGGGAAAAAGAAAGGAGGGACCATTGCACTGGTTGCTGAGTTAGAGAAAGAGAAGGAGATGATGATTGAAGCTGTTGAGTCTACTTCAAAGGTCTGTGAAAATAAGGGCAAGGGGCTAGTAGCAGAAAATGAAGATTCTTTGAGCCAAGATGATATGGATGACATTGATGAATATCTAGCATTTCTTTCCAGAAGATTTTCCAAGCTCAAGTTCAAGAAGAACTTTGGAGCATCCAAGCCAAATAAAAAAATGGTGGATAAATCAAATTTCAAATGTTTCAAATATGGCTTGGCAGGGCACTTTGCCAGTAAGTGTAGAAAGTCAGATTCCAGCAAGAAGAAGTTTGATCCTCTGGATTATAAACAAAAATATTTTGAGTTGCTCAAACAAAAGGAAAGGGCTTTCATTACACAAGAAAATGACTGGGAAACAGATGGTCTGGATGAGGATGAGGATATCAGCTATGTCAATCTAGCCCTAATGGCCAAGTTTGATGAAACAGAGAAAAGTTCTTCAAGTAATCAGGTAATCACCACTAACCTTGCACATTTATCTAAAGGTGAGTGTAACGATGCAATAAATGACATGTCTACAGAATAATATCTGTTAGGTCACACACACACTGTAGAGGGGGTGAATACAGTGTATAGTACACTCAAATCGAACTTTAAGATCTTAAGTAACAGAAAACAAACTTTATTGAAACAATAAACTCTGTTACAGTATGAAACTGTTACCTCTCAGTGATGAACAAATATCACGAGAGCTGCTAGGGTTACATAGAATAATAACTTCGATAATGATAACACTTATAGTGTAAACCCTATGCCTGTGTTTATATACTACACAGTTACAAGATAATCGCTAATTGATATGGAATATAATTCTGCTTCCTAAAATATATCAATCAGATATCTTTTCTTCCAAGTATTCCATTCTTCACGGAATTCCTTCTTCATGCATATCTCTTCTTATGTTTATCTCGATCTTCTTTCCTTTAATCAGCTACTGTCCTTATCTGATTGTCCTTCAGCACTTAAGTTCTGATATCTATCTTCTGATGATTATCTCCTGATAATATAAGTACTGATATCCTTAAGTCCTGACTTCCAGTATAAGTACTGATCAACAGTTAAGTACTGATTTATCCTGTTCACGTAAGATCTGAAAGCTAAACATAAAACATATTAGCCATGACATTATCAAATATATCTAACAATCTCCCCCAACTTGTAAATTAACAAAATATACAAGTTTAACAGATATTTGATGATGTCAAAAACATTAAGTACAAATGCATGAGAAATAGACTAGATAACTACAACTTACAGTCCTTAAAGTTTTTACCAATTTCAACTTCTGATAACAACTTCAATCTGTATAAATATCATAATTTAAGCAGTTGTAGATCTTCGACTTGGCTTCTTCATTTTCTGATCTCTCTGATGTCAGGAGTTGTTCTGAGATAGTTCTTCAACAAACATTTCTCAGCATATCTTAGTTCATCAATCATTCTCCTTTTAACACCTTTAAGCTCTGCAGTATCTTCACCAGTTTGAAAGATTGCAACTCTGAGATCATTAATCTTTGCTTTTCTTAACTCCTGATCTAGTCTTATGACATAAGCTTTGTCAGATTCAAGATTGAATTCAAGTCCCTTAATACCAAGATACGTTCTGATCTGTGCAGTATTAGGCTTCATATCAACAATATCACCATTGTGATCTCTGTACTTTGGAACATATATGCTGTCAGACTTAACAGAATAAAGCCTTTTCTGTCTCTGAATCTGTTCTTTTAAGTAGTTTGCAGCAGTCTCTGTTATTCTGTCATCCACTTGAAGTAAGAAAAGTACATGCTCCAATTCTTCAAAATACTTCAAAGGAATGGCATTTTGTCTTATATGATAAACCCTACCATCTGTCATGAAATACAACATGATGTATTCTTTCAAGTAGGTATGGTAAACCATCTGTACAGATTCCAGTTGATTCAATCTCTCAGGAGTTGCTCCAATACCTGGTTCACTCAAGGAAGTTGGATCATTGGTAGTGTTGTGTACTCTTCTTTCATCAGCACTTCCCAATCCAGTTTTATCTCTAGCTTCCTTTCCAGTAACTACTCTTGCTTCAAAACCACTTGCAGTAGTCTTCAAAGATTGAGTCTGTTTTGCTTTAGTGAATCCTGGTAGGAGTGTTTTAGATCTATTTTCTGATATCAAGTTAACTTGAGCACTGTCAGAGGTTACTTGCTTCTTTTGAATATCAGAACTTACAATTTCTTGACTCTGAACAACTTGAGCCATGTCAGAGGTTGTTTTAAGAACTTTTCTTGTAGTCAGAGCAAGATCATCTTTTCCATCAGTAATTTCTTCTTCCTCAGGAGGTACATAAGGCTTGATAGGTTCACCAACCTTTTCTTTACCCTTGGATCTTGGATCTATCTGTGGTTGTGATCTAGCCAAAGTTGCTTCAGTATGTATCCTTTCTTTGATCACAATGCCTTTAGGTTTTGGAAGTAACTTTTTACCAGAAGCTTCAGATTTAGATGTGACTTTCTCTGATTTAAGTCTGGCTTCTTCTTCCTTTAAACTTTCCAAGTCCATCCCTGGATTTTCTTGAAGAAATAACTGTCTTGACATTTCCTCATCAAGATCTAGAAGTTCATCAGAACTTATCCTTTTACCAGCAGCAGAACTTATTCTTTTCCCAGTATCAGAACTTGTTCTGTGACTAGCTTGTCTTGATGTAAACCTTCTACCTTGACTATGACCACTACCCATTCCAGAGGTTCCTTGGTCATCTTTTCCATCATCCTTTCCTTGCAGTGTCTTGTTGGTTTTGCATTTGGACTTAATTACCTTCTCCCCTTTTTGGCATCAGCAGGTAATAAAAGAGAGATAAGTAGTTCCACTGAGGTCTGGATTTCAGTAAGTTGCGATTGCTGAGAAGCTTGATTTGTCAGAATTTGATCAATCCGAGCTTGTTGTTTCTCTTGAGTTTTCTCAATATAAGCAACCCTGTCAATGGTAGGTTGGAAGAACTTTTTCTTATCAATTTTCCAAACTTGTTCCTGTTTGATAAAGTTCTCCTGAATCTTGTGTAGCTCTGCATGAGTATTGGAATGAAGACCTTGTAGATGTTTAGTACTCAATGTAGTGACTCGAAGCTGGGTTTTAAAATCATCAGAATTTAACATTTCATCAGCTTTAGTCAAGTGCTCAGCAAGATGTAAAACATTTGGAACACATGAAACTGAGTTCCATTCCTTAGTCCACTCCTGACCTGCAGGAGTTTCACTCCAAGGTACTGGTGCATCCCTGATAACAAACTCCTTTACCAGTTCAGACTTAGGAAGAGTCGGTGGAGGAGTATGTCCTGAAGGACCTGCTTCATCAGCATCTACAGTTGTAGCAGCTTCACCAGTATCTCCAACATTTGCAGCATCAAAACTTAAAGAATCAGTATCTTCTGATAAGACAACAGTGTGAGTAGCAATGGAGGCTTCAACATCCTCTAATTGCTGATCTGATACTAAGTTCTGATCAACAGCCATATCCTGATGCTCACCTAAAATCTGATCATCAGCATCTTGATGCAGAGAAGGTGTTGTTGATAACTCTGGAGTTTGAACAGCATCAATAACAGGTGTTGTAGAAGTATTATTTGTTGTTGGAGCTTCTAAGAAAAGTATTTCAGGCACAACCAGGTTCTGAATATCAATTTCAGCACTTGTGCCTGGATCAACAAGAGACACAGATGGTGAGTTAGCCTTGTCAGATACAGCTTCCTGAGATGGAGTTGATGGAGAAGAAGTGACTGGAGCAAATTCCTTGTCTTGTGAGAACAGAGATTCCTGATCCTCTTCCTTAGCTGCTTCCTCCTCATCATCTGAAACTGGCCTTTGTGCCCTCTGTTTCTTGTACTTCCTTGTTGATTTGGATTCCTTGGGAGTTTCAGAAACTATCATGCGTCTAAGCCTCTTGAGAAGCGTAGAACCCCCAATTGCAGAATCCTTCTGAGAAGTTGCTTCTCAGCTTCAACCATCACAGGTTCTGAAGAAGGAATCTGTTCCTCAGAATCTGATTCATCTCTCAAAGTAAATCTCCTCCTCTTTTGAGGTGTTTGAGGAACAGTCTTTGTTCTCTTTGGCTTAGAGGATGTAGGCTTCACAGTAGGTGCTGAAGAAGAAGGTTGAGCAGTCTGTGAAGTGGAGAGATAGGATTTGAGATAAGTTCTGAGGGTAGGTTGAGTAGAATGAGAGGTAGGTACTGAGGTTGATGGATTTTGGTTATGGTGAGTTGGTTGAACATTTGAGTAAACAGATTTGTAAGTAGCAGGATCAGCATTTACCAGAATCTGTTTCACAGACTGAGGAATCTGTAATTGTCTCACCATTGATTTCTTTGTGTCAGTATTTATCAGGTCGTTAAAGTACCTTTTTGCAACCTTAAAAGGTGGGGTTTGAGTGCTGACTAACTGGGGTTCAGCAGTACAATACGTATAAATAAGTTGACAGAATCGAGCAAAATAAACAACATCTCGATCCTCTGTCATCCTATCCCCAATAAAACTAATTATTCCAGTTGCAAAGTCAAAATGAGTTTGATGGATAATAGCATACCCTATGTGCTGACTCAGAATTGGGATAGCATCAAAATTTGAACATTTGTTCCCAAAAGCTTTGGTGATGCAATCAAAGAAGAAACTCCATTCTCTTCTGATATTAGCCCGTTTCAACTGTCCAAGTTTCGTCAGACTCTTTTCATATCCCAATTCAGCCATTAACTCCCGAAGGGCTGAGTCCTCTGGAACTGAGAAAGTACAATCCTCGGGAAGATGTAAAGCCCTGCGTACTGTACCAGGAGTGACTACAAAAGATGAATCACCCACTTGGAAGATAATACTGGGAGTTCCACGGTTACCACCATCATCAAAAATGCCAGTCCTCCAGAACCTCAGAACTTGTTGACTTGAAAATAATTCAGGCTGAGTTAAGGCGTACCCAACCTCACTATGTGCAAGAAGATCTTGCACAAAGTGCAATTCAGATGGAGCTTCAGCATGATCAAGAATTGCAGCATAGTTGTTTGGAACAAACTTTGCTCCATCAATGATTAAATCCTTTGGTGCCATGTGAAAAAAAAATTGAGAATTAAGTATGCCTGATAGGTGTTTGATATAATATCTGTATGAAAACAACGAAAATAGTAAAGTGAAGGAGAGTAAAAGTAAGAAGAGAGATAAAAGATGAAGAAATTAAAAAGATTAAAGAAATCTTCTCTCTGTTGTACTTATACAAAAAAATATTACCGTTGGACACCTGTCAGACATGCAGTAATAACGGATAGTTACTGGGCTCGAGAAAACAGTAATCATTACTTACCCATTTGCCGAGTTTCAAGGAAAAACTGTTCCATTTATCAAGGGAAACAATTCAAATTTTAACCCGTTATCACTGATTGAATTATTTGTCACTGCAACATTAATATTCTGAAAATAAATCATGTTAAAAATGACCGAGATAATTTCGATGAATAAGTGCTGACAGAGAATCAGAACTTAAATAAAAAAAAATTTAAATGGTCATCAGAATATCAATCAGGATTTATCAACACAAGATAAAATAACTCAGAGACAAAATCTTGAAGTAAAAACAGTTTTCATTAATATATCAAGTCAATACATTTATGAAATGGAAATGACATCAATACTTATACAAGATTTTCCCTAAGCTTCTAATCCTAACGTCAACAGCTTTAGTCCTAGCTAAGAAGCCTGACAAAGCTGATGATGAAGAAGAACAGGAAGAAGACGAGATTAAGTCATCTTCCTCTTCCTATCTTCGACGAACAAGATGGCGAGTCGTATAATTCGCTCTTGCTGACGGATAGCTTCCCGCCTTTCCTCCTCCAATCGCTCCAGATGGCGATGGTAATCCATATAGAAGAATAGAAGGTGAGTTAGCACCTCCTGTGGGACAGAATCCCAGATCTCCTCAGGAATGGCTGTTACATGCCACTCTTGCTGCCAATCGGCACAACTTAGCTCCATTATGAAGGTTTGGTTGTTCAAAAACATGTTGTATCGAACCATTGTGTTTTTGATAGAAGAAGGAGGATAAGTGTGTGAGAAGAATGTGATGGAAAGACTGATGTGAAGTGGTTGCTTATATAGGCAAGAGAATGCCAAGAGACGCAAAGATATTTAATGCTGACAGGTAGAATTAATTCTACCTCATCTCCCTAGACTTTGAAAAAGAATAACAGTCATTGGAAAGAGGAAGCATGGTCTAGACCGCACAAAACACAAGAAACAGTGGTCTGTTCAAGTACAAATACCATTAATCCTAATCACAGTGACTATTAATCTTCCACTTCAACATATTCGAGTACAAACTGAGACTGTTATCAAATTTTATTCAAAGATAAGCCAAGTAAAGGATTAGACTGAGAAATCAGAACTTAGACATATACCAGAACTTAACAGTCATCAGAACATAATTTCTTAACTCGAAAAAGGAATGCCTATCTTAGTAAATACTCATACAAGTTCTGAGTTATGGACGTCAGTACTTAATCATCAGAACGTGTAACTTAGAACTTGTCCTCAGAATTTGTGCAATAATGACACATTGACTGTTTTATCTAAAATAACATAGACCACCACAGAAATTTTCATCATTCAGATGGAGTGATTAGTGTGTGCATTAAGCTAAAAACAGACAAAGAGTAAAGTCTGATTCACTGCAGTACATCTTAGAAATAAGGCATAACTAAAATTTTGCTAAAGATCTGTCATTGTCCTGAAACCGAATGAAGAATGAGTTTATGCTTGAGTCCACCTCAACTGTTTTGTGCTAATTTTATGCATCTTTTGAAATTCTATTTTACAGTGGCTTCTCAGTGTAAGTGAGTCACGACTGTTTATCAGAATTTATGCTATTTTCAGATTATTTCTCCAGTAATCATAGAGTGTGAAAAGTCACCAAGAAAATATTTTGCTTTTCTGATGCATATTTACTTAATACCAGCAATGCACTTGGGTCGTCCCTTCCACATTTTTACTCTAGATCTCAAAGGAGTACCTGATTTTAATCTTTGATCTTTTTGCTTTTGCTTTTGATAAGAGAGGTCTATCAGCACTAAGTACATTCAGCAGTTTTACTAGTATCAGAACTTAACAGATGAGTAGCATTATTCTAATTTGTGACTTAGTAATAAGATATACAAAGTGAACTTAACTAAGCTCAGTTATCAGAATTTGCTAGTGTCATAAGATTTCCACTGAAATAATTACTTCTTCCATGGAATCATTTGTTTATTGAAGACTACTAGGTCAGTATCTAGCACAGTTATCCTCATAGGATTGAATAGGTACTAGAACAGATAAATCACTTATCAGAGTTTAGAAACATATATTAGACAACAGTTAGTACTTAAAGACATTTATCAATTAAGCACAGAATACACAATGAGATGAATTCTGTAAATACTGAGCATAAAGTCTGATAACACAGAACAAGTCTAAGCAGATTTAGAGAAGGAACCTGAAACCATTCCAAGTTCATTTACCAATCTTGTAAAAGTAGCTTCACATAATGGTTTTGTGAAGATATCTGCCAACTGTTGATCTGTGGGAACAAAATGCAATTCCACTGTACCTTCATCCACATGTTCCCTGATGAAGTGGTACCTGATGCTGATGTGCTTTGTCATTGAGTGTTGAACTGGATTACCTGTCATAGCAATAGCACTTTGATTATCACAGTAAATAGGGATTTTGAAATATGTTAACCCATAATCCAGTAACTGATTCTTCATCCAAAGAATCTGTGCACAACAGCTTCCTGCAGCAATATACTCTGCTTCTGCAGTTGATGTGGAAATTGACTTTTGTTTCTTGCTGTACCAAGAAACCAATCTGCCTTCAAGAAATTGGCAGCTTCCACTTGTGCTTTTCCTGTCAATTTTGCAACCTGCAAAATCTGCATCTGAGTAACCTATTAGTTTAAAATCTGATTCTCTAGGATACCATAATCCCAGAGCAGCTGTTCCTTTAAGATACTTAAAGATTCTTTTTACAGCTGTTAAGTGAGGTTCTCTTGGATCTGCTTGAAATCTTGCACAAAGACAGGTAGCATACATGATATCAGGTCTACTAGCAGTTAGATAGAGTAGAGAGCCAATCATACCTCTGTAGTCAGTAATATCTACTGATTTACCGGTATCCTTATCCAGTTTTGTTGCAGTGGCCATTGGAGTGGATGCACTTGAACAATCTTGCATTCCAAATTTCTTTAGCAAGTTTCTGGTGTACTTGGTTTGACAAATAAAAGTGCCTTCCTCATTCTGCTTGACTTGAAGGCCCAGAAAGTAGCTAAGTTCCCCCATCATACTCATCTGATATCTTGACTGCATAAGTTTGGCAAACTTCTTGCAAAGTTTGTCATTTGTAGATCCAAAAATGATATCATCAACATAAATCTGGACTAGAAGTAAGTCCTTTCCATGGTTGAGGTAGAACAGTGTTTTGTCTATTGTCCCTCTGTTGAATCCACTTTCCAGAAGAAACTGAGCTAAAGTCTCATACCATGCTCTAGGAGCTTGCTTAAGTCCATAAAGTGCTTTGTCAAGTCTGTAGACATAATCTGGATGTTTGGTATCTACAAAACCTGGAGGTTGTTCAACATATACCTCTTCCTCCAATTCTCCATTGAGAAAAGCACTTTTCACATCCATTTGAAAGACAGTAAACTTTTTGTGAGCAGCATAAGCCAAAAATATCCTTATGGCTTCTAACCTAGCAACTGGTGCAAATGTTTCATCATAATCAATTCCCTCCTGTTGAGAATATCCTTTTGCAACTAGCCTTGCCTTATTCCTTGTAATTATGCCATCACTGTCAGTTTTTTTTCTGAATACCCACTTTGTACCAACAACAGATCTATTCTTTGGTCTTGGTACTAGGATCCAAACTTTGTTTCTTTCAAATTCATTCAACTCTTCCTGCATTGCTTGCACCCAATCAACATCTTGAAGAGCTTCTTCCACTTTCTTTGGCTCAGTCTGAGAGAGAAAAGAATTGTAAAGACACTCATTTGAAGTACCTATTCTAGTTCTGACACCTGCATCAGGATTTCCAATTATCAAATCAGGTGTATGTGATTTTGTCCACTTCCTTGCAGATGGAAGGTTTTCTCTAGAACTGGATGCTCCCCCATGATCCATGCTATCTTCATTTTCATTTTCTGATGCTCCCCCTGAAACTATGCTCTCTGAGTTGGATCCTTCAGTATTTAGATTTTCAGTACTGTCAGTACTTGGCTTATCAGAACTTGACGAATCAGAATTTGAAGAGCCAGAGGTATGTTCTGATGCTTCTTGAGATGTGATAATATCTTGAGTATGCTCCCCCTGCATTGGTGCATCTTCCTTTGACGTAGTCACCACAGTTTCAATAACATCAGAGTTTAATCCATCAGAGATTACAGTATCAGGACTTAGACTGTCAGGATTTTCAGTATCAGAATATGAGTCTTCATTTTCAAATCTCAGCTGATCATGGTCAACGAAATCTTTAAGACCAGTGATCTTCTTGTCATCAAAAGAGACATTGATAGATTCCATGACCACTTTTGTTCTCAAATTATAGACTCTGAAGGCTTTTGTGGAAAGTGGATATCCAACAAAGATTCCTTCATCAGCTTTTAGATCAAACTTTGATAGCTGTTCAGGATGAGTCTTGAGAACAAAACACTTGCATCCAAATACATGAAAATATTCCAGATTTGGCTTCTTTTTCTTCACCATCTCATATGGTGTTTTTCCATGCTTGTTAATGAGTGTTGCATTGTGAGTAAAACAAGCAGTCTGCACAGCTTCAGCCCAGAAATAGGTTGAAAGCTTTGCTTCTTCAAGCATTGTACATGCAGCTTCAACGAGAGTTCTATTCTTCCTTTCAACAACTCCATTTTGCTGTGGAGTTCCAGGAGCAGAAAATTCCTGCTTTATTCCATGGCTTTTGCAGAACTCTTCCATTATCAAATTCTTGAACTCAGTGCCATTATCACTCCTTAAAATTTTCACAGAATCTTTGACCATTTTATCCAGCTGTTTGACATGATCAATCAAGATAGATGCAGTTTCACTTTTTGTGTGCAAGAAATACACCCATGTGTATCTGGTGAACTCATCCACTATGACCAACGCATACTTCTTCTTTGCAATAGACATGACATTTACTGGACCAAATAGATCAACATGTATAAGATGATAAGGCTCAAGAATTGATGATTCAGTCTTGCTCTTGAATGAAGATTTTCTTTGTTTGGCTTTCTGACATGAATCACAAAGACCATCAGGAGCAAATACTGTGTTTGGCAATCCTCTCACAAGATCTTTCTTGACCAGTTCATTTATATTGTTGAAATTTAAATGAGAGAGTTTCTTATGCCAATTCCAGCTTTCTTCAATTGATGCTCTACTTAACAGACAGATTGCAGAGCCATCAGTACTTGTTGAAAGCTTAGCTTCATAAATGTTACCACGTCTGTATCCTTTCAGAACAACTTTGCCTTTAGATTTACTCACAACTTCACAGTGTTCTTCAAAGAAATCAACATGATAACCTCTGTCACAGATTTGACTTATACTCAGTAGGTTGTGTTTAAGTCCTGAGACCAGAGCTACTTCTTTAATGATGACATTCCCAAGATTGATATTGCCATATCCCAATGTTTTTCCAATGTTGCCATCTCCATAAGAAACACTTGGGCCAGCTTTCTCCACAAAGTCTGATAGCAGGGCCTTATTTCCAGTCATATGACCTGAACATCCACTGTCCAGAACTAGAATATTTTTCCTGTTGCCCTGCAATCACAAAGACCACTAATTATTAGTTTTAAGGACCCAGACTTGCTTGGATCATTTGGCCTTATTAAGTTTGTTAACATTTGCAGCGGATTCAGCATCAGAGTTTATGTTAACATTTTTCTTATCAGAATTTACATTATCAGACTTTGAATCAGAATTTACACTAGAAGGAACAATGGAAACTTTCTTCAAAGAAGGTTTTATTTGATAATAATCATAGTACAAACTATGATATTCCTTACAAGTATAAATGGAATGTCATAAACTACCACAATGAAAACAAGGATTTTGTGGTTTGTATCTAACTGACTGACTCTTAACTCCTGATTTTGAAGGTAAGAAGTTAATATTCTTATTTTTCCTGCAAAAAGAAGTCAGATGGTTAGAACTTCCACAGTTATGACATGTTTTCCTAGGAGCATCAGGAACAGGTTTATAATCATTGCTTTTATTCACACCTTCCTTTCCATTCCTATTTTTCCTAGGTGATTTTACCTTGTTTGCATTCTTGACATCTTTCAGCTTATGCTTAAGCTGCTTCTTTGTCATTAAGCCTATGTTTACTTCAGCTGTCTTTTCCTGTTTTAGTTTGTCAGAAGTTAATTCCTCTTTAACTTCTGATTTCTCATTATCAGACTTTACAGTTACAAACTTAACAGGTTTTAACTTTGGCTTTTGCTTAACAACAGGCTTAATTTCTTCAGTTCCTTTGTCATTCTTATTCTCTCCATAACCTAAGCCCTCTTTCCAATTTTCACTACTTAGCAAATTTTGAGTTGTTCTGCCAGAGTTAGTCCAAGTCCTAATTATCTCTCTTTCCTTTTCTAACTCAGTTTTTAGAGATTCATTCATTTTTAGCACTTCATCCCTAACATAAAAAGCATCATCTCTATCCTTCTGAGTTTGATGGAATATAACTAACTCTTTTTCTAAGAAATCATTTCTTTTCTTAAAAGCAAGATTTTCAGAAGTTAATCTTTCACATGTTAAGGTTTGATCTCTATAACTAACAAACATGGTTTTAAGATATCTTCTCAACTCATTAATATCATCAGTATGAAAAGCATAAGTAGTCTGAGGTACCTTTGTTTCAGCAGCTTCAGAACTGCTTTCAGCACTTTCTTTATCAGCATTTGCCATCAATGCATAGTTCTCCTCACTTTCAGAGTCTGAAGTGTCTGTCCAACTTTTCTGCTTTGTGAAAAGAGCCTTGCCTCTGTCACCCTTTACCTTCTTGCAGTCAGGAGATATGTGGCCTTTCTCACCACAGTTATAGCATTTAACATTGGTGTAATCTCCTCTGTCAGACTTTCCTCCTCTGCCTTCAGATCTTCTGAAATTCTTCTTATCAGAACTTATGCTTTTTCTGGAAAACTTCTTTCCCTTCCTGAACTTCCTGTATGCAATCTTGGTGATTCCTTTCACCATAAGAGCACGCAGTTTCATCATCTCCTCATCAGCATCGGTCTCAGGCAAGCTTTTAGAATCTGAGTCATCATCACTCTCAGAACTTGATGACTCAGTATCAGACTTTATGAAAAGAGCTTTACCCTTGTCTTTCTTTGAGGAAGCTGCCTTGGGGAATTCTTCTTCAGCCTTAAGAGCGACTGTCCTTGACTTTCCTCCTTTCCTCTTGCTTCTTTGTTCCATCTCCAGCTCATGAGTCTTGAGCATTCCATAGATTTCGTCAAGAGTTGTTTCATCAAGATTGTAGTTGTCTCTTATTGTCGTTGCCTTCAAATCCCAGCATTCAGGAAGAGCTAACAGGAACTTAAGGTTTGAATCTTCAAGATCATACTCTTTATCAACCAATGACAAATCATTCAAAAGTTTGACAAATCTATCATATAAATCATTCAATGACTCATTAGTCTTTGAGTCAAAGTGTTCATACTCTTGAGTGAGTATTGTCTTCCTGTTCTTCTTAATTGTGTCAGTTCCCTGACACCTTGTTTCCAGAGCATCCCATATCTCCTTAGCAGTCTTGCAGTTGATTACCCTGTTTGACATTACATTATCAATGGCACTATGCAGTAAGTGTCGTACCTTAGCATCCTTAGGAATTAATGTTATGTCTTCAGCAGTATAATCACTCTTCTCCTTTGGTACGGTCATTGCTGCTTCACCTGCAACTGCAACAGCGAGTTTGGTTGGTTTGTGAGGACCTTCCTTGATTCTATCCAGGTATTCAGGATCTGTTGCTTCCAGGAACATGGTCATCCTTACCTTCCATATGGGATATTCAGATGGTCTCAGTATGGGGACTCTGATGGTTTCATACCGACTCTGAATTAGTGTCTTTGGTGGTTCCTCAGTTGTGGTAGGCTTAGTTGGAGTTTCTGTGTCCGACATGATTGTGTTTGGATCTTTAACTGTATGTAAGTTAATAGATAGACTCTGATACCAATTGTTAGGTCACACACACACTGTAGAGGGGGTGAATACAGTGTATAGTACACTCAAATCGAACTTTAAGATCTTAAGTAACAGAAAACAAACTTTATTGAAACAATAAACTCTGTTACAGTATGGAACTGTTACCTCTCAGTGATGAACAAATATCACGAGAGCTGCTAGGGTTACATAGAATAATAACTTCGATAATGATAACACTTATAGTGTAAACCCTATGCCTGTGTTTATATACTACACAGTTACAAGATAATCGCTAATTGATATGGAATATAATTCTGCTTCCTAAAATATATCAATCAGATATCTTTTCTTCCAAGTATTCCATTCTTCACGGAATTCCTTCTTCATGCATATCTCTTCTTATGTTTATCTCGATCTTCTTTCCTTTAATTAGCTACTGTCCTTATCTGATTGTCCTTCAGCACTTAAGTTCTGATATCTATCTTCTGATGATTATCTCCTGATAATATAAGTACTGATATCCTTAAGTCCTGACTTCCAGTATAAGTACTGATCAACAGTTAAGTACTGATTTATCCTGTTCACGTAAGATCTGAAAGCTAAACATTAAACATATTAGCCATGACATTATCAAATATATCTAACAATATCATTTGTGTGTTACACTTAAGTCTCTTACTAAGGAAAATGCTAAAATCAAAGAAAATAATTTATTTTTAAGTGAGAGGAATAATGTGCTAGAGTCTCAATATATTGAATTCGAAAAATTGAGAATTGAGTGTAAAATTGCTAATGATGAATTAACTGAGTCCTTGAAGAAAGAAGAGATCTTGAAGAAGCAGCTTGAACGAGAACAGGAGGTGATTAAGGCATGGAAAACATCTAGAGATGTTCATGATCAAATCACCAAAGTTCAAGGTATTGAGTCCTTTTGTGATGCAGCCTGGAAGAAGGATAAGGAGAAGCTGGAATCCAATTTGGTTGAAGGATTGCTAACAGATGTGGACTCGAAGGATGATGAGAGTCATCCGTCGGATAATCAAAAGGATTATCGGTCGAGTGACATAAATCCTCATCCGTCGGCTGTGAGCAAACCAGTGAGTAAAGCAAAACTTGTCAAGTTAAATGAAAAATATGGATCAGTTTCCAAAAACTTCATTTCAGGAGAATCTAGTCAAGTGAAGAAGGAAAAGAAAGTGAATGTTGGTCATCTGTCTATCAAGCAATTGAATGACAGACTAGAAAAGATTGAGGTTAAAACATAGGCTAAAAGGAAAAACAATAGAAATGGTAAAGTAGGGATTAACAAGCATAACAACTACACACCTCATAAGTATGCTCCAAGAAAAATCTGTGTTAAGTATGGTAATGTAAATCATCTATCTGTTAATTGCAAAACTGCCATGACTACTTCCATATCTGTGCCACCTACTTTTCGCAACATGAATGTCATGCCTTCTATGCCTATGAATGTTATGTCTACACAGAATATGAATGCACAATTTACTAATATGCCATTTGCACCTAATCCTTATTATGCTGCATTTAGTATGCCTCAAATGCCATTTAGCATACCGTACTGGAATAACATATTTATTAATAGCATGCCATTTCCTGTTAATCAAAATGTGCATGATAATTCTATTGTAATGAATGGTTTCAAAGGCCTAACTCAAATGACTAAGGATGAATCTGATATCCCCAAGTCAAATGAGATCAAACCTAAGAAACAGAAAAAGAAAGCTAACAAGGCAGGACCCAAGGAAACTTGGGTACCAAAATCAACTTGATTTGATTTTAATGTGTTCAGGGAAACAGAAAGAATTTATGGTACTTGGATAGTGGTTGTTCAAGACACATGACTGGTGATTCTACCCTGCTCACAGAGTTCAAGGAAAGAGTTGGCCCAAGTATTACTTTTGGAGATGACAACAAGGGTTATACTGTATGATATGGCTTGATTTCAAAAGATAATGTCATCATTGAGGAGGTTGCCTTAGTACATGGTCTCAAGCACAATTTGTTGAGCATCAGCCAGTTGTGTGACAAAGGCAATTCAGTAACTTTCAACTCAGAAGCCTGTGTTATGACAAACAAGAGGAGTAACAAAGTGGTTCTCACTGGAGTGAGAAAAGCAAATATGTACTTAGCTGACTTCAACTCATCAAATGCGGAATCTGTTACTTGTCTTCTCAGTAAAGCAAGTCAAGATGAAAGTTGGCTATGGCACAAGAAGCTATGACATCTAAACTTCAAGACCATGAATGAACTTGTAAATAAAGAACTGGTTAGAGGCATTCCTCAAGTGGAGTTTTCTAAGGATGGACTGTGTGATGCTTGCCAAAAGGGAAAGCAAATTAAAGCATCATTCAGATTGAAGCTTGATTCAACAATTGAAGAACCTTTACAACTGTTACACATGGATTTGTTTGGACCAGTCAATGTGTTGTCCATCTCAAGGAAAAGATTTTGCCTAGTAATTGTAGATGATTTCTCAAAGTTCTCTTGGACATATTTCCTCAAGTCCAAATATGAGGCTAGTGAAATCATCATCAATCACATAAGGCAAGTCAACAATCATCCTGATTTTAAAGTTAGAAGAATCAGGAGTGACAATGGAACTGAGTTCAAGAATTCTGTCATGAGTGTATTTTGTGAAGAAAATGGGATTTTGCATGAGTTTTCAGCAGCAAGAACTCCACAATAAAATGGAGTAGTAGAAAGAAAGAATAGATCACTTATTGAAGCTGCAAGGACAATGCTTGAAGAGTCTAAATTACCAACATATTTCTGGGCTGAAGCTATAAATACTGCATGCTACACTCAGAATATTTCTATGGTTAATCAAGCAAAATGCATGACTCCCTATCAATTGTTCAAGAACAAGAAGCCAACTCTAAATTTTCTTCATGTCTTTGGCTGCAAATGTTATATCTTGAAAAATCAAACTGATCAGAATGGGAAGTTTTATGCTAAAGCAGATGAAGGAATTTTTTTTGGATATGGTGTTGGTAAAGCATATAGAGTCTACAATCTAAGAACCAAAATTATTGTGGAATCAATACATGTTGTGTTTGATGATAAAAAGATTGAAGGACTGCAAGATGGAGATTACCATGAGAGCCTCAAATTTGACAATGTGGAGATGGTTAGTGATGACAGTGATGATGAAAGTGATCAAGAAACAGTATCAAAGGATAATGCAGAAAAATCCACTACCAATGAAGCACAAAATTCAACATCTGTCGAGTTACAAAATGCTTCATCCGTCGGGAGACAATTTGCTTTATCCGTCGGGAGATAACCAGCTTCATCTGTCGGTACTCAAAATTCACCATCCGTCGGGTCATCAAAAGAAGCTGGAAGTCAGAATAGATCACTTACAGAAAGTTCCCCTTTCTCAAATCAAAGATCCATTAACTCAGGGGGTGTTTCTAATAATCAAAACCCAATCAAACATCAAGACAACAATGAGGCCTCTTCATCTAGAGCTAATCTACCACAACAAAGAAAATGGACAAAGGATCACCCCTTTGAGCTCATCATTGGTGATGTATCTTCTAGAGGTCAAATAAGGAGAGCAACTCAAGAAGAATGTCTATATAGAAGCTTCCTCTTTAAGGAAGAACCAAAGAAGGTAGAAGAAGCTCCTGATTGGATTTTAGTTATGCAGGAGGAGCTAAACCAATTTGAAAGGAATAAAGTATGGAAGCTGGTACCCAAGCCTAAAAGAAAGAATCCAATAGACACCAAATGGGTATTCAGAAACAAGATGGATGAAAATGGCATGATAGTCATGAACAAAGCTAGATTGGTTGCTAAGGGCTACTGTCAACAAGAAGGAATAGATTTTGATGAAACTTTTGCTCCTGTTGCAAGACTTGAAGCTATCAGAATTTTCTTAGCCTATGCATCCCATGCCAATTTCAAAGTCTATCAAATGGATGTCAAGAGTGCATTTCTAAATGGAGATTTGGAGGAGGAAGTCTATGTCAGTCAGCCTCCTGGTTTTGAAAATCCAAATTTTCCAGAATATGTCTACTATCTTTTGAAAGCACTTTGTGGACTGAAGCAAGCACCTAGAGCCCGGTATGACACTTTGTCAAAGTTTTTTTTAGAGAATCACTTCACTAGAGGTACTGTAGACAAAACTTTATTCTTTAGAAATGTTAATTGCTTTAGTATACTTGTTCAAATTTATGTAGATGACATTATTTTTGGCTCTACAGATGAAAAACTTTGCAAAAAGTTTGCCAAATTGATGCAAAGTAAGTATAAAATGAGCATGATGGGAGAACTAACTTACTTTCTTGGCTTACAAGTTAAGCAAGTTAGTATGGAATATTCATTAATCAAACTAAATACATTTATGATCTTTTAAAGAATTTTGATCTAATGGATTGCACATCTGCAAAAACTCCCATGACCACTGCAACTAAGCTTGAATTAAACACTACTGAAAAGTCTGTGGATATTTCAAGTTATAGGGGCATGGTTGGATCACTTCTATACTTAACAGCTAGTAGGCCAGATATAATGTTTGCTACATGTCTTTGTGCTAGATTTTAGGCTGATCCTAAAGAATCTCATTTAGTAGCTATTAAGAGAATTTTCAGATTTCTCAAGGAAACACCAAAACTTGGCATTTGGTACCCTAGAGATTCTGGTTTTGATCTAACTGATTATTCAGATGCAGATTATGCAGGTTGTAGAATTGATAGAAAAAGTACAACAGGAACCTGTCAATTTCTAGGAAACAAGCTTGTGTTCTGGTTCAGTAAAAAGCAAAATTCAGTTTCTACTTCTACAACTGAAGCTGAATATATTGATGCTGGCAGTTGCTGTGCACAAATTTTATGGATGAAAAACCAATTGCTAGACTATGGTCTGCAAGTGGAAAGGATTCCCATTTTCTGTGATAACACAAGTGCAATTGCCATCACTGAAAATCCAGTACATCATTCAAGAACAAAGCACATAGACATCAAGTACCACTTCATAAGGGAACATGTTATGAATGGTACTGTGGAACTACATTTTGTTCTAAGTGAAAAACAGCTTGCAGATATATTTACCAAGCCACTGGATGAATCCACCTTTTCAAGGTTGGTAAGTGAGTTAGGTATGCTAAATTACTCTTGAATCTTTACAGATAATTTGCAAGTTGTAATGCAGCCAGAAATTTAATTGATTTTTCAATCTTAGATGTAATTTTGGCTAAGTTAAAATTTACATCTCGACGGATGATCATTATCCATCGAGTTTGATCATCCGTCGGTGTACAATTTGTTAATAAAATCAATTATTTTTCTGGAATATTTTTATGACTCGACGGATAACGGATTTATCCTCATCCGTCGAATTGTCTCATTCTTAGTCGTTGATTCTCCGAACATTATCCATCGAGTATACTTACAGTTTGTAAGCATAACACGACGGATAATTGATGGAATTTTTACAGTTTATTTTTAAAACGGCTATTTTGGGCAATTCTTATTGGTTACTTTATTCTACTTTATTATTTTTGACAGTTATTTTTGAGATAGTATAAAAGCATAATTTATTTTCATTATTTTTCTTTTATCATTCTCAAATCATCCGCTCTAATTTCTTTCTTTCTTAAAAGCAATTATCATCTCTCTCTATGCAATTTTCACTCTCTAACAATGGCACCAGTCGTCAAGATCATGTCTCAAACTTGATTTATCTATGAGAAGAACAACTTCACTGCTCTTGTGAACAAGGGGATTCAACAGTCTGGCGACTACCACAAAATGATGGATTTTGTGAAGAACTGTAAACTCAACTATGCCATGCTGGAATCACCCACCATCTACTGTGAGGTTGTTGAAGAAATATGAATGACTGCAACATACAACTCAACTGATAAGACTATCACATTCACTATTAAAGGTAAGGAATTCTGTGTTAATAGTGATATTGTTAAAGCATGTTTCAAAATTCCTGATGATACTGTAACTTTACCACACACAGACACTGACATTGTTAATATGCTTAACTCCATGGGCTATGCACTCTCCACTTCTAAATTAAGTGAAATTAGGAGGTTGGGTCTTAGAAAGGAATGGATTTACCTATGTGATATAGTTACTAAGGTATTTTCTGGTAAAATTAGTAATTTTGATTCAGTTAATATCTCTATGCTTAACATGCTTTACATGCTAGTAACTGATAAATTTTTTAACTTTAGTGATCTTGTCATAATTGAGTTGGGGTTTAAGTTAGGGGAGTTAAATAAGAGGGGTAAAAATGTTTACTATGCTAGATTTTTAATGATGATTGTTAACCTCCTCTCTGAGAATAATGTGCTTGAGAACCCAACCAACAAATTAGATTATTGGGTTCAAGAGAGGAGAATCATTGCAGATTTGAACAGGGCAAACCATCACAAAGAGGTGCCACTCTTCTACTTTCCAGTTATGGAGGCACCTCAGGTAAGTGAGTTAACTTCAGCTGTCTCTACTCTCCCAACCTCACAAACTTCTTTGCATTCTAGTGTAGCTATGGCAACTGTGTCAACGACCCAACAGTTGCCTACCCAAGCTGCCAAACCCAAAATTTCAAAAACAAAGACAAAAAATCCCCCTCTCTCAAAAGATGCCAGTTGTAAAATCCACAAAACCTAAAGAGGGAAGTGTGAAGGTGGGTAAGAAAGGTGAGGGACAGGGTGAACATCAAAGAAATCCTAAGGATAAGGTTGGAGAGGTGAGTGTTTCCCAGCCTAGCCACACTGCAGTTTCCCAACAAACTGCAGTGCTTAATAAGGATATAAGCTCATTACTAGTTGCAGCCTCCCAAAAGGATGTGACTATTGAACAAAGCTCTCAGCCAAGAGCACAGACCAAAAGGGTAAGGAACACAAGCTCACCCCAAACTTATTCTAGAAAGAAGAAACCAAAGACCTTTGGGGATACACAGGGTTCACACACTGTGCAAACTGGTGCTAAAGACACAGTCGCTGCACCTTCTCAAAGTCAGATTGATATGACTCTAATAAATGTGGAGTCACAGCCAAAATCTCTAACAATTGAAGCACCTGAAACACCAAATTCTCCTACACACTCTTTGGATGTTGACATGATAAACACATCACTTCCAAATTCTCCATCTTTAACTCTCATGGAGAAGCCAAAAATCCAAGAAAGTGAGCATCATCTTCTAGATGATTTGTTGGCTCACTTGCCATTTCTTTCTGAGACTGTTGAGACATCTGTGCCTAAATTTTCATCAATCTGCACAGAGTCCACAATAGTCTCCACTCCAAACTCACTTATTTCTACTCTCTCGATGGATATTGTTCATCTGTCGAGTAGTGATTGTATCCCGACGGATGTTCCTAACAGCAGTCATCCGTCGGTTAGCCAAATTACTACCCTGATGGATATCTCTTATCCGTCGACTGTCTCCGCACAACTTCAAATTTCATCAATTATTACAAGTGCAGAAGACTTAGTAGTAGTACAATCACTCCTAGGATTGAGGGAAGGGAGTGAAATGAGTGAGAGTCTGGGTTGCTCCCAGGAAAAAGGAGAGGAAAAGAGTGAACCAATATAGTCCATTTCTTCAGGACTGGCAAAAGAGAGTGTGAGGAGTCCCACTTTAGATGGTGAAGGTGAGGATGTGAGGATGGGGAGCCAAGGTGAGACTTTGATGCAACAAAAGAGAGATCAAGAGAGAAATGCAGGTACAGGAGTGATAAGGATGGAAACCATTGCAAGTGAGTCAATGAATGTCAATGATGCAGAAAGGGAAAGGCTATTTCAGCAAGAATATCAAGCTGTTATAGATTCCATTTCCCTGGATGCTGAGACATTTACTCACCCTGTGACAGCTTACCAAACTTTAGCTGTACAGGGCAATGAGGAGGCTGAAAGATCGCTGAACTTGGTGCATACTACACAATCTTTACAAAGAGTAAATGATGCAATCACTGCTATGTCTTCTAACATTGGCAGTGATTTGGAACTGGATGAGACTTCTTTTGGGGATGATGGTGGTAATGATGAGGAATATAACATGGACATAGGGGGAGATGCAGATATTCCTGCTTGGATGCTCACAAAAGAATGCTCCTACTCACATCTACAATCAACACTTTTCAAGCTGATTCATGACACCCAAGCAGCCATTCAGGCATCTTCCAATGCTAGCACAAAGCAACTACTCAAAGCACATCTTGAAGCACTCCAGCTGCATAAGATTCAAGCCCTCCAACACAGTCAGAGTGTGGATGCCATCAAGCAGGAAATTTCTGAAGTCAAGAAATATGATATAGAAAGGATGGATGCTAGACTCCCTTCAACCACCATGACTGAAATTGCTCACAAACTAAGAAAGAAGGCTGATCTAAACAGGAAAGTTGAGGCCATGGACTCAAGACTATCTGCTGTAGAGAAGTCAATGGACAAGATACTAAACAATCAAGAAGCTCAGACTACATTACTCCAACAATTGGTGGAAGCTCAACTCCCTCCCACACAACTTGATGATAATAAAAAGGGGGAGAAAGAATCAAGTCAGGGGGAGAAACAGCTTAACATTCAAGTCAGTAAAGTAATTGTGCCTACAATTGCTTTCACCAAGTCACCAACAACAAACAGTATTGATCTAATAAATGAAGCAGCAGCCATATTGAGAGCAGCTGAAAAGAAGCAGTTGAGCCCAATCAACTGGGAGAAAATTGGCGAGGACATTCAAAAGAAGTTTGGGCTAGCAAAGGAGCCAGAAAAATCAGCCATTCATCACTCTCAAGTCAGGCAAATTTCTAAGAATGATATGAGCATGAACTATCTGGAAAGAGGCCAAACATCCTGCATCAAATCTCCAAAGGCAGATCTAATCATGAGGCCAAAGGTTAACTACTCAAAATTTTCACTAAAGAATCCTTTGGACACAGTGTATAAGACACCAAAGCCTGATGAGAAGAAACTGTTGTCAAGATCTATTGCATTTATTAAGGATCCAGCTGATTCAGTATTGAAAAGGAGAATTGCCAAAGTTTTCAGAAATGGTAAGGAAATTTGTGTGGTGGCTAGACACCCTCAATTTGCTGAAGCAAAAAGAGAAAAAAAGGCAAGATTGAAGCAAGAAAAGAAGCAAGCTACTCTAGATACTAAAAAGGTCAGACAAAAGAAGGAGCAAGTTGCTATCTTGGCCAAGCTGCAAGCTGTTAAACCTACACAACAAATTCCTGAACAACCATCTGAAACCACTGAATCTAAGGAACTGAAGATGCAAGAAGAATCACAGCAGAGAAAAAGTTTTAGATACAAACTTCATGCAAAGAGAAAAGTGGACTTTGATAAGAAGGAATTGGAAGATCAGTTTCCCAAAAAGTCTACATCTGCAACAACTCAAACATCCATGCCCTCTGTGGCACATGGATAATTCAAGATAGATCCATCTAAGAATTTTCATGGTGAACCTATCATTCCAAAGGATGAGCCAATGGACTGGGATAGTCTACAAATTCCTGAACTCAATCTACCTCATTTAATGAAGACAAAAAGGATAAAGACAAGAGCAGTCAAGAAAGTGAAGCCCTCAACTCTCAGATCCAAGTCCCTAACCAAAGCTCAAACCAAAGTCAACAAGGGAGACATCATGTACATCTGTGACATCAAGGAATTCTCAGATTTAAACCTCTATCTAGATGAACTGGAAGAAGTTAGAGGGATTGATGCTTACAGGAATCTACCTGAAAGGTTAGTATTCAAGTACAAGGGAGGAAAAGAGATATAGTGGCCACTTCACAGGATCCTTCAAGAAAGCCAATCTGTGCTGATAAAGGTTTATTCATCCTTCAAGAAGAACTTTGGATTCAATGTGATAGCTAGAAGACTTGTTCTAAAGAAGATTGAAGAACTAAGGAGTATTAGAGCCAAAGATGCACTCCCAAAGACTCTAATTATCCCTTACACAGGGAGTAGAGTGCATCTAAGGCGCTACTGGCTGATGGAATTCATGGATGATAAAGGAGTTAGAAGATTCTTCAGATTAGAAGACCAATTGAGCATCTCTAGCAATGAGACTCTTTTGGAAATGCAAGAAATGCTAAATATCTCAGAATCTGATGAACTGGAATTCCAAAGATAGCTCCAAAATCAGATAGAAGAAAATAACAGAAAGCTTGGAAAGAGATCCAGATCTTCAAGGAAATAGATTAATCTGCTCAGGCTAGAGGAGCACCTTGATAATAACTGTGAGCAAATCTTTGTACATTTTGTGATTTGAAGCACTTTACAGTTTTATCTACCTCTATTTAAATTTGTATTTTCAGAGTGTTTTGTTATCATCAAGTTTCTCTTAATTTATGGCTACAATTCTAGTAGACATAAATTGGGGGAGATTGTTGTGAATATGTTGTGAACTTGATGATTTAATTAACAAAACACCTTAGTTGATTTAACTTAGTGAAAAATATAGCACTCGACAGATAAGGAATATAGTCCCGACGGATAACTCAATATAGTCCCGATGGATAATAGCTTATGTAACAATAAGTCATGTAACACATTCCTGCAAACACCTTTGCATAGATTTTGTAGTAGCTTATGAATCATGTAGACTGCTAGTAGATGTGCAAAATAGGTTGATTAAATGTAAATAGATGATGTCTTGTAATTCTGCACAAATGAAATGGAGTCAAGTGATAAATGGCTACCCGACGGATGATCAATAAAGCCACCGACGGATGATCAACAAGGCAACTCGATGGATGATCATGTACTCGATGGATGATCAATTCAAACATCAGTTGACAGTGACAACACAGTCACATGCGTCGAGTGTATGCAAAAGGAATGTGGAAGCCTATTCAACTGGGTTTTTGAGGACAAAGAAGCATTGCCATTTCCATGCTAATATGAAGATATTCAAAGATGCTGGAATAGAGTAATGAAGTAGCATAGTATTAGACTAGATGGGTTTTGTTTTATTATCTTGTCTTATTACTGTGTAATCTTGGTGATATATAAACCAAGAGTAGCAAATAGAACAACAAGAAGTAACTAAGCAAGTATTTTCTCAGAGAAACATTTGTAAGTTATATCCTTAGCATTTCTCTGTAAGTTTAGTTGTTCTTATTTGTAAGCAGTTATGAGCTATTCAAGCTTCACAGAGTTCTCTTGATATATATATATATATATATATATATATATATATCTAGTGGATACATTCAAATCCACCATAAAGTTTTAAAGACTTGCGTTTTTATTACTTTGTGTTTTTTATTCATATTTAACTTGTTATTCCGCACTTTGCAAATCAAAACACTTATATATATATATCTTAAGTTAGTCCCGACGATTAACTATAATCCAGAAAAAGTTTCAAGAATTCCATTCAACCCCCATTCTGTAATTATTGTTGCATTGTTAGGGACTAACACTTTTCTGCGTAACGCATCTGCCACTAAATTTGCTTTTCCTGGGTGATAGTTAATCGTGCAATCATAGTCCTTGATCAATTATAACCATCTTCGTTGTCTCATATTAAGTTCCTTCTGCATGAATATGTATTTCAAACTCTTATGGTCCATATAAATCTCACATCTTTCTCCATATAGATAATGTTTCCAAATCTGAAGAAGCCTCTGGCTCTTGGTAGAATCTGCAAGAGGTTTTACATTACATCCAATGACTCTTCCCTTCCATATTCTAAATCTCTAGTAGTTGCTACTTCTCTTTTCTCTACTTGTAAAAAAATGACATTGTCTGACATTCGAGACTAGGTCATTTACCTATGTCAAAACTCAAAACTTTGTCTCTCTATGTTTTTTCTGATGAATGTATAAATGATATTGCTTCTTGTGATGTATGTGCTAAGGCTATACTTCTTTTTCCACATAACATATACGCACTACTAAAAAGTTTCATCTTATACACATTGACTTGTGGGGATCATACAAAGTCCGTACTTACAATAAATAAAGATACTTCATCACTAATGTACATGGACTCGTCTCCTAAGTCATAATATAAATGTTAGGTCACACACACACTGTAGAAGGGGGGTTGAATACAGTGTATAGCACAATCAAATCGAATTCAAAGAACGCAAGTAACAGAAAACAAACTTTATTAAACTTTGTTACAATGTAGAACTGTCATCTCTCAGTGATGAACAAAATATAACGAGAGCTGTTAGGGTTACAATGAATATTATTCTCGATAATGATAACACTTATAGTGTAAACCCTATGTCTGTGTTTATATACTACACAGTTACAAGATAATCGCTAATTGATATGGAATATAATTCTGCTTCCTAAAATATATCAATCAGATATCTTTTCTTCCAAGTATTCTATTCTTCATAGAATTCCTTCTTCATGCATATCTCATCTTGCGTTTGTCTTGATCTTCTTTCCTTTCAATCAGTCGCCTTCCTTATCTGAAAGTCTCCTTAAGTCCTGATATTATCTCCTGATAAATATCTCCTGATAACTTAAGTTCTGACAACCTAAGTTCTGACTTCAGTATAAGTGCTGATTTCCAGTTAAGTACTGATTTGTCCTGTTTAAGTAAGATCTGAAAACTAAACACAAATTATATTAGACATGACATTATCAAATATATCTAACAATCTCCCCCAACTTGTAAATTAGCATAATATACAAGTTTAACAGATATTTGATGATGTCAAAAACATTAAGTACAAATGCATGAGAATTTGACTAGATAACTACAACTTACAGTCCTTAAAGCTTTACCAACTTTAACTTCTGATAACAACTTTAGTTTGTATACACATCAGAATTTGAGCAGTTGTAGATCTTGACTTGGCTTCAATTACTGATCTCTTCAATGTCAGGAATTTTTCTGAGATAGTTCTTTAACAAACATCTCTCAACATATTTGAGTTCATCAATCATTCTCCTTTTAGCATTCTTCAATTCAACTGTATCTTCACCAATTTGAAAGATAGCAGCCCTGAGATCATTTATTTTAGCTTTCCTTATCTCCTGATCCAGTCTGATCAAATATGCCTTGTCAGACTCAAGATTGAATTCTACAGCCTTATAACCCAGAAAGGTAGTTATAATCTTAGCAGAGTTAGGCTTCATCTCGACAATATCACCCTTGTGATCTCTGTACTTAGGACAGTATGTGCTGTCAGATCTTACAGAATAAAGCTTCTTCTGTCTCTGAATTTGAGTCTTCAAATAATTTGCAACACTATCTGTTAATCTGTTCTTCACTTGAAGTAAGAATAAAACATGTTCTAGTTCCTCATAGTACTTCAGTGGTATAACATTCTGCCTAATATGGTAAACCCTTCCATCTGTCATGAAGTATAACAAGATTTGTTCTTTAAAGAAGGTATGGTAAACCATCTGTACAGATTCAAGCTGATTCAATCTTTCAGGAGTTGCTCCAACACCTGGTTCACTTAAGGAAGTTGGATCATTGGTTGTGTTCAGCACTCTTCTTTCATGAGCACTACCCAATCCAGATTTATCTCTTGCTTCCTTTCCAATAACCACTCTTGCTTCAAAACCACTTGCTGCAGTCTTCAAAGGTTGAGTCTGTTTGGCTTTAGTGAATCCCGGTAGGAGTAGCTTTGAGGATTTAACATGAGTAATATCAGAGGTTTCCTTTGACTTATCTTCTGATATCAAACCAACTTGAGCTATGTCGGAGGTTGCTTGCTTCAGTGTCATATCAGAACTTACTATATCTTGACTCTGAACAACTTGAGCCATGTCAGAGGTTGTTTGAGAAATCTTCCTTGAAACCAGAGTAAGATTAGCATCTTCATAAGATATTTCTTCATCCATAGGAGGCACATAAACCTTTACAGGTTCTCCAACTTTTTATTTGCCCTTGGACCTTGGATCTATCTGCAATTGTGATTTGGCTTACAGGATTTGTCATTTCTTTTATCACAATGCCTTTAGCCGTAGGAAGTTTCTTTTCAGCAATAGAAGCTTCAGATTTGGAGATGACTTTTTCTAACTTAAGTCTAGCTTCTTCTTCCTTTAGATCTCAAAGTCCATTCCTGGATTTTCTTTCAGAAATAACTGTCTTGAAATTTCCTCATCAAGTTCCAAAAGTTCATCAGAACTTATCCTTTTACCAGTATCAGAAGTTATTCTTCTCCCAGTATCAGAACTTGTTCTATGACTTGTAGTTCCAGCTTTACTTGATGAATGATCTTTACCTTGATCATGACCTCCACCCATTCCAGAGTTTTCCGGGTCATTACCATCATCCTTTCCCTTCAGTGTCTTAACAGGTTTGCATTTGGACTTAACTACTTTCTCCCATTTTTTGGCATCAGCAGGTAAAAGAAGAGAGACAAGCAATTCCACAGAGGATTGGATCTCATTGAGTTGAGATTGCTGAGAAGCTTGATTTTTCAAAATTTCATCAATCTGAGACTGTTGCTTCTCTTGGGTTTTCTCAATGTAGGCAATTCTGTCAAATGTAGGTTTGAAAAACCTCTTCTTGTCCAGCTTGACAACTGTATCTTGCTGATTCAAGGATTCTTGAATCTTGTCCACCTTGGCCTGAGTTATAGATTGTTGACCTTGAAGGTGCCTTGTACTAAGTGCAGTAACTCTGAGCTGTATCTTGAAATCATCATTGACTAGCATCTCATCAGCTTTTGCCAAGTGCTGAGCAAGAATCTTTTTAGAAGGAACAAAACTGACGGAGTTCCATTCTTTAGTCCACTCCTGTCCTCTAGGAGTTTCAATCCAAGGGACTGGTGCTTCCCCTGTAACAAACTTCTTGACTATCTCAGCTTTTGAAGGAGCTTGTAGAGGTGCATGTCCAGAAGGACCAGCTGCATCAGCATCTGCATTTGTAGCAGCATTACCAGTATCATCAACATTTGCAGCATCAGAACTTACAGAGTCAACATCTTCAGCATCCTCTGATAAAAGAACAGTATGAGAGGCTATGGAGGCTTCAACATCATCCTCTAATTGCTGATCTCCAACTAAGTTCTGATCAACAGCCATATTCTGATGCTCACCTAAAATCTGATCTTCAGTTTCTAGATGCAGAGAAGGTGTTGTAGGCAATTCTGGATTAAAATCAGCATCATGAATTGGTGTTGTTGGTGGAGTGACTTGAGTTGGTGGAGCTTCTAGATTCAAAACATGAGGCACTTCCAAGTTATGGATGTCAATGTCATCACTTGGCCCCTGGTTATCAGCATGTACTGGAGATACTGGAGGTGTGGGAATGTGAGTAGTTTATGGCTCATGTAGTGGAGAGAGATGAGTTGCATGATGGTCTGGATCAGCACTAGGAGAATTGTGAGCTTCAACAGGGTCGTGTGAGATCAGAGATTTCTGACCCCCTTCCTTAGCCGCTGCTTCCATTCCTTTACCAGAATCTTCAGGCCTTTTTGCCAATGATTTGAATCTTTTAGCTTTTGAGGAGTCTTTAGGAGCTGTATCATCATAATTACGCTTTCTAAGCCTTTTTAGGGACCTAGAACTCCCAATATCAACATTCTTCTGAGAAGAGACCTTCTCAGCTTCTAGAACAACAGGTTCTGATACAGGAACCTGTTCCTCAGCATCTGATTTATCTCGCAGAATGAATCTCCTTCTCTTCAGTTGTGTCTGAGGTACTTTCTTAGTCCTCTTAGGTTTGGAAGATGAAGGCTGCACTGTAGGATCTGAAGGTTGAGGTTGAGAAGTTTGAGGTGGTTGAGTAGAGGTGGTAGGTGCTGATGGATGAGGTGCTGATGGATGAGGTTCAGATGGTTGAACATCAGGATATAGTGCAGTGTATTTAACTGGATCGTAGGTTATTAAGGCTTGTTTGACAGATATAGGAATTAGGGGGGGGTCTTAACACAACCTTCTTATTATCAGTAGATAATAAGTCATTAAAAGCTCTTTTAGCTAGTCTAAATGATGAAATTAATTCACTAGCAGATTGAGGCTTATTATCACAACAGAAACTATAGATAAGCTGACAGAATCTAGCAAAATAAACAGTAGTTCTATCTTCTGTCATTTTATCCCCAATAAAACCTATGACATCACTTGCATCGTCAAAATCAGTTTGATTTATGAGAGCATACCCGATTTGTTGACTGAATATGGGAATTGCATCGAAATTGGAACATTTGTTTGCAAAAGCCTTGGTTATGCAATCAAAGAAGAAACTCCATTCCCTCCTTATGAAAGATCTCTTCAACTGGCCCAGCTTTGCCAATGTCTTCTCATATCCCAGACTGGCCATCATGTTTTGAAGAACTGGCTCTTCAACAGTAGAATAGACACAGTTCTCAGGTAGCTGCAGTGCTTGTCGAACCGTAGACAATGTCACAACATACTCATCCTCCCCTGATTAAAAAATAATACTTGGGGACCCCTGAGCACCACGATCATCATATACACTGCTTCTCCAGAACTCCAGTACTTGAGTACTAGAGACTGCTTCGGGTTCAGTAAGAGCATACCCAATATCAGAACTAGCAAGAAATTCATGAATGAAGTGAAGTTTGTAGGATTTTAATCATCACGGAAGCATGGTAAAACAATTTACTTGATATAAAATCCAAATAAAGGCATACAAATCGTGATTAAATCATATGGGATCGTTTCTAACTTTAAAAGTGATCCAAGAACGACGAGCGGAGATCCTTAGCAGTTGCTCCTCAAGTGTGAAGCACTCCACCGATATCCACCAAGAGATCAATGTGATGGAGGAGGAAGGGGTGGGAGAATTAGGGTTTTCTTCAATTTTAGGTTGAGGCAAAATAAGGGTTTATAATAGTATATTTATAGGCAAAATTTTCAGCTGAAAATTTTCCCATAAAATATTATTATTATTAACCCTTTATTCTTATTAACCTATTAACTAATAATTAAAACACCCACCTTTTAATTATTAATCATTTTTCTAAACACTTTAGAAATAATTCTCTCACTTTATTTAATTTCCAAAAGTAAATTCTTAATTAATAATATTAAGAACTTTTTTTAATTAATTTATAATTAATTAAATCTCATTTAATCAATTATTAAATTTGCTAATTAATTATTTATTTCACAAATAAATAATTACCAGCCATTATTAATTAATTCCTCCATAATTAAATTATTCTCTTTTATGGTGTGACCCTGTAGGTTCAATATTAAGCCGGTAGTAGAAATAAATAATAATAAAACTATTTTATCATTATTTATATAAATTCTCTAATTCATTAAATATAATTAATTAATTAATCATATTTATTCTACATCGTGAGGGATACTTCTCAGCATATCGCGACTATCCGAATAATACGAATTCACTGCTTAGAATACCAAGAACCCATTCAGTGAATAGTTACCGTACAGTTAATTCCTTCTACCCTGCAATGTCACGATTAAATACAAGGCATGGAACTTGTGTCAAGCCTATCTTATTTAATCATATGCTTTCCCATTCACTATGCTTTGTTCTAATTAATGTAAATTAGAAACTCCTTTCTAATTTCATTCACTCTAGCCAGAGATTACTGAACTAGCATAAGTGGATCAGCATTGAACATTCTCTTCCTTCACTGGAAGGGGTAGATCCTTCATTGATCATACACTATATTCGTGTACAAATTCCTATACCCAGTAGAGCCCTTATAATTGTCCCTGGAGACTAAGAACTAAACCAAAGCATAGTTCAGTGTACACAAGATGACTATGATGACCTCAAGTCTAAGGATACTTGTACAACTATCACTATATGAACAACTGCTGACACATGAGTGAACTCCATCAGTTGTTCAGCTGTGTGAGTCATGTTCAGTGAACTTATTCTATAATAAGCACCTACATACTAGCTATAGTGTCACCACGCAAATGTCTATGAGAACAGACAACCTTCATAATGAAGCAAACATAGTATGTACCGATCTTTGAGGATTATTAATTACCAGTTAGTAATCCTACGACCAGGAACTATTTAAGTTTAGAGTTATAATCTTTTAGGTCTCATTATTATGATCTCATCACAATCCATAAAAAGCTTTACTCTAAACTGTGGTATATCTTATTTAAACACTTAAAATAGATAAAGCCCGCAATAAAAAAATAAAACAAGTCTTTTATTAATATCAATGAAATCAAAACAAATTGCATAAAAGTTATTCATAAATCCTCATACATGATTGGACTTAGGACATATCTCTTTCAATCTCCCACTTGTACTAAATCCAATCACTCTGGTATCTAATACCCATCTTGTCTTTATGACGATCAAAGTGACTTTGAGAAAGTGGCTTTGTTAAAGGGTCTGCTATGTTGTTATGTGTGTCAACTCTCTCGACGTTGACATATCCTCTTTCAACAATCTTCCTAATCAGATGAAAGCGCCGCAGGACATGTTTGGAATTTTTATGAGACCTAGGTTCCTTGGCTTGTGCTATTGCTGCGTTGTTATCACAATACAACACAATAGGCTCTTCAACGCTAGGAACAAATCCCAACTCAGAAAAAAAATTCCTCATCCAAACGGCTTCTTTTGCAGCCTCACTTGCAGCTTTATATTCTGCTTCCGCTGTGGAGTCAGCCGTTGTAGACTGTTTGGAACTCTTCCAACTAATCGCACCACTATTCAGAATAAACACGTACCCTGACATGGATTTGCTATCATCACTTTCTGATTGAAAACTAGAGTCAGTATAACCCTCTCTTTTCAACTCAGATTCATCACCAAAAATAAGAAAAATGTCCTTAGTCCTTCGCAAGTACTTAAGGATGTTCTTCACTGCTTTCCAGTGGTCTTTACCTGGATTGGACTGATATCTGTTCGTCACACTAATTGAATAAGCAACATCAGGCCTAGTACACAACATCGTGTACATGATAGATCCTATTGCTGAAGCATAAGGAATCTTACTCATGGCTCATCGGTATGAGACCTCTTTTGGAGTTTTCCATGTTAAACCTTTTAAGCACTTTCTGGATGTATGTACCCTAGGTAAGACCTATCATTCTTCTAGATCTATCTCTATAGATCTTCATACCGAGAATGTAGGATGCTTCTCCCAAGTCCTTCATGGTAAAGTTCTTCGATAGCCATACTTTGACTGATTGCAGCATCGGTATATCATTTCCTATAAGAAGTATGTCATCCACATACTATACAAGAAATGTTACCGCGCTCCCACTAACCTTCTTGTAGACACATGGTTCATCTATGTTTTTGATAAAACCAAACTCTTTGATTGTCTTATCAAAACAGATGTTCCATCTATGAGAAGCTTGCCTTAAACCATATATGGTTCGCAGCAGCTTACACACAAGGTGTTCATTTCCCTTGGAAAGAAGACCCTCTGGTTGTGTCATATACACTTCCTCTTCAAATTCCCCATTGAGGAAGGCCGTTTTCACGTCCATTTGCCAGATCTCATAGTCGTAGTAAGCAGAAATCGCAAGCAAAATCCGAATTGATTTTAACAGGGCTACAGGCGAAAAAGTTTCATCAAAGTCAATCCATTGCCTTTGTTTGAATCCTTTTGCCACGAGCCTGGCCTTATAGGTCTCCACCTGGCCATCTGCTCCAATCTTTCTTTTGTATACCCACTTGCACCCAATAGGCTTAACACCTTCAGGCGCCTCAACCAAAGTCCATACTTGGTTGGTATACATAGATTCTATTTCGGATTTCATGGCACTATGCCATTTCTCTGAATCAACACTACTCATAGCCTCATTATAGGTCACAGGGTCGTCATCATCAATGATTGACAACTCATTGTCATTCTCAATGACAAGGCCATAATACCTCTCAGGTTGGCGAGACACTCTCCCTGACCTACGAATGGGCTGTTCCACAGAAGGTTGTTCAGTCTGAACAGGTGTTTCCACTTGATCCGTAGTAGTTTATGCTTCTTGAACTTCAACAAGTTCAATTTTGCTCCCACTGTTTCCTTCAAGGATAAACTGCTTTTCCAAGAAGGTAGCATGTCTGGAGACAAACACCCGATGATCGGTGTAAAAGTAATACCCTAAAGTCTCTTTAGGATATCCCACAAAATTACATTTTACGGATCGAGATTCCAGCTTATCTGGGTCAACTTTCTTGACATAAGCTGGACATCCCCAAATCTTAACGTGTTTAAGACTCGGTTTCCTTTCTTTCCATATCTCATATGAAGTTTGAGGAACATATTTGGAAGGCACCTTATTCAGTAAATATGCTGAGGTTTCCAATGCATAACCCCATAGGAATACTGGAAGATTCGCATAGCTCATCATGGACCGAACCATGTCTAACAAAGTTCGATTTCTCCTTTCAGATACCCCCATTTAACTGTGGAGTATATGGAGGAGTCCACTGGGAGACTATACCATTTTCTTTGAGATAATCTAGAAACTCTCCATTCAAGTATTCACCACCTCGATCTGATCGAAGAGTTATAATACTATGTTTGGTTTGTTTCTCCACTTCATGCTTATATTCTTTGAACTTTTCAAAGGCTTTAGACTTGTATTTCATCAAATACACATATCCGAATCTAGGTCGATCATCTATGAAAGTAATGAAGTATGAAAATCCACCCATGGCTTGCGTAGACATTGGTCCACATACATTTGTGTGTACCAATCCTAGCAAATCTGCAGCCCTCTCTCCATGTCCACTAAATGGAGATTTGGTCATTTTACCCAATAGACAAGACTCCAATGTAGGATATGATTCAAAATCAAAGGGGTCAAGTAACCCTTCCTTATGCAATGTCCGCAGTCTATTTTCACTAATATGACCAAGTCTGCAGTGCCACAAGAAAGTGAGATTTTTATCATCCCTTTTTCTTTTATTAGTTTGTTCAATCTGAAGTAAATTATGCTCTACGTCACATACATACAGACCATTATTTAAAGTACCACGTCCATAAAGAATATTATCTCTAAGAATAGAAAATTCATTATTCTTAATAATAAATGAAAAACCATCCAAATCCAACATAGGAATAGGAACAATATTCCTCACAATAGAGGGAACGTAATAACAATTATTCAAAATAATAGTCTTGCTTGTAGGCATATGTAAACTAAATGATCCTACAGATATGGCGGCAACCCTTGCTCTATTGCCCATACCTAGAATCACCTCATCTTCTCCAAGAGTCCTACTTCCCTTTAGTCCCTGCAATGAATTGCAAATATGAGAACCACGGGCGGTATCTAATACCCAAGTAGAAATTTGACTTAGTGACATATTAACTTCGATCATGAATATACCTGAATCAGAAGCGGTAGTCTCACTACCCTTCTTCTTCTTCAATTCTGCAAGGTAAACCTTGCAGTTCCTCTTCCAGTGCCCCACCTTGTTACAGTGAAAGCAAACAGCTTTGCTCTTGGGGTCTTCAGCTTTTGGTGGAACCGGCTTTTTCTCACCCACTTTCTTCTTCTTGGAAGGGTTCTTCTTCCTTTTCTTAGGATTGGAACCTTCACCAACTAGAAGAAAAGAACTCTTCTTAGGGGGGAAATTCGATTCTGCAGTCTTCAACATGTTGTGGAGTTCAGGAAGGCTGACATCCAGCTTATTCATGTGAAAGTTTACAACAAACTGCGAGAACGAACTCGGAAGTGATTGCAAGACCAAGTCTTGGCTCAGCTCCCCATCCATGGCAAAACCAAGTTGTCCAAGATGTTTAATCAAATTGATCATCTTAAGTACATGGTCATTCACAGATGATCCCTCAGACATCCTATAACCGAACAGCTCCTTCGATATCTCATATCGAGCTGTCCTCCCTGCCACATCATACAACTCTTGTAGATGCATAAGGATAGTGTGAGCATCCATATGCTCATGTTGCTTCTGTAGCTCAATGTTCATGGAAGCCAGCATGATGCATTGAGCAACATTTGCATCATTTATCCACTTATGATACACAACATGTTCATCATTATATGCATCGCTAGCAGGTTCAGTAGGCTTAGGTGAGTCAAGTACCTATTCCAGCTTCTCAACCCTGAGAACAATTCTCAAGTTTCGAAGCCAGTCAGCAAAATTAGGACCAGTCAACTTGTGAGCATCTAGTATACTCCGGAGTAATAGTGCAGAAGACATAACGTATATAGTAAATCTGTAAATGATGAACACATAACAACACTTAGCAATTATTCAATTTCATTTCAAAACACTATATGAATCGGGTCTTTATTCATAAGTGGCTCCCACTAGTTTATCTAATTTATACAACCCCTAATTGAAAATTAAGCATTCATAATGCTAGTGGAAAGAGGGATCCTACATTCCATCACACAACCTCGGCTGTAGCACGAAACGTCATGTGATGTTCAATAGGCAGACAACTCTTGTCAATCACATCTTATATTATTCCCTAATAAAACTTTAGCCTCTTGAATAATTGAGTCACAGCTGTAGCACGACAGACTCAATATTCTAAGTCAAGTCTAACCCAACATTTCGTACAATTGAATCAGTCTCCAACGGCCCACGGCTGCAGCACGTAACGACCTTTATATTCTAATTCAATGCACACATCTCTATATAATTGACAAGTATTTCTTATTTCAAAATCAAAGCCCTCGGCTGTAGCACGAAACGATAATGATTCAAAAATAAGAACTACTTTCTATCATGTTGGAAGGCTTTGACTGACACAAGCCCGTTATGTCATTGGCCAATTGCTACTTGATATTACTTAATTTTAGAGGGATTATATTATGTTACAATCATAATCATATTATAAAGAGATTCTTCCTTTTAAATTAAATATTTCAAATCAATAATCGATAATCAGATGATTCCCAGATCGGGGGGAGCATTGTCAAGAGGCGTCACTTAATACCCCTTTCTTATAGATAGAAATATGCTTTTGACAGAATCATCCTTTCTCTCAATATTGAAAATTCATATTTAATTACGTATTTCATAAATACAAGAATCTCATGATTGTATTCATAATATTATTGTTAAGGCAAGAAACGATTCTTATTCTAGATTTTCTAAAGCACGCCTTATATTGATTTAAGTTCACCTAAATCTATCATCACATGGTAAACATAGGCATATATCTCATATATAAAAATAGATAAACAAGTAAGCATACAAGCAATTATCATGTCACACATTGATATAATGATTTATGAATTTATTATAGCATTTAAAAGTAATTAAAATAATTAAAACATGCTTCAAAACACTTTCGAGAATATAAACAGTTCAAAAAATTTATATAAAAAAATAATTGACCATTCCATTAGATCCGTCCCGGAAAAACGAATCCAACGACATATTGCACGCCCAAAACGAAGTTACGAAACTCCCAGGAATCAAATTTTAAAAATAACAGAAGGGTTGTAACGCATTACCGGAACGCGTTTGTATGCCTTTATTAGGATTTTATATCAAGTAAATTGTTTTACCATGCTTCCGTGATGATTAAAATCCTACAATGGTATCAGAGCATGATTAAATCATATGGGATCCTTTCTAACCTTTAAAAGCGATCCAAGAACGACGAGCGGAGATCCCTAGCAGCAGCTCCTCAAGTGTGAAGCACTCCACCGGTATCCACCAAAAGATTAATATGATGGAGGAAGGGGTGGGAGAATTAGGGTTTTCTTCAATTTTAGGTTGAGGCAAAATAAGGGTTTATAATAGTATATTTATAGGCAAAATTTTCAGCTAAAAATTTTCCCATAAAATATTATTATTATTAACCCTTTATTCTTATTAACCTATTAACTAATAATTAAAACACATTTTAATTATTAATCCTTTTTCTAAATACTTTAGAAATAATTCTTTCACTTTATTTAATTTCCAAAATTAAATTCTTATTTAATAATATTAAGAACTTTTCTTAATTAATTTATAATTAATTAAATCTCATTTAATCAATTATTAAATTTGTTAATTAATTATTTATTTCACAAATAAATAATTACCAGCCATTATTAATTAATTCCTCCACCATTAAATCATTCTCTTATATGGTGTGACCCTGTAGGTTCAATATTAAGCCGGTAGTAGAAATAAATAATAATAAAACTATTTTATCATTATTTATATAAATTCCCTAATTCATTAAATATGATTAATTAATTAATCATATTTATTCTATATCGTGAGGGATACTTCTCAGCATATCGCGACTATCCGGATAATACGAATTCACTGCTTAGAATACCAAGAACCCATTCAGTGAATAGTTACCGTACAGTTAATTCCTTCTACCCTGCAATGTCATGATTAAATACAAGGCATGGAACTTGTGTCAAGCCTATCTTATTTAATCATATGCTTTCCCATTCACTATGCTTTGTTCTAATTAATGTAAATTAGAAACTCCTTTCTAATTTCATTCACTCTGGCCAGAGATTACTGAACTAGCATAAGTGGATCAGCATTGAACATTCCCTTCCTTCACTGGAAGGGGTAGATCCTTTATTGATCATACACTATCTTTGTGTATAAATTCCTATACCCAGTAGAGCCCTTATAATTGTCCCTGGAGACTAAGAACTAAACCAAAGCATAGTTCAGTGTACACAAGATGACTATGATGACCTCAAGTCTAAGGATACTTGTACAACTATCACTATGTGAACAACTGCTGACACGTGAGTGAACTCCATCAGTTGTTCAGCTGTGTGAGTAATGTTCAGTGAACTTATTCTATAATAAGCACCTACATACTAGCTATAGTGTCACCACACAAATGTCTATGAGAACAGACAGCCTTCATAATGAAGCAAGCATAGTATGTACCGATCTTTGCGGATTGTTAATTACCAGTTAGTAATCCTACGACCAGGAACTATTTAAGTTTAGAGTTATCATCTTTTAGGTCTCATTATTATGATCTCATCACAATCCATAAAAAGCTTTACTCTAAACTGTGGTATATCTTATTTAAACACTTAAAATAGATAAAGCCCGCAATAAAAAAAACAAAACAAGTCTTTTATTAATATCAATAAAATTAAAACAGATTACATAAAAGTTATTCCTAAATCCTCATACATGATTGGACTTAGGACATATCTCTTTCAAAGTTCAGATCGGGCTTCTGACTTGCTAAGAATAGCGGAGAAGTTATTAGGAACAAACGTAACTCCATCAAAAATTATGTCCTTGGGTGCCATGAGAAATACGTGAGAGATAAAATTGCATGTAAGGTGTTTGATAAAATGTCTGCGTGAAAAATCGTCAGTAGATGTGAGAGAGAATAAAAGTAAAAAGAGAGACATAAAATTTGAAGGTAAATAAAAGATTTTACAATCTTTTCTCTCTTTTACTTATACACGGTAAAAAAATAGCCGTTTGAGACACCTATCAGACATGCAGCAGTAAAAGATAATTAATGGGCATGGGTATTCAATAATCATTACTTATCACATGCAGTTTTTCAAGGAGAAAAACCGTTCCACTTACCAAGTAATCCCATTAATAAAGGACGTTTAGTTTTATTTTTAAATTTTAAAACTGTTTCCACTAAATAAATTATTATTACTGCTTTGCCAATATTCTGTAAAAATATGACAATGAGAGAATGACCATATATAAACCAAGTAAATAAATACTGCCACGTCAGAATATGATACGACTCAGAGACAAAAAGGTCATCAGAATATGGTTAGTATCAGGATTTAAAATATCATCAGAATATGAAACGACTCAGAGACAAAATCTTGCAAAAAGATAAAATTTCACTAATATATTAAGCAAATACATTTCATGAAACTTAAATTACATGCTTAAAATTACAAGATTGTCCTAAGCTACAATGTCTAACATCAACAGCTTTAGTCCTAAGCTAAGAAGCCTAACGACTAACTCCTTCTGCTGCTGACGAAGAGCACCGCAAGACGGATAATCCGTTCTTGCTGACGGAGAGCTTCTCTCCTTGCTGCTTCCAATCTATCAAGATGGAGATGATACTCCATTGATAAAAATAAGAGTTCGGTGTGAACCTCTTGTGGAACCGAATCCCAGAGTTCATCAAGAATGGCAGTGACATGCCACTCCTGCTGCCAGTAAGCACAACTCAACTCAATAGTGAAAGTTTCATAGTTTAAGAATATGTTGAAACGAACCATTGTTAGTGATATGAATAAGAAGAGAGTGAGTTTGTGAGAAAGTGAAGAATGTTTTGGTTGGATGAAATGTTGGTTTAAATAGCCAATGGAATACCAAGGGACGGAAGGACTGGGAAACAATTTCAAGTAAAAATGATGACCTCTCGACTCCCTAGATTGATGAGTAATAACGACAGTCATTGGAAGCTTAAAACAGGAGTTAATGAGCACACGAAACAAGTAAAAATTACTGTGCACATACGAGTACCACTAACCCAAATTATGTTGACTGTTTATATCTCACCCAAACATATTCTGATTTTAACCACAAATAAGTCAAGTAAACATATTCAGGATTTAATATCAGAATCTAGACTTATATCAGAACTTAACAGTCATCATAACATGATTCCTTAACTCGAAAGGTGAATGCCTATTTCTGTAATTCTTCACACAAATTCTTATTTCGTTTCTGCAGAATTTAATCATCAGAATTTCCATCATAACTTGTCCACGGAATTTATACCAGTGACACTTAACCTGTTCATCTAAAACCACATTTATCACCACAGTAATTTTCATCATTCATATGGAGTGTATGTGTGTGCAGTAAGCTAAATATCAGATAAAGATTAAAGTCTGATTCACTTCAGTACATCTTAAAAATAAGGCATAACTAAGAACGTTGCTCAAAATCTGTTAGTATTCTGAGGTCTACTTTAGAATGAGTTCATGCATGGGTCCACCTCAACTGTTTTGTGCTCATTTTATGCATCTTTTGAAATTCCATTTTACAGTCGCTTCTCAGTGTAAGTGAGTCACGACTGCTTATCAAAGATTTATGCTATTATCAGAGTATTTCTCCAGTAATCATAAGTGTGAAAAGACACCAAGAAAAATATTTATTTTGCTTTTCTGATGCATATTACTTAATACCAGCAATGCACTTGGGTCTTCCCTTCCACATTTTTACTCTAGATATTAAAGGAGTACTTGATTTTTATTACTTTTTTTCTTCTCCTTTTTCTTTGGATAAGTGAGGTTTATCAGCACTTAGTACATCCAACATATTTACTAACATCACAACTTAACAGATAAGAAGTATTATTCTAGTTTTTGACTTAGTAATAAGATACACAAAGTAAACTTAACTAAGCTCAATATCAGGATTTGCTTGTGTTAAAAGATTTCCACATAAACGATTACTTCAAACATGGGACTTTAGTATATTGTAGACTACTAGGTCAGCATCTAGCACAATTATCCTCATTGGATTGAATAGTCACAGAAGCATGCATATCACTTTCAGAGTTTAGAAATTCACATCAGACAACAATCAGCACTTAAGCAATTTTCAATTTAAGCACAGAATACACAAAGATAGTAATATCTGTAAATACTGATCATAACATCTGATGTATCAGAACATAAACTAAGCAGATTTAGAGAAAGAACCTGAAACCATTCCAAGTTCATTTACCAATCTTGTAAAAGTAGCTTCACACAATGGTTTTGTGAAGATATCTGCTAGTTGTTGATCTGTTGGAACAATGTCCAATTCCACTGTACCTTCATCCACATGTTCCCTTATGAAGTGGTATATAATGCTGATGTGCTTTGTCATTAAGTGTTGAACTGGATTACCTGTCATAGCAATAACACTTTGATTATCACAGTAAATAGGGATTTTAAAGTATGTTAACCCATAATCCAGTAACTGATTCTTCATCCAAAGAATCTATGCACAACAGCTTCCTGCAGCAATGTACTCTGCTTCTGCAGTTGATGTGGAGATTGACTTTTGTTTCTTGCTAAACCAAGAAACTAATCTGCCTCCAAGAAATTGGCAGCTTCCACTTGTGCTTTTTCTTTCAATTTTACGTCCTGCAAAATCTGCATATGAGTAACCTATTAGCTTAAAATCTGATTCTCTGGGATACCACAATCCCAGATCAGCTGTACCCCTAAGGTACTTGAAAATTCTTTTCACAGCTGTTAAGTGAGGTTCTCTTGGATCTGCTTGAAATCTTGCACAAAGACAGGTAGCATACATGATATCAGGTCTACTTGCAGTTAGATAGAGTAGTGAGCCAATCATACCTCTGTAATCAGTAATATCTACTGATGTACCAGTATTCTTATCCAATTTTGTTGCAGTGGCCATGGGAGTGGATGCACTTGAACAATCTTGCATTCCAAATTTCTTCAGCAAATTTCTGGTGTACTTGGATTGACAAATAAAAGTGCCTTCTTCATTTTGCTTGACTTGAAGGCCCAGAAAATAGCTAAGTTCCCCCATCATACTCATTTGATATATTGACTGCATCAGTTTGGCAAACTTTTTGCAAAGTCTGTCATTTGTAGAACCAAAAATGATATCATCAACATATATTTGCAACAAAAGTAAGTCTTTTCCATGGTTGAGGTAGAACATTGTTTTATCATTAGTTCCTCTGTTAAATCCACTTTCCAGAAAAAACTGAGCTAAAGTCTCATACCATGCTCTTGGAGCTTGCTTAAGGCCATAAAGTGCTTTGTCTAGTCTGTAGACATGATTAGGAAATTTTGAATCTACAAAACCTGGAGGTTGTTCAACATATACTTCCTCTTCCAATTCTCCATTGAGAAAAGCACTTTTCACATCCATTTGAAAGATAGTAAACTTTTGTGAGCAGCATAAGCCAAAAATATCCTTATGGCTTCCAATCTAGCAACTGGTGCAAATGTTTCATCATAATCAATTCCCTCATATTGAGAATATCCTTTTGCAACCAGCCTTGCTTTATTCCTTGTAATTATGCCATCACTATCAGTTTTATTTCTGAAAACCCACTTTGTACCAACAACAGATCTGTTCTTTGGTCTTGGCACTAGGGTCCAAACTTTATTTCTTTCAAATTCATTTAACTCTTCCTGCATTGCTTGCACCCAATCAGCATCTTGAAGAGCTTCTTTCACTTTCTTTGGTTCAGTCTGAGAAAAAAAATAATTATAAAGATATTCATTTGATGTAGCTATTCTAGTTCTGACACCTGCATCAAGATTTCCAATTATTAAGTCAGGTGTATGTGATTTAGTCCACTTCTTTACAGATGGAAGGTTTTCTCTAGAACTGGATGCTCCCCCATGATCCATGCTATCTTCATCAACATTTTCTGATGCTCCCCCTGAAACTATGCTCTCTGAGTTGGATCCTTCAGAATTTGAGTTTCCAGACTTATCAGAACTTAGCTCATCAGAACTTGATGAGTTAGAACTTGAAGAGCTAGTTGTACATTCTGATGTTTATTGAGATGTGGTTGTATCTTCAGTACGCTCCCCCTGTACAAGTGCATCTTCCTTTGGCGTAGTCACCACAGTTTCAATAACATCAGAGTTTAATCCATCAGAGTTTGCAGTATCAGAATTTAGACTGTCAGGATTTACAGTATCAGAAATTAAATCTTCATTTTCAAATCTCAGCTGATCATGATCATTGAAATCTTCAAGTCCAGTAATCTTTTTATCATCAAAGGAGACATTGATAGATTCCATGACAACCCTTGTTCTTAAATTGTAGAATATGAAGGCTTTTGTGGAAAGTGGATATCCAACAAAAATTCCTTTATCGGCTTTTAAATCAAATTTGGATAGTTGTTCAGGATGAGTCTTAAGAATAAAACACTTGCATCCAAATAAATGAAAATACTTCAGATTTGGCTTCTTTTTCTTCACCACCTCATATGGTATATTTCCATGCTTGTTAATGAGTGTTGCATTCTGAGTGAAACAAGCAGTCTGCACAGCTTCAGCCCAAAAATAGGTTGGTAGCTTTGCTTCGCCAAGCATAGTTCGTGCAGCTTCAATAAGAGTTATATTCTTTCTTTCAACAACTCCATTTTGCTGTGGAGTTTGTTGGGCATATGTTGTGTACTTGATGATTTCATAAACAAAACATCTAAGTAGATTTTACTTAGTAAAATAATGTAGCACTCGACGGATAAGAATTATAGTCCCGACGGATAACTCATTATAGTCCCGACGGATGATTAACTTATTATCCATCGAGTGAGTAGCTTATGTAATAATAAGTTTGTAGCACAGTTATCTATACACCTTTGTATAGAATCCGTAGTAGCATATAAGTCATGTTGACTTTAACTAGATATGCAGAATAGGTTGATTAATTGTACATAATTGATGTCTTGTAATTCTGCATAAGTGATATAGAGTCAAGTGCCAAAATAGCTACCGACGGATGATTAACAAAGCCATCGACGAATGATCAAATGACTATCAACGGATGTTTAATATAGCAGTCGACGAATGATCAATTAAATCATCAACGGATATTCTGTAAGTCGACAGATGATCATATGAAGAATTCAAACAGCAGTTGAACAGTGAAAGCTGACACACAGCCGTCGAGATGTATACAAACACACTCTGGAGGCCCATTAACTGGGTAATAGAGGACGAAAAGCAGCAAAGCTTAAGACTGTTAGATTTTATATTTGTTCAGTCTTTTTGACTTTGTAATCTTGGTATTATATAAACCAAGAGAGTAGCAAATAGAAATATAACTGAAATAGCTGAGAAACACAAAAACAGAGAAATCTTAGTAAGCAGAATCTTTAGCATTTCCTGTATTCTCAGTAGTTCCATTTGTAAGCAGCTGTGAGCATTTCTGCACACAGAGTCCTCTCGATATATTATATATATCTCTGGTGGAATTGTTTAAATCCACCAGAAAGTTTTTAAAGACTATTGTTTTTAATTACCTATATTTTGATTCAATTAAGTTTAAATTCCGCATTGTGCTAATCAAAACAAATATATCTATAATCGAGTTGAACATTTTTATTTCAAGAAAAAGGTTCAAGAATTCCATTCAACCCCCCTTCTGTAATTCTTGCTACATTGTTAAGGGACTAACAATTGGTATCAAAGCGAGCTCTTAATCTACAAAGAGTTTAAAGATCAAAACAATTCAGCAAGATGAACAAGAAAGATGTTGGAGTCAAGATTCCTTTTCTTGATAAAGATAATTACCATCATTGGAAGGTAAAGATGCATCTTCATATGCTTTCTCAAGATGAGGCCTATGTGGACTGCATAGAAAGAGGCCCCCATATTCCAATGAGAGCTGTAACAGGAAACGAGCCATCTGTTCCAAAGCCAAGGCACAAATGGTCAGACCCTGACATTGAACAAGTCAGGAAGGATAAAAAGGCCATGAACATTTTGTTCAATGGAGTCGATGCAGACATGTTTGATAATATTATCAACTGCAAAACTGCCAAGGAAGTTTGGGACACAATACAGATAATTTATGATGGCAATGAGTAAGTAAGAGAAAATAAAATGCAGCTTCTGATTCAGCAATATGAGCATTTTCACAATGAAGAAAGTGAGTCACTCATTGATATTTTTAGTAGATTCCAAAAACTACTAAATGCTCTTAAGTTGCATGGAAGAGTCTATCAGACTAAAGACTCCAATCTGAAATTTCTCAGATCTCTTCCAAAGGAATGGAAACCAATGACAGTCTCATTGAGAAACTCACAAGATTATAAGGAGTTTACTTTGGAGAGACTGTATGGCATTCTGAAGACCTATGAGCTTGAGATAGAGCAGGATGAAAGAATGGAGAGTGGAAAGAAGAAAGGAGGATCCATTGCACTAGTTGTTGATCTGGAAAAGGAGAAGGAAGTGAAGATGGAAGCTGTAGAATCAACTTCAAAGGTCTGTGAGAATAAGGGTAAGGGGCTAGCTGAAAGTGAAGATTCATTGAGCCAAGATGACATGGAGGACATTGATGAGCACCTAGCATTTCTTTCAAGAAGATTTTCCAAGCTCAAGTTCAAGAAGAACTTTGGAGCAGCCAAGCCAAATAGAAACATGGTGGATAAGTCAAAATTCAAATGTTTCAAATGTGGCTTGGCAGGGCATTTTGTAAATGAGTGTAAAAAGTCAGATTCCAGTAAGAAAAGGTTTGAGTCTGTGGATTATAAGCAAAAATACTTTGATCTACTCAAACAAAAGGAAAGGGCTTTCATTACACAAGAGAATGACTGGGCAGCTGATGGTTTGGATGAAGATGAAGATGTCAGCTATATCAATCTAGCCCTAATGGCCAAATCTGATGAAACAGAGACAAGTTCCTCAAGCAATCAGGTAATCACTACAAACCTAGCACATTTATCTAAAGCTGAGTGTAATGATGTAATAAATGACATGTCTACAGAATTATATCATTTACGTGTTACACTTAAGTCTCTCACTAAAGAAAATGCTAAAATCAAAGAAAACAACTTGTTTTTAAGTGAGAGGAATAATGTGCTTGAGTCTCAGTTTGTTGAGTTTGAGAAACTAAAAATTGAGTGTAAGATTGCCAAGGAGGAATTAACTGAGTCCTTGAAAAAGGAAGAAATTTTGAAGAAGCAGCTCGAGCGTGAACAAGAGGTGATTAAAGCATGGAAAACATCCAGGGATGTTCATGCTCAAATCACCAAAGTTTAAGGAATTGAGTCTTTTTGTGATGAAGCCTGGAAAAAGAATAAAGAGAAACTAGAATTTATTTTGGTAGATGGGTTGCTGATAGATGTAGACTCGACGGATGATGAGGACTATCCGTCGGATAACAAAAGGTGTTATCCGTCGAATGATAAAAATCCTCATCCGTCGGCTATAAGCAAACCCATTAGCAAAGCCAAATTAATCAAGCTAAATGATAAGTATGGGTCTGTTTCCAAAAACTTTGTTTCAGGAGAGTCAAGTCAAGCTAAGAAAGGGAAAAAGGCTAATGTTGGTCACATGACTGTCAAACAGTTAAGTGACAGACTTGAGAAAATAGAGGTAAAAACAGATACTAAAAAGAAAAACAATAGGAATGGTAAAGTAGGGATTAACAAACAAAATAACTACACACCTGATAAATATGCCCCTAGAAAATTCTGTGTCAAGTGTGGTAGTGTAAATCATTTATCTGTTAATTGCAAATCTGCCATGCCTACTCCCATGTCTGTTCAGCCTCAATTTCCTAACATGAATGACATGCCTCTTATGCCTGTTAATGCTATGCCTACACAGAACATGAATGCACAGTTTGCTAATATGCCTAATCCATATTATGTTGCATACAATATGCCTCAAATGCCATTTAGCATGCCTTACTGGAATAACATGTTTGCACCAAGCATGTCATTTCCTGTTAGCCATAATATGCATGATAATTCTGTTGCATTAAATGGTTTCAAAGGCCCAACCCAAATGACTAAGGAAGAATCTGAAATTCCTAAGTCAAATGAGTTAAGACCTAAGAAACAGAAGAAGAAAGCTAACAAGGCAGGACCCAAGGAAACTTGGGTACCAAAATCAACTTGATTTGATTTTGATGTGTGCATGTAAACAGAAAGAATCTTTGGTACTTGGATAGTGGCTTTTCAAGACACATGACTGGTGATTCTACCCTGCTCACAGAGTTTAAGGAGAGAGCTGGCCCAAGTATTACTTTTGGAGATGACAACAAAGGTTATAATGTGGGATATGGCTTGATTTCAAAGGACAATATCATCATTGAAGAGGTTGCCTTAGTGGATGGTCTCGAACACAATCTGTTGAGCATCAGCCAGCTTTGTGACAAAGGCAACTCAGTAACCTTCAACAAAGAAGCCTGTGTTGTGACTAACAATCAAAACAACAAAGTGGTTCTCACTGGTGTGAGAAGAGGAAATGTGTACCTAGCTGACTTCAACTCAACCAAAGAAGAATTTGTAGCTTGTCTTCTCAGCAAAGCAAGTCAAGATGAAAGTTGGCCATGGAACAAGAAGCTATCCCATTTAAACTTCAAGACCATGAATGAGCTGGTAAAGAAAGAACTGGTAAGATGCATTCCTCTAGTGGAGTTTACAAAGGATGGACTGTGTGATGCCTGCCAAAAAGGGAAGCAGATCAAAGCATCATTCAGGAAGAAAGTTGATTCAACAATTGAAGAGCCTCTGCAACTGCTTCACATGGATTTGTTTGGACCAGTCAATGTATTGTCAATTTCAAAGAAAAGATTTTGCCTAGTAATTGTAGATGATTTCTCAAAGTTCTCTTGGACATATTTCCTAAAGTCTAAAGATGAGGCTAGTGAAATCATCATCAATCACATAAGGCAAGTTAACAATCATCCTGATTTCAAAGTTAGAAGAATCAGGAGTGACAATGGAACTGAGTTCAAGAACTATGTCATGAGAGCATTTTGTGAGGAAAATGGGATCTTGCATGAGTTTTCAGCAGCAAGGACTCCACAACAGAATGGAGTAGTGGAAAGAAAGAACAGATCTCTTATTGAAGCTGCAAGGACAATGCTTGAAGAATCAAAACTACCAACATATTTCTGGGCTGAAGCTGTAAACACTGCATGCTACACTCAGAACATCTCTCTGATTAATCAAGCAAGATGCATGACTCCTTATCAATTTTTCAAGAACAAGAAGCCAACTCTAAACTTTCTTCATGTCTTTGGCTGTAGATGCTATATTCTGAGAAATCAAACTGATCAAAATGGGAAGTTTGATGCTAAAGCAGATGAAGGAATTTTTGTTGGATCTGCTGTTGGTAAAGCATATAGAGTCTACAATCTAAGAACCAACATTGTTGTGGAATCTATACATGTTGTGTTTGATGATAAAAAGATTGAAGGACTGAAAGATGGAGATTACCATGAGAGCCTCAAATTCGACAATGTTGAGATGGTCAGTGATGGAAGTGATGATGAAAGTGATCAAGAAACAGTGTCTAAGGATAATGCAGACAAATCTACAACCAATGAAGCACAAAACTCAACATCCGTCGAGTTACAAAATGCTTCATCCGTCGGTAGACAACCTGCCTCATCCGTCGGTACTCAAAATTCACCATCCGTCGGGTTATCAAAATGAGCAGGAAGTCAAGGCAGATCACCCATAGAAAGTACCCCTTTCTCAAATCAAAGATCCACAAACTCAGGGGGATTTTCTAGCAATCAAAACTCAATCACACATCAAGACAACATTGAGGTCTCTTCATCTAGAGCTAATCTACCTCAACCAAGGAAATGGACAAAAGATCACCCCTTTGAACTTATTATTGGTGATGTTTCTTCTAGAGTTCAAACTAGGAGAGCAACTCAAGAAGAATGTCTATACAGTAGCTTTCTGTCAAAGGAAGAACCAAAGAAGGTAGAAGAAGCCTTGTTAGATCCTGATTGGATTTTAGCTATACAGGAGGAGCTAAACCAATTTGAAAGGAATAAAGTATGGAAGCTGGTACCCAAGCTTAAAGGAAAGAATCCAATAGACACCAAATGGGTATTCAGAAACAAGATGGATGAAAATGGTATAGTAGTAAGGAACAAAGCCAGATTGGTTGCTAAAGGCTATTGCCAGCAAGAAGGAATAGATTTTGATGAAACATTTGCTCCTGTTACAAGACTTGAAGCCATCAGAATCTTCTTAGCCTATGCAACCCATGCCAATTTCAAGGTCTATCAAATGGATGTCAAAAGTGCCTTTCTGAATGGAGATTTGGAGGAAGAAGTGTATGTTAGTCAACCTCCTGGCTTTTAAGATCCAAATTTTCCAGAGTATGTCTATTATCTACTGAAAGCACTTTATGGACTGAAGCAAGCACCTAGAGCCTGGTATGACACTTTATCAAAGTTCCTTTTGGAAAATCACTTCACAAGAGGTATTGTAGATAAAACTTTATTTTTCAGAAATGTTAATGGCTCTAGCATACTTGTTCAAATTTATGTAGATGATATTATTTTTGGCTCTACAGATGAGAAACTTTGTAAAAAGTTTGCCAAACTGATGTAAAGTAAGTATGAAATGAGTATGATGGGAGAACTAACTTACTTTCTTGGTTTACAAGTTAAGCAAGTTAGTGATGGAATATTCATTAGTCAAACTAAATATATTTTTGATCTTTTAAAGAAGTTTGATCTAATGGATTGCACATCTGCAAAAACTTCCATGGCCACTGCAACTAAGCTTGAACTAAACACTACTGAAAAAACTGTGGATATTTCAAGCTATAGAGGCATGGTTGGCTCACTTCTGTACTTAACAGCTAGTTGGCCAGATATAATGTTTGCTACATGTTTATGTGCTAGATTTCAGGCTGATCCTAGAGAGTCTCACTTGATAGCTATTAAGAGAATTTTCAGATATCTCAAGGGAACACCAAAACTTGGCATTTGGTATCCTGGAGATTCTGGTTTTGATCTAACTGGTTATTCAGATGCAGATTATGCAGGTTGCAGAATTGACAGAAAAAGCACAACAGGAACTTGTCAATTTCTAGGAAACAAGCTTGTGTCCTGGTTCAGTAAAAAGCAAAATTCAGTTTCTACTTCTACAGCTGAAGCTGAATATATTGCTGCTGACAGTTGCTGTGCACAGATTTTATGGATGAAAAATCAATTGCTAGACTATGGTTTGCAAGTTGAGAGGATTCCTATTTTCTGTGATAACACAAGTGCAATTGCCATCACTGAAAATCCAGTGCAACATTCAAGGACAAAGCACATAGACATCAAGTACCATTTCATAAGGGAACATGTAATGAATGGTACTGTAGAGTTACATTTTGTTCCAAGTGAGAAGCAACTTGCAGATATATTTACCAAGCCACTGGATGAATCCACCTTTTCTAGGTTGGTAAGTGAGTTAGGTATGCTTAATTACTCTTGAATCTATCTGAGTTATTTTGCAAGTTGACATGGAGCCAGAAATTTAACTGATTTTTAGTCATGAGTGAAATTTTGGCTAAATCAAAATTTGCATCTCGACGGATGACCATTATCCATCAAGTTGAGTCATCCGTCGATATACTATGTGCAAATAAAAATCAATTACTTTTCTGGAATCTTTTAAAACTCGACGGATAACAGTTTATCCTTATCCGTCGAAGTGTCTAAATCTTAACCGTTAATTCACTGAATATTATCCACCGAGTATACTTACAGTTTGTAAGCATTACACGATGGATAATGGGTGGAATTTTTACAGTTTATTTTTAAACGGCTAATTTAGGCAATTTCTATTGGGTAATTTACTTTTCTTTATTATTTTCATCCGTTGTTTTTGAGATAGTATAAAAGCTTGTTTCATTCCAATTATTTTCTTTTATCATTCTCAAATTCAACTGCTTTTATTTTATTCTCTCTCAAGCAAATATCCTCTTTCTCTTCAAGCTTTCATTCTCTAACAATGGCACCTGTAGTAAAGATCATGTCTCAGACTGGGTTCATTTATGAGAAGAACAACTTCACTGCTTTGGTCAATAAGGGTATTCAGCAATCAGAAGACTATCACAAGATGATGGACTTCGTGAAGAACTGCAAGTTAAGTTATGACATGCTTGAATTACCCACAATTTACTGTGAAGTTGTTGAAGAGATGTGGACCACTGCAATCTACAACTCTACTGACAAAACCATCACTCTATCAAAGGTAATGAGTTCTGTATCAATAGTGATGTGATAAAAGCATGTTTCAAAATTCCTGATGATAATGTAACTTCACCACACACTGACACTGATATTATCAATATGCTTAATTTCATACATTATGCACTTCCTACTACTAAGCTAAATGAGATTAGAAGATTAGGTCTTAAGAAGGAATGGAGTTTCATGTGTGATGTTGTGACTAAAGTTTTCTCTGGAAAAGTCAGTAATTTTGATTCTGTGAACATTTCCATGCTTAACATGCTATACATGCTAGTTACAGATAAATTTTACAATTTCAGTGACCTTGTCTTGTATGAGTTAGGTTTTAAACTAGGTGAGTTAGCCAAAAGGGGAAAGAATGTATATTATGCTAGATTTTTCATGATATTGGCTAACCATCTTTGTCAAGAGATTGTACTTGAGAACTCAAACAACAAATTAGCTTGTTGGGTTCAAGAGAGAAGAATCATTGCAGATTTGAACAGAGCCAGCCATCATAGGGATGTGCCAATGTTCTACTTTCCTGTAATGCAGACACCTCAGGTAAGTGAGGTAAGTTCATCCATAGACTCAACTATTCCAATCTCCTCAATTTCTTTGAGTTCAGGAGTAGCTATGGCAACTGTGACAATGACCAAACAGTTGCCTACCAAAGCTGCCAAATCAACTACAATTTCTAAATCCAAGTCAAAAAAAACCCCTTCTGGTATCTCTCAAAAGGTACCAGTTGAAAAATCTACCAAAGCCAAAGAGGGGAGTGTGAAGGAGGGTCAGTTAGGTGAGGGAAGGGGTGAACATCAAAGAAACCCCAAGGATAAGGTTGGAGAGTTGAGTGAATCCCAGCCTAGCCACACTGCAGTTTCCCAACAAATTACAGTGCTTAAAAAGGATAAAAGCTCACTTCTAGCTGCATCCTCCTAAAAGGATGTGGCTATTGAACAAAGCTCTCAGCCAAGAGCACAAGCCAAAAGGGTTAGGGACACAAGCTCACCCCAAACTTACACAAGAAAGAAGAAATCCAAAACAACTGGGGATGCACAGGGCACACACACAGTGCAAACTGGTGCTAAAGACACAGTCCCTGCACTTTCTCAAATTCAGATTGATGTGGCTCCAATAAATGTGGAGTCACAGCCAAAATCTTTTATAATAAAAGCCTCTGAAACACCATACTCACCAACAAACTCTCTTGAAGTGGATATGATAAACACTTCAATTCCTGATTCCCCTTCTTTAACTCTGTTGGGGAAGCCAAAATCTAGTGCAAGTGAGCATCATCTTTTAGATGATTTGTTGGCTCACTTGCCAATTCTTTCAGATACTATTGTGACATATGTGCCTCAAATAACTTCAATCAACACAGAGTCAACAATAGTTTCTCTTCCCACCTCATTCATTTCTACTCTCTCGATGGATATTTCTCATCCGTCGAGTAGTGATTGTATCCCGACGGATAAGCTTAACAGCAGTTATCCGTCGGATAGCTTTACCACTCACCCGATGGATATCACTTATCCGTCGAGTGTCTCTGCACAACTTCAAACTTCAATTATTTATAGTGCAGAAGACTTAGTGGTAATACAGTCACTCTTAGGACTGAGAGAGGAGAGTGCATTAAGTGAGAGGCTGGGTTGCTCCCAGGCAAAAGGAGAGGAAAAGAGTGAATCTCGGCAATCTATTTATTCAGGATTGACAAAAGTGAGTGAGAGGAGTCCCACCTTAGTAGGTGAAGGTGAGGGTGTGAGGGTGGGGAGCCAGGGTGAGACCCTGATGCAACAAAAGAGAGATTATGAGAGAAAGGCAGGTACAGGAGAAATAAGGGTGGATCCAGCCATTGCTAGTGAGTCAATGATTGTGGATGATGCTGAAAAGGGAAGATAATTTCAGCAACATTACAAAGCTGAAATTGATAACATTTTCTTGGATACTGACACTTTTACTCATCCCGTGTCAACATATCAATTGTTGGCTGCTCAGGGCAATGTGGAGGCAGAACAGACCTTGAATCTAGTACACACCTCAGAATCTCTTCAAAGAGATAAATTTGCTGTCAATAGGATGCCTTCTCAAGCTGGTGAGCCATCTGAAGAATTTGGAGTAAATTCTAATGATGATGACTCTGTTTCTTTGGATGGAAGCATAAACTTAGGGGGAAATGAAGGCCCAAGTTCTGTTTTAAATTTACCTGGATGGGCATGGACAAAGGAATTTACACCAGGACAATTTGATGTGTCTTTGGTCAAGCAAGTGGTGGCTATTCAAAAGGCCCTTCAGGAGACTTCAGATGCTGGTACCAAGGCTATTCTTCAAGCTCACCTAGACTCTCTACATCTCATGAAGATCCAGCACTTAAGACAGAAAATGAGTGTGGATGAACTAAAAAGAGATATAGTTGACTTGAAGACATACAATTCTGAGAAGCTGGATTCAGTAATGCCATATGGTACCATGCAAGATCTACTACTAAGATTGAGGAGAGAATCAGACTCTGAAAAGAAGCTAGCCAAGCTGGAAAACAGAGTTCAAGTTATTGAGAATTCAGTGGCTATCCTTCTTCAAAATCAACAGACTCAGACAAATTTTCTCATGCAACTGGCTAAAGCACAAGGCCTAACTCCTCAACTTGATGATAACAAAAAGGGGGAGAAAGAATCAAGTAAGGAGGAGAAAGGACCAACTGAGGGGGAGAAACTTCGAGTACAAATCAGCAAAGTAATTGCACCTTCAATTACAGTCTCCAAGCCAATAGTTGCAGATGGTATAGATCTAATTAAAGCAGCAGCAACAAATTTGAAAGTTGCTGAAAAAGGAAAGTTGAGTGTTATCAACTGGAATAAGATTGATGAGGAGATACAGAAAAAGTTTAAACTAGTCAAGGAGCCAGTTCAGTCAGCCATCCATCACTCTCATGTCAAGCCAACCAGTGTGAATGAGATGAGCATGAACTATCTGGAAAAAGGACAATCTTCCCGCATCAAGTCTACAAAGGCTGAAATAATTCTTAAACAAAGGGCAAATTATCCAAAATCATCTTGGAAGAACCCTATGGACACTGTGTATGAGACACCCAAGCCTGATAAAAAGAAGCTTCTGTCAAGATCTATTGTCTTCTATAAAGATCCAGCTGATTCAGCTTCAAAAAAGGAGAATTGCTAAGATATTCAGAAATGGAAAGGAAATTTGTGTGGTAGCTGGACATCCACAATTTGCTCAAGCAAAGAAAGAAGAAAAAGCCAGATTAAAGCAGGAAAAGAGGCAAGCTGCTCTAGATGCAAAGAAGTCTAAACAAAAGAAAGAACAGATTGCTATCTTGGCCAAGCTACAGGCTGTGAATTCTTCACAACAAATTCCCTCTCAACCATCTGAAGCTGCTGAATCAAAGAAGAAGATTGAAGAACAGAAGAAATCCCCAAGAAAGAAAGAATTGGCTAGAAGAACAAAAAGGAAACTGGATGTTGTTGACAAGGAATTGGAAGATCAATTTCCTAAGGAATCCACTCAAGCTACAACTCAAGCATCAAAGCCCTCTGTGGTATTTGAAGACATAAGGGTGGTGGATCCCTACAGGAACATACACGGTGAACCTATTGTGCCAAAGGATGAGACAATAGAGTGGGATAACATACCAATTCCTGACTTCAAGTTACCAATCCTTAGCAAGCCAAAAAGGACAAAGTCAAGGGCAGTCAAGAAAGTGAAGCTGTCACCTCTCAAATCCAAGTCAGTAGTTAAAGCTCAACCCAAGGTCAACAGGGGAGACTACTTGTACTTGTGTGACATCAAAGAATTTTCAGATCTAAACCTTTATCTGGATGAACTGGATGAAGTAAGGGCAATTGATGCATACAGAAACCTACCTGAAAGGTTGGTGTTCAAGTACAAAGGAGGAAGGGAGATTCAGTGGCCACTTCACAGGATTCTTCAAAAAATCCAAGTTGTGCTGATTAAAGTCTATTCATCCTTCAAGAAAAAATTTAGGTTCAATGTAACTGTAAGAAGACTAGTATTGAAGAAGATTGAAAAAGCTGACGAGTGTTAGAGCTAAAGATGCACTCCCAAAGACTCTAATCGTCCCATACATAGGGAGAAGAGTGCATCTAAGGCCCTACTGGCTGATGGAATTCATGGATGACAAGGGTGTGAGAAGATTCTTCAGATTAGAAGACCAACTGAGTATCTCTAGCAATGAGACTCTCTTGGAAATGCAAGAAAAGCTAGATCTCTCATAATCTGATGAACTAGAATTCCACAGGCAGCTCCAGAATCAAATTGAAGAAAATAACAGAAAGCTTGGAAGAAGATCCAGACCTTCAAGGAGCTAGAAAAATATGCTCAGGCTAGAGGAGCATCTTGAATTGACTGTGAGCCAAACCTTGTTCATTTTAATTAATTGAAGCATTTTCAGTTTATCTACTTATCTTTAAAGATATATGTTCATGATGTTTTGTTATCATCAAGTATCTCTTAATTTATGGCTACAATTCCAGTAGACATAAATTGGGGGGGATTGTTGGGCATATGTTGTGTACTTGATGATTTCATAAACAAAACATCTAAGTAGATTTTACTTAATGAAATAATGTAGCACTCGACGGATAAGAATTATAGTCCCGACGGATAACTCATTATAGTCCCGACGGATGATTAACTTATTATCCATCGAGTGAGTAGCTTATGTAATAATAAGTTTGTAGCACAGTTATCTATACACCTTTGTATAGAATCCGTAGTAGCATATAAGTCATGTTGACTTTAACTAGATATGCAGAATAGGTTGATTAATTGTACATAATTGATGTCTTGTAATTCTGCATAAGTGATATAGAGTCAAGTGCCAAAATAGCTACCGACGGATGATTAACAAAGCCATCGACGAATGATCAAATGACTATCAACGGATGTTTAATATAGCAGTCGACGAATGATCAATTAAATCATCAACGGATATTCTGTAAGTCGACAGATGATCATATGAAGAATTCAAACAGCAGTTGAACAGTGAAAGCTGACACACAGCCGTCGAGATGTATACAAACACACTGTGGAAGCCCATTAACTGGGTAATAGAGGACGAAAAGCAGCAAAGCTTAAGACTGTTAGATTTTATATTTGTTCAGTCTTTTTGACTTTGTAATCTTGGTATTATATAAACCAAGAGAGTAGCAAATAGAAATATAACTGAAATAGCTGAGAAACATAAAAACAGAGAAATCTTAGTAAGCAGAATCTTTAGCATTTCCTGTATTCTCAGTATTTCCATTTGTAAGCAGCTGTGAGCATTTATGCACACAGAGTCCTCTCGATATATTATATATATCTCTGGTGGAATTGTTTAAATCCACCAGAAAGTTTTTAAAGACTCTTGTTTTTAATTACCTATATTTTGATTCAATTAAGTTTACATTCCGCATTGTGCTAATCAAAACAAATATATCTATAATCGAGTTGAACATTTTTATTTCAAGAAAAAGGTTCAAGAATTCCATTCAACCCCCCTTCTGTAATTCTTGCTACATTATTAAGGGACTAACAGAGTTCCAGGAGCAGAAAATTCCTGCTTGATTTCATGGTCTTTGCAGAACTCTTCCATGATTAAATTCTTGAACTCAGTGTCATTATCACTTCTTATGATCTTCACAAAATCTTTGACCAATTTATCCAGTTGCTTGACATGATCAATCAAGATAGATGCAATTTCACTTTTTGTGTGCAAGAAATACACCCATGTATATCTGGTGAACTCATCCACTATGACCATAACATATTTCTTCTTTGCAATAGACATAATATTAACTGGACCAAATAGATCAACATGTAGTAGGTGATAAGGCTCAAGAATTGATGACTCAGTCTTGCTCTTGAATGAAGATTTTCTTTGTGTTGCCTTCTGACATGAATCACAAAGGCCATCAGGAGCAAATACTGATTTTGGCAGTCCTCTCACAAGATCTTTCTTGACTAGTTCATTTATATTGTTGAAATTTAAATGAGAGAGTTTCTTGTGCCAATTCCAGCTTTCTTCAATTGATGCTCTACTTAATAGACAGATTGCAGAACCATCAGTACTTTTTGAAAGCTTGGCTTCATAAATGTTATCATACATGTATCCTTTCAGAACAACTTTGCATGTAGATTTGCTTACAACTTCACAGTGTTCTTCAAAGAAATCCACATGATAACCTCTGTCATAGATTTGACTAACACTCGGCAGATTGTGTTTAAGCCCTGAGACCAGAGCTACTTTCTCAATGATGATATTCCCAAGATTGATATTGTCATATCCCAGTGTTTTTCCAATATTGCCATCTCCATAAGAAACACTTGGGCCAGCCTTCTCCAAAAAGGCTAATAGCAGGGCTTTATTTCCAGTCATATGTCTTGAGCATCCACTGTCCAGAACTAGGATGTTTTTCCTGTTGCCCTGCAATCACAAAGACCACTAATGATTAGTTTTAAGGACCCAGACTTGCTTGTATCCTTTGGCCTTATTAAGTTTGTTAACATTTACAGCGGATTTAGCATCAGAGTTTATGTTAACATTTTTCTTATCAGCATTTACACTATCAGACTTTGTATCAGAACTTACACTAGAAGGAACAATGCTAACTTTCTTTAAAGAAGGTTTTATTTGATAATAGTCATAGTACAAACTATGATATTCCTTACAAGTATAAATGGAATGCCATAAACTACCACAATGAAAACAAGGATTTTGTGGCCTATATCTAACATACTGACTCTTAACTCCTGACTTTGAATGTAAGGAATTTATCTTCTTATTTTTCCTGCAAAAAGAAGCCAGATGGTTAGAACTTCCACAATTATGACATGTTTTTCTAGGAACATTAGGAACAGGCTTATGATCATTGCTTTTATTCACACCTTCCTTTCCATTCCTATTTTTCCTAGGTGATTTTACCTTGTTTACATTCTTAACATCTTTCAGCTTATGCTTAAGCTATTTCTTTGTCATTAAGCCTACGTTTACTTCAGTTGGCTTTTCCTGTTTTAGTTTGTCTGAAGTTAATTCCTCTTCAACTTCTGATTTTTCATTATCATACTTTACAGCTACAAACTTAACAGTTTTTACCTTTGGCTTTTGTTTAACAACTATAGGCTTAATTTCTACAGTTCTTTTATCATTCTTATCATCTCCATAACCTAAGCCCTCTTTCCAGTTTCCATTACTTAACAAATTCTGAGTTGTTCTGCCAGAGTTAGTCCAAGTCCTGATAATATCTCTTTCCTTTTCTAACTCAGTTTTTAGAGATTCATTTATTTTAAGTACTTCATCCCTAACATAGAAAGCATCATCTCTATCTTTCTGAGTTTGATGGAACATGACTAACTCTTTTTCTAAATAATCATTCCTCTTTTTACAAGCAAGATTTTCAGAAGTTAATCTTTCATATGTTAAAGTTTGATCTCTATAACTAATGAACATGGTTTTAAGATATCTTCTCAACTCATTAATATCATCAGTAATGAAAGGCATAAGTAGTTTGAGGTACCTTTAACTCAGCAGCTTCAGAACTGCTATTAGCATTTGCCATCAAGGCATAGTTCTCCTCACTTTCAGAATTTGAAGTGTATGTCCAGCTTTTCTTCTTTGTGATAAGAGCCTTGCCTTTGTCACTCTTCACTTTCTTGCAATCAGGAGATATGTGGCATTTCTCACCAAAGTTGTAGCATTTGACATTTGTGTAATCTCCTCTGTCAGACTTTCCTCCTTTGCCTTCAGATTTTCTGAAACTCTTCTTATCAGAACTTGCACCTTTCCTGAAAAACTTCTTTCCCTTCCTGAATTTTCTGTATGCAATCCTTGTGATTCCTTTCACCATAAGAGCACACAGCTTCATCATCTCTTCATCAGCATCCATCTCAGGCAAGCTTTCAGTTTCTGAGTCATCATCACTATCAGAACTTGATGACTCAGTATCAGACTTTGTGATGAGCGCTTTTCCCTTGCCTTTCCTTGAGGTAGCTGCTTTGGGGGATTCTTCCTCGGCCTTAAGAGCAATTGTCCTTGACTTTCCTCCTTCCTCTTGCTTCTTTGTTCCATCTCAAGTTCATGAGTCTTGAGCATCCCATAAATTTCATCAAGAGTTGTTTCTTCAAGATTATAGTTGTCTCTTATAATTGTGGCCTTCAAATCCCAACTTTCAGGAAGAGCTAACAGGAATTTAAGGTTTGAATCTTCAAGATCATACTCCTTATCAACTAGTGAAAAATCAATCAAGAGTTTGACGAATCTGTCATATAAATCATTCAATGACTCATTAGGCTTTGAGTCAAAGTGTTCATACTCTTGAGTGAGTATAGTCTTCCTGTTCTTCTTAATCGAATCAGTTCCCTGGCATCTTATCTCCAAGGCATCCCATATCTCCTTTGTAGTCTTGTAGTTAATTACCCTGTTTGACATTACATTATCAATGGCACTATGCAGCAAGTGTCGTACCTTAGCATCCTTAGCAATTGATGCGATATCTTCAGCAGTGTAGTCACTCTTCTCCTTTGGTACAGACTTTGTTGCTTCACCTGCAACTGCAACAGCGAGTTTGGTTGGCTTGTGAGGTCCTTCATTGATTCTGTCAAGATATTCTGGATCTGTAGCTTCCAGAAACATAGTCATCCTCACCTTCCATATGGGGTATTCAGATGGTTTCAGTATGATTACTCTAATAGCCTCATATCGACTATGGATTTGAGTCTTTGGAGGTTCTTCAGTTTTGGTGGGCTTGGTTGGAGTTTCTGCTTCAGACATGATTGTTTTTGGATCTTAAATTGTTTGTGTGTTAACAGATAGGCTCTGATACCACTTGTTAGGTCACACACACTGTAGAAGGGGGGTTGAATACAGTGTATAGCACAATCAAATCGAATTTAAAGAACACAAGTAACAGAAAATAAACTTTATTAAACTCTGTTACAATATAGAACTGTCATCTCTCAGTGATGAACAAAATATCACGAGAGCTGCTAGGGTTATAATGAATATTATTCTCGATAATGATAACACTTATAGTGTAAACCCTATGTCTGTGTTTATATACTACACAGTTACAAGATAATCGCTAATTGATATGAAATATAATTCTGCTTCCTAAAATATATCAATCAGATATCTTTTCTTCCAAGTATTTTATTCTTCATAGAATTCCTTATTCATGCATATCTCTTCTTGCATTTGTCTTGATCTTATTTTCTTTCAATCAGCCGCCTTCCTTATCTTAAAGTCTCCTTAAGTCCTGATATTATCTCCTGATAACTTAAGTTCTGACAACCTAAGTTCTGACTTCAGTATAAGTGTTGATTTCCAGTTAAGTACTGATTTGTCCTGTTTAAGTAAGATCTGAAAACTAAACACAAATCATATTAGACATGACATTATCAAATATATCTAACAATAAATGCTTTCACCATCATCAAAAACTTCATTTCTCTTGTCAAAGTCCAATTTAATTGCCAAATTAAATGCATAAGGATGCTCTTGAACTTGGTTCTCTTTCTGCAACTATATTATGTATACCTACAATCATTAGAAATTTCTCATCATACCTCATATGATTACACCCCTCAACAGAATAGGGTGATTGAATGTAAACACAAACATATTTTTAAACCTCAAAAGCACTTTTGTTCCAGTCTAACGTACCCAGTAGATTCTGGGGTGATTATGTTCTTACTTTCACGTATTCATCTAAACTTCTTAACAATAAATCTACGTAAGAATTGTTATTCAATGCTAAACCTTCTTATGACCATTTAAAACCTTTTGGTTGCCTCTGTTATGTTAGAACTCTTAAGCCTTTCAGTGATAAATTCTCTCCAAGAGCTGATGCTTGTGTATTTTTGGGTTATCCTTAAGGTGAGAAGGCTTACAAAGTTCATAACATTACTACTTCTCAAATCACTGTTTTCAGCGATATTTTCTTTTATAAAAATATTTTCCCTTTTGTTCCCGCATCTACAAAACATTTCCTTCCAATTGTTGTTCCCGAGTTTTCTTCCTCACCATCAATTCACACTCCTGGTCCTCTTGATTCTCACACTCATGATCCTCTAGATTCTTCTATAAAATTTCACACTGATGTTCCACACATTAATTCTCTCATTTCCAGTGCTGATCTTACCATTACTTCACATAATATTAGCAACTCTGATGTTATCTCTCAACCACTTATTAGACAATCATCTAGAATTTCTAAAATTCCTCAATACTTGCAAGATTATTTACACCCTTATCAGCCACAATGTCATTGTGTTATTTGCTCTCAATCACTCACCTCTTTTTGTGTTCCATCTGTCACTTTTCCTACTCAATCCATTTGTTGCACAATCAATTCATCTATCTCTTTACCACCAGCTGAACCATCCAGTTTTGAGATAGCTTCTCAATACCCTGAATGGCATCAAGCCATTGCAAATGAGTTTGTACCACTGGAAGCCAATAATACCTAGATTTAGTTCCCTTACCTCCTGGAAAAAAGGCCATCAGTTACAAATGGGTATTTAAAGTCAAGTATGATGTTGATGGTAGTATAGAAAGATATAAATCCAAACTAGTTGTTAAAGATTTTAAACAAAGATAAGGAATTGACTACACAAAAACTTTCTCTCCTGTTGTGAAAATGACTACTATTAGAAGTCTGGTTGTTGTTGTAGTTAAAAAGGGCCGGAAAATGTACCAATTATATGTTAACACTGTCTTTCTTCATGGTGATCTCCATAAAATTACTTCTAGTCACCATGTATCTGACCCCAAATTGGTTTGTAAACTCCTTAAATCTCTCTATGGTCTGAAGCAAGCCTCCAGGAATTGAAATTTTAAACGTACTACTATTTTTTTCTCTATGGGATATCAAGCCTCTAAAAATGATTACTCTCTACTGTGTAAAAAAATGGTTTTTCTGTGATTTATCTTGCCATATATGTTGATGAAATCTTGGTTGCGGGTAATGATGAGGCTGAAATTACTCATATCAAACAATTTCGGGATTCTACATTCAAGATCAAAGATCTTGGTACACTACATTACTTAATATGCCTTAAGTTCAATATTGTTCTAAATAGAGTGATCATTTCACTAAGTTTACAACTGAGTTACTTCAAGATTTTTATCTTATGAAGTAAGTCATTTGGATCTTTCCATTCAACTTCTTTTAAATGTTGGAGAGTTATACTCAGATCCATTCCAATACAAGAAGCTTGTTGGTAAACTAAACTTTCTCACAAATACTCGTTACCTCATTTTTGTTATCCAACATTTAAACCAATTCATGGTCACTCCTCGTCTTCCTCATTGACAGGATGCCTTACATGTTCTCAAATATTTGTAATCTACTCATTCTCAAGGTCTTTTCCGCAACTCTACACATGATTTCAGACTTGAAGCTTATTGTGATGCCGACTGGGCCTCTTGTTCTCATTCCAGAAAGTTTGCTAATGGGTATGTCATCCTTATTGGTGGGTCTCTCATTTCCTGCAAATCGAAGAAACAACATACTATGTCATTTTCCTCAGCCCGGTTATGCGACTTCTTTAAAAGTGAGAGGTTGCAGATATCATCCATATCCTTGTCAAATTTGATTACCAAAATGTTATTTACATTACCAAAAATCTTGTTTTTAATGAACGAACGAAACACATTGATATAGATTGTCATTTTCTTCATGAAAAATTATTTTATGGGCTTATTTCTTTATCAATAGTTCATTGTGCTAACAGATTTTCCCGCTTATTTGTTTTTAACACCTATTTATTTACTTCACATTGTACATCACAGATTAGACAAATCAATTCAATTCAAGATGGTTTTCCATCTCAATAAACACATTATCTCTCTCTCACTTACTCAATCTCTCTCTATTTCTATTTCTCTCTCAATCTGTAATGTTAACAGATTAGTTGTTGTACATAAATAAAATCATGTATATATAAACTTGCAGTTTTATAACTTACCGCAAATGTTGGTCGCATCTCTGTCCCACGAATGAGAAATACCTACCAGATAGCAAAAAAAGTGATCCCATAAAAAAACGTGGATGATTTTTGGTGAGATCTATTAGACTAAAATTTAGCTACAACTGAATTATTGCAGTGTCGAGAGAATGTGAATAAGATATTGTTGTATTGTATCATATATATGACACGTGGGATGCTATATGTGAATAAGATTATTTTTACACTTGAATATGATGATGAGAACTTTGTTTGTCATGTATTGCGGATGATGAGATAAAAATTTATGTACCGTGTATATTATTAGTGATAAAATAAAGACTCATGTATCGTATAGATCAGTGATGATAGGTTAGAAACTTTACTGCTCGTAAAAAGGTAAAGGCAAACGATTTTACTTATTATGGTGATAAGTGTTGGTATCGGATTTTCACCCGTTAGGACATGAAAATTACTGAACATGACGACTGTAGTATAAAGAGTTTTTGCAGACACAAAAGGAACCAACGGGAACAGTCGACATCAACTGCGGTCGACACGATAGGAACAAATCAGTTGTACGGGATCGGAACAGCAGCTAAACTAACTCAAATAACAACCCTTAAAAATATGAGGGAGGTTAAACTACATCTCCTATTTTCCAGCAATAAACAGCAAGGATGTGGCTTAATTGTATCAACCGTGGGAGCTATATGAGGATAGTTAAAAAAGATAAAATGGAGAGATAATCATTATCTACATATACACACACTTACACAATCCTACTTGGATTAGAACTCTACTTCATCTCCTACACCCACTCTCTTCAATACACATAATTCATACACTTATATTTACACAAAAACATTAATTCTCTCTTTACTACCTAGCTTCTCACCTTAAATATTAGCTCAAAATATGTATTTTATAATATCTCTTGATGATCATCCCTCAAACAATCTAAATTTACACACCACGTTATACACATCTACCTCAAGAAAAGTTATCTCTATCCACATCGAATTTGGAACACACAAATAAGAAGTTTTAAACTACTTTTTTCTAATATCTTATTGATGATAATCACTTGCAACATCATATATGTTATATATTTCCTTAGCCGGCGAGAAGATCTGCCCAATCGACAAGTATACACACTATCGACGAGTACAAACCACACACTCGACAAGTCCAAACTGTGCTTTGACATGTCCATACTGCATAATTGAAAAAGAAGCTTATCTCCGAGTTTTAGTACTATTTCATTGATTGTAATTACTTGTGAACATCATTATAGTGAAATCATTTTGGCTGGGTGTCGTTCCACCTGCAGTTTTTACCCTTTAACGGGGGGTTTTCCGCGTCACCAATTGTTCGTGTCCATTTATTTTTTCACATGTCGATCACTTTTATTTTAGACTTAACTTTTAACCTACAAATTTTGGTAAAAACAATAAAGAATATTGGTATGGGTTATTAGCGTGATATTTTTCTGGAAAACTATAGTTCATATTCCTGACCTGCAAGATTGAATTAGTTGTAAATTGTTGTGCAATTGAATTCCAACCCGATATTACAAGTACTATTTATGGTGACCTGCTAATTTGGATTGGTTCGGCCGGATTATGACGTTACATTTAGAATATTTGTTTTTTAGCTTGGTAGTTCAGAGTTCCGGGTAGGGGTGTACACGGTTTGGCCAACCCGACCAATCCAAACCGAACCGACCCTATTTCGGCCGAACCAAACCGATTTTTCTCAATCTGATATATAGTTGGGTTGAAAAAATGTCAACCCGATTTAATTGGGTTGGATATGGTTTTCGATAATTTTAAACTAATCCAACCCAACCCGATTAAAATATATACATGCTAATAAGTTAATCCAAAATTATGTTTAGGCCATTTACATAGATCCATATATCTCTAACTCTAAATGTAACTTATAACCTCCGTGTTCATAGTTCATTTCGTAACAATAATAGATGTTTGATTAGTGTTATATTTTTTGCATTTATGATTCATTCCAAAATATAAAGTGTAAGCAATATTATTAGTACTTTTGATGTCGAAAATTAGATGTTTAAGACTATTCAATACGGAGGATTATAATATTGTTTTGAACTATTTTCAAGTGTTTTAAACTTTAAAACCTTATGGTTTATTATAATTTTTTATATTAATTTTGTATATTTAATAAACCGATCAAACCGATCCACACCGAACCAAACCGAAGTATACAAATTGGTTTGAGTTACAAATTTAAACGGTTTGGATTGAGTTGAAATTTTGAAAACCCGAATTAATTGGGTTGAGTTGCTAAATTCTCCCAACCCGTCCAACTCGATCTGTGTACACCCCTAGTTTCGGGGACATAATTCTTAAGCAAGACACTTAAAGTTTTAGCCACTCTGGACCCTAAGCTTCATTGTAATTTGTAGCATATAAAAAAATGTGCACTTTACTGAGATGCGTTTCAGTCCCTATGTATCGAGGGTGAAAGAAAAGCAAGATAAATTAGTAACGATGGTGAACAATAAAGAGATAATCCAATCAACAAAAGAGAGTAGCAATTAAATAATAAATACAAAGAAATATTGGTTCCTCCTAACAAGTAACACTAGAAAAATGAAAATGAAAAAAAAAATAATAACCAATGTGGCCAAACAGCAGAATAGATGAGATCCACAAAAGAGCTCTCTGTTATGGTATGATAGCTGTACTCGTACTTTTTATCAGATGGGCGTAAGAAAACAAATGGCGTCGGTGGGTGGGGTTAATGACAAAACAGGCTTATTTTGGGCTTAGAAAATCAATCCAAACACGGCCCATCCCAACACCAAGCTTCCCACTATCTTTTGCACGCACTTCAACCTCTCTGCTCCACTCTGCACAATAACACATTGTTTATTATTATATTATTTTACAATATATTTCACTTTTAAAAACTCAGATCTGAACATGATAATAGATTTCGATTTATTCGGTAGGTGTATCAATTTATGATTTATCAGACGATTTTTAAAAAATCGAATAATTTATCGACAATTGATAAAAATCAGTCAAATTAAATAAATATCTTTCTTACCAATTTTTGAACAATTAATCGAATTTTTTTAAAAAATTGACCGCTTTCTATAAACATGGATCTAATACAGTTAGTGATCTTAATTACATTTACCTAATACATGTACATGTCAGATCTCTTAATATACTGTACCTACCACATGAATCTAAATAAAAATCCCAGATATTCGAAATCGAAACTAATTAATTATGCTACGGATTATCGAATAATGTAAGATCCGTAAATGTTAAAAACGTAACGAGATTGAATCAAGTTGAATTACCTCGTCGGCAAGGATAGGAGCGGGTGCGTCAGAATCAGGGCCAGGAGCTTCAGCAGGGGGAGCCGGTGGTCCTAACATAGCAGGACCAGGAGCCGGCGCAATCGACTTCTTTGCCTTCTTAGAAGGTGCAGGTGCAGGCACAGAAGCAGCAGGTGCACTCACAGGCGCAACCTCAGGTGTGGGTGCTGGTGGAGACAATGTCGGTGTTGGCACTGGTGGCGAACTTACTGGAACCTCAGCAGGTGGTGCGCTCACTGGTGCAGCTACTGGTGCGCTCACTGGTGCAGCTACTGGTGCTTTAACAGGTGCGGGTGTGGGTGGGGCCGAGACAGGAGCTGCTGCAGGGGCAACAGTTGGCGCTGCAACAGGAGCTGTTACTTTGGATTTAACCGGGGGTTGAGATTTTTGTGGTGGAGATTGTGTCGGTGCATTTGCTGGTGCTGCAGCAGGTGATTGTGCTGAAACTGTAGATAACACAACACAAATTAATGCAAATGCGATTGCAGATCTGTACTCCATAATTAATAACACTAGAGATTTTGTGTTCTGTAAATACAGAGAGAGATTAAGAGAGAGAGAGATCGAGGGCGAGAGAGAGATCGAGAGAGATGTGTTAGAGGAAGAGAAGAAGCGAGAGTTTAAGTAGAGAAACAGAGAGAAAGGGGGATGTAAACGTGTAAATGAGGAGCCAAGAAGGTTCGACATATGAGTGGGGCCAGGCATTACCCGACAAATTTTACAAACGGTAATATGGCAATTTAATGCTATAATACAGTCTGTTTTTTTCTCAATTTTTATTTTTTTCTCTTGTTTTTTTTAACTTTAATACAGGGACCATGTTGCATGTGAATATTTTCAATCTTTGATTCTGTGCGGGGTCCTTGATTGATTTTCCAATGCTACTTTACTCTGTTTCTCATGTTTCGGTAAAAAAAAACTTCAGATCTATTTCTTCTAATGGTAAGTATACTGGGTCTGTTTGGGTACTACTCATAACTAGCATATTCACTTTCATTTATAAGCCCATAAATATTTATCGATGAGTGTTTGTTGACCCAGTTTATAAGACGAATTTATAACTTAAAATCTAATAAATTAAATGTTAGTAATAATATACTTTTTCTCAACTTATTTTGATTTTTTGCCTTTTTATTAGCTTCAATTTTAAAATATATGTTTTTAAACGTTAATATAATTTAAAAAACATATATTAAGATATTTATATTTAAAAATAATTTATTTTAGTTCACTTAATTTTTTTTAAAATCTGACTTATAAATATTCATATACTTATCACTAATAAGTCACTTATTGATTTTAAATTATAAGTTGCTTATTTTAAAATTTCTCAAACGGGAACATTATGTCATGTCTAATGTCCATCACTTTGGCATATTTTGTGGCCGTCTTAGAATTTTTAAAATAAATAACTTATAACTTAAAATAAATAATTGATTTATAAATAATAATATGTGAATAATTATAAGTTAAATAAGTATTTGGATAATTTAATTTATAAGTCAGAGTTTTTTACTTAATTGAACTAGAATGATTATTTTTATATATAATTATCTCAATTCGTGATTTTTAAATTAGAAATTTTTTTTAAAACATAAATTTTAAAATTAAAGTTAATAAAAAAGTAAAAAATCAAAATAAATTACGAAAAAAACGTCATCACTAATATTTAATTTATAAATTTATAAATTATAAATTCAATTTATAAATTGAATCAATAAAGACTTGCCGATAACTCATTAGGGACTTAAAAATGAATAATTCACCTAAACTGTGTCGGCCAAGTAGCCTATTTACATTTACCTGTTTCTTGATGATACTTTGTGAGAGACTCAAGGGGACAACGGGTAAAACAGAAAGTATTAAATAATATAGTACTTTGTGAGAGACTTAAATGAATAATATGGTAGTCATTAGGGAGTAATTTTTTGGACAATAATAAAAATATGGTAGTTGCTTTATTAAATATATCATATTTTATTTAGTAGTAATGATTTGATTTGATCTGTCTTAATAATGGAATGGTAGAGCCGCACCATTATTTGGCTAAACCAAGAGTGATCCAGGATTATCAAACGAGAAATGTTATAATTTTCAAAATCGTTCACAGATATTGTGTAATTGGTACTTTATTAGCTATTTTTTTACAAATAAAAGGGACCTATCATTTATTTTTATAAGTCTTGGGAATGTATGTTATTAAAAAAATTGAGATCGATTTTGGATATGTAATATTGTTTTTATTAAAATAAATTAGAGCATTTTTATACTAAAATGTATGTTATTAAAAAAATTGAGATCGATTTTGAATAGGAATTTACATTTTATTTAAGGAAATTGTTAAATTCCCAAAAATCGTTATCAAAACTATTTTAAAATGATGAGTTGTCGGTGTACTAATCAAATATTTACTAATAAATAAAATAGACCTCTTATATATTAATATAAATTCCATTAATTAAAAAGCGATACATATTATTTTAAAAATACTTTTTAAAAAAATTGGGTAAAATTAATTGAAGTAAAATGCATTGATAATTTTAAGTTACAAAATTTATTAGTTTAAAAAAAAGGTACAAAATTTACAGGCTTGACATGAAACGGACCTTGGTTGCGTATAGCCATATAGGGTACAGCTGGATTTTACGCGGCACCTAATATTGGGACAACTTTTAGCGTTTGAGCAACTGCACCGTCAATGAGGGGGGTCCCATGTCAAGCCTCGCTAATTTGTTGTGATCTGCATTTCTATCCGTTACACTTCTGTCACATATTCTAATCTGCCGGATCTGGCGGTATTATTATAATTTATAAATAAGAAATACTAATATATAATCCGTGCAATTTACAGTCATTTTTTTTTTGCTAAATAATTTACAGTCATTTTTATTGTTATATATTATAAATTATAATTTTAGTAATATGTTGCTTTTAGGATTCGATCTTATATAATGAGTCTCATCAATTTGATTTGACAGCTATAGATTGAGTGAACAAGGACCGACAACCAACTTTTAATATCTCCTCTTTAATATAATTGTATAGATAAGCATAAATAATAGATCAATATAAAAAAAGTAAATATGTTAGAAATATATTATGATAACTATATAATAGATAATGTGAGAAAGAGGGAGATCAAGAAGAGAATATTGTATTCATTCAAATGTATACTCAGAAGTAACTTTGGCACATATTCATAGGTGAATAGATAGATGTTACAAGATATATGAAAGGCCAAAGTGCATGAGTTATATGAACTAGAAAGTCAAGAGTTATAAATTAGAAAGTCAAGAGTTATATTCTAGAAAACTTTAAGGACATCCATATTATAACACTCCCCCTTTAAGACTACATCAATTTTAAAAATTAATTTAAGGTCTCTGAGTCGACGCATCCCTATCTTGTGTACAAATTTTTCATAATTGTTGGCGGCAATGACTTGGTAAATAGATCTGCAATATTATCACTTGAGCAAATCTGTTGAGCTTTAATTTCTCCATTTTCTTGAAGCTCATGTGTGAAGAAAAAACTTCGGTGATATGTGTTTAATTTTATCTCCCCCTAGATGACTCATAAGAACATCATGCCTCGTTAAAACCTTACCAGGAAAAATCTTGTGGGAAAAACCATGGTGAAGGAAAGAGTACATGTGTTGCACGTGTAATAATGAGCGTATTATATCTCTCCCTCATTTTGACATGACTATGAATATCAACATAGATCTCGAAGTCTGCACATCATGATCATGTGTACTGGTTTCTCGAATGAAGTGGTAGGAAATGCCTTTGTGAAGAAATCTTATGAATTCCTTTAATCATCATTCCTTTCATGTGATGCTACCTCGTTAAAAAATGTCTGCAACAATTAAATTCATAACAAAAGAAAATCTCCACTATAATTTATTCAATTTTTGATTCCCTTTCACTTTTCGCCTGCAAAATTAGTTAGAACTTTATAGATTAGGTTAGTGGAGTTTGAATAAAATTATCATTTTGTAACTTCAAGATTAACACGCCCTTAAAGCGAGCGATCCTTTAAAAATAAACACTAACCGAAAGCAGAGTCTTGTTTTAAATAATAAATTTATAATTATGTCAAAACATGTATAATAAAAACATCTTTTAGTTTACTTAGATACGGTACTTCAGGACCGAGAATTTCTTTCAAGTGTTCACAAAAGTTAGTGTTCTATCGTATATTTATAATACATCATTCATCCAAGAGAAATTCCTTTTAATATATACACCAAGAAACACTTTATCACATAATATAGCATGAAGTATTTTATTATGAGGTGCAACTCAATTTAATGTCAACTAGAAACACATTCTAGTTTCCATCTGCTCTGGCCAGAGACTTTTAAGAGCTGTCCTTATTATTTTGTGAAATAATTTTATGTCGGACTGCTGGTCCAAATCCCCTTTTTTCATTTGAGGTACGTTCTTGAGAATTTATTGGACTGCTTCCGGCAGTTAAGATCCTTCTGGGATAATCATTGTCACGTGGGTCATATATAGAACTTAAATTAAATCATTCACATATGGTGAGATTATTTAACAATGAAATAACTGTATTCACCACAAGATACTATTTCTCTTCATAACCTATACAAGGTCATCTACGATTTTCTGAGCTTTACATTCATAAATTTTATTTTGTTTCACACAAATAACCATCTATATTCCACTGACTTGACACCTTTAGGTGTGTGAACTGCAGTTTCAAAAAGAAAAATTTCTTTATTTTTAAGAGAAAATGATTCGTAGGGCACACTATTTTGCACAACTTCAGGCGTGGAAGGAATACCAGTCCAAATAAATTTTCTTTATAATTGCCTCAATTATATCCTTTATTCTTTGGTCAATTTTGTCAATATTTTCTAACTGATTCTGCTTCATGATCCTCATTATTACCAATACCTCAAGTTCTATAAATATTATCGACGTCGATTCGATTAATGATTCCACTTTATTCTGGACAAGACATAATATATCGAGATCTCAATATTTTCATTACTTTTGTTCTCTCTAATTTGTCATGTCTATAATCTCTTCCTGAGATCATTCAAAAATTATTGATTTCTCAATATAGCCATCATCAATTATTGCTCCTTTTCACTTTTTTTTTTGTATAAGACATGGAACCAACTTGCCTATCACGCTTCAGGGGTTCTTTAGACATAGTAGTATCTTGAGGTTGTCATTCTGTGACATTAATATTATTAGCGCATATGTAGCCGGTGTATGTGACACAATCGCTATTTCTGGTAATCAAATATATAAATGAATTATCTTATGAACTTTTGGTTCATATTAACATCCTTTTTAGGATCAAGATGGGACAACGATAATTCATTTTCATGAAAATATTAACGACCATTAATTTTCTCTCCCCGATTTCAATCAAGTCACAAAGAAATACACTTATGATTCCAATAATATATATCCAATGGTGGAATTGATCTTACGATCGTGGTGTAAAATCTATGATGACCAAATAATTTATTTATGACTGGGAGAAAATATGAAAACTTGTTTATATGATGCGAATCATTATATAATTGATACAAAATACTCAACAATTTTCATGGATAAGATAACACTCATTGTGAGATTCACCATCACTATATAAGCACATATTCTAAACAATAAATTTCGCATACTTCATGCTGCGAGTTGATAAAATTTGGTATATAAAAATATCTCATTGTATTATATCTTTGCTGGTGATTAATTATGCCTTACAAGCAAATAACATATTTATCACTGAGAAGAATATGTAGGTTCTTCAACAAAAGTTCATATAAATTTCAATTATTATTCGCATCTTTATTAAATTGATGGCTTGGCTGGTAATGTCCAGCTATAAATTTATCAGTAAGCTTCTGGTTTACTTCAAAATCAATTACAGTAAAAAAATATTTTTCAATTATCCGGGAGAGTATGATTACATCAATAATATACATACCCTTTTGGGTAAATATATTTAAGGATAATATGATAAAATGTACATGCTCTTCAGGAGTCTTATACATGCTCTTCAGGAGCCTTATATTTAGTATTATATATAATTAGTCATTCTATATAATACTCCCCCTTTGAATGACTCATATTAGATATTAGGTATTGATATTAGTCAACTTTATCTCATTTAGGAGTACACATGATAAGAAAACGATCAAAAGTGTTTTTAATATCATGACTATTGCTATAGGCATGATCGATATCCTTTAATTTTCTAATTTTGTCATATATACTCTAAGGAATGGAAGAGTGCCATTTGTTGCAATAGATAATATTTCTATCAATAATTCAAATTTAATAAATTACAATTAGTCACAATATCAACTTATGATTGTAACAAACCAATTTCATAGCAATGTATATGCAGGATACTATTTAATATATATTTATTCAACTAAATTCTATTATATCCAAATATCACACCATTCTTTATATAGATCCATCCTCCATGGAGATTATATCATTTAGGATAAAAATATAATTTGACTAATATATCATTCTTTTGGAATGTAAACAACTGTTTAAACATATAAAAAATGTATGATAACAAATAAAAGAATTTTATTATATAGAGACAACTTCTGGTTGTTATTAGATGCAACTTTTGGTTGCAATTATATATAGTCAATCTATTAAAAACAACGTCAAGTAGGTGTTGTCGATAATACCAACATCATTTAACTTAAGAGGGGTAAAAAAACACTTTTATAAATGCTAAAATTAAATCACAGAGGCACATAGTGATTTTATCATTTACCAAGATATCATATAAATTTTTTAAAATATTGTTTATTTGAAGCATGCATAATATGTAATACACTCTAATATGTGAGCAAGACAACTTAATACAAGTGACATAGTGTGTGCGCATAAGGCTTCTCTTTCAAATCATAATATATAAAGTTTTGACTATCTCAAAAATTTCATAGCAAATATAAACATAAACCAACCACTTAAGTGACATGGCCATAAGTGTCAATTCATGCCAATGAATCGCTTGAAGAGGGCTATTTTAAAAAAAATCAGAAAAAAAATCATGGCCATGAATTTATATTCATGCCCATGATTTTTTGCTATAATTAAAGTTGGATGACTATACTTGTATGTGTACTACTCCTGAAATTATCATAAAAAAATCACACAGATGGAATAAAAATAATGCATACCTTTGATGATCTACCACGAGCATATCTACGAGCACGAGTACGTCCTCATCCACGTCCAAATTGCTTACTTGGCCCAAGATCATTACTGGTCACAACATTCACTCCAGGGAATGGTGTTGAACCAGTTGGACGGACTTGATGATTTTTCATCAATAGTTCATTATTTTGCTCAGCAAAAAGCAAGACTGATATAAGCTCAGAATATTTCTGAAACTCTTTTTCACTATACTGCTGCTGCAGGAGCATATTATTGGCGTAAAATGTGGAGTAACTTTTCTCCAACATAACCAAATATTTAATTTTCAATAGATTTTGATTTTTTTCTGGCTCAGAGGTTTTGTTCCCTTCTTTAATTGTTTTACCAAGACCCATAGCGCTAAGATGGATTTTCGCATCCAAAATCCATGTCAAGTAATTTTTTCCGGTGACATCCAGTGCGTTGACCACAAGTTTTGTACAATTCAACATTTCTTATATTATTACAATAAACATAATATAAAATCAGAAAAAATTCATGGCCATGAATTTATATTCATGTCCATGAATTTCTGCTGTATCTCAAGTTGGTTCCCTTTCATGTGCATGCTTCGTTAACACTTTTATAATAAGCACATTCGTTCAATATTTAAAATATGCAAAGAAAACACATATGCATTCATATTTAAAAACTCATGACAATATAACATGATGATGGTACATTGAATTCAATCTACTGTATATGTAGCGTCTAGCACGTTGCACCCATTTTTACTTTTATAATTTATCTCACCCCACTCCAAAAAAATATAGTTTCCTAATATATTAAAGCAAGGAAGATGGAAACTATTAAAGCAAATAAGGATGAAACATATTGATCCAATATCTCAAATCAAATATCGTACAAAATGGTTAATTATGATAAAGTCGAATCTGATCAGTTTCAAAGAATACCAATTTACTCTATGAAGATGATTTTATCTGAAAAAGTATAAAACACGAAAAATGTAAAAAAATTACGGGATCTGACACGTTGAAAATGAACAAGTAACAAATTCAGAAAATAAAAATTTGTGGATTGTAAAATCAGAATCAACTCTTGATTATGATAGTATTTTGATATTTAAGACATCGAAATCACAATATATGGTAATAGAATGTAAAAAGAAAAGGTAGATATCGAAAAAATATTTCCATAATGGTATGGCTCATAATATTTGAACAAATATTTAATTTACTATGAATTTTTAGAAGTTACTGCATATCACCCTGAATAATACAATCAAATTACACAAAATGCAGATTTTGACATACTTATAAACAGATTTTGGAAAAACATAAAGAAGAAAGATTGTAGATAATAAAAAAACTTTTACAACGAGTATAAGCTCAATAAATTCTGATAGATAATGAATCAGATACAAAATATACAAGAATCAAACACATAATAAACATATAAAGATCATCTTATTGCAAGCGAAATGAAGTAAACTAAAAATAGTGTATTTAACTCATAGACAAACTGAAATAATAAAATTTTCGTAGAATCCTTCTTCTTATTGGATTTCCCACACATATTTACACTTTGATGATCTCCTTTCAACACTTTAGTAAAACCGATCTTCTTATTTTATAAGCAAATCGTGTTGATAACGTGTTAGAAATATATTATGATAACTATATAATAGATATGTGAGAAAGAGAGAGATCAAGAAGAGAATATTGAATTCATTCAAGTGTATACTCAAAACTAACCTTGGCACATATTTATAGGTGAATAGATGGATGTTACAAGATATATAAAAGGCCAAAGGGCATGAGTTATATGAACAAGAAAACCAAGAGTTATAAACTAGAAAGACAAGAGTTCTATTCTAGAAAGTTCTAAGGACATCCATATTATAACAGGATAAATGCTTTATACAATAATTTATGTTTTGCCACTGAAGTTCAATAGTCGTTTATTCATAAGCCGATTTATCAGGTTTCTACGTTCATTCACTTTGTGCTCCCGAATTATAATCTGGAGAGAAAATGGGAGAAGGAAAGAAAAATTTTAAATTATTTTTTTATAATGTGCTCACAAGTTTTATGATGTAATAGAAAAAATTAAGGGGAAAAATGTTTCATGAAAGTTTTTTCAAAAAACGGATAATTGAGAAAAAAGCTTTCCCATACAAATTTTAAAAATTTATCTTTATATCATATTTTTTAAAATTTCTCTCATTTATAACAAAAAACTTGAGAACACGGTAAAGAATTTTTCTTATTTCCATTCTCTTCCTTGACTTCTGTTTTTCTCTTTAATAAAAGGCTTGCGACCACATTATAAGTTATTTATCGAGAAGAGAAAATAAACAAACTCATATAAATTCGGAACAACTCTAACTCAAAACATATTTTCATTAGTTCTCGGTTAGAGTCATTTATTAAATTGAGAAAATAAGCATAGTATTTTCGGTACTATTTTGTTCCACTAAAAAATGTTTCGCTAATTTATTAAGATAATAGATGTCGAATTTGATAATTTGAACACGCACTCATCCAATTAACCTTGTTAAATGAGATACGTAAAATATCTTGTAACAATATACAATTTTTCTAATGTGTGTCAGCACATATCAAAAATTTAGTTATCAAATTTTGATTATTTTTTAAATTATAAATATTAATGAATCTCATAAATATAATAATTGTATAAATAAATTTAAAAATACCCTATAATATATAGGGATTCAATATCAGTTGATCACTGAAATAAAAATCATATATTACTTTCACTAATTTAAAAAATTGGTCCTTAACATGTGTCCGGTGGTTTTTCTATTTAGTTAATATACCTAATTATTTTTTAAAACAAGTAATGCAAATTATGTTCTAACAAACTAGAATTAGCATTACTTTATTAAAAAATGGATGAAGATTTGGATATTAAAAATCTCATCAAAAGTTCATCTCTTTTTATGAAAAATGGAGAATGGAATTCTTCTTATTCTTAGCTTTTTGGGCTCCAGAATACAACATATTTCAAATACAACTTGTAAATATTGTCTCCTAGAAGATGAAACTGATAATCATATCTTCTGAAAGTGTAGTCGAGCAACCGAATTTTGGAAGTAATTAGCAAGATGGTGGAATTTAAATAATAATCGAGCAGTATTATTGGGTATTAATCTTTGGTCAGAAAAAAAAATCTTTTATGGTAAAAGACTGAAATCATTATGGGGCACACTACTTAATGCAAGTTTGCGGACTTTATGGTTAGGCATAAATGAGCTAGTCTTTGAAGCTTATGAGATGCCTACTTCAAAGCTACTGGAATTACTATAAATAAGATCTTTCAAGTGGCTTCTAGAAGCAGAACTCATTTATAGAGACTTAGAAACCCTTTGGAATGTCAACCCGCTAGGGGCAACTATGTTATTCAATAAAAGAGTAAATGCTCTAGGTCCCATGTGGTGGAATATAGAGTTTATAGGGTTTACAGATGGAGCATGGGAGCAGAGCATAAATGGTTCCATTTTAGGTGGCATAGGTGGTTTGTTGGTGGATAACAAAAGTCATTATTTGTTCTCGTTCTTAGGTAATTCATCAGCTGAATCCCCACTCCAAGATGAACTAGAAGCTATTATTTTCCTTCATAAGTCTTTTAGGCCTAGTTATTTAAGAAAATAGCCCACTTCATATACGCTCAGATTCTATGATTATTATTCAAAATATCTTGAAAGTAAGAGCGGGGTTGTCATTGGACTTCCACATTTTACAGGGAGATGATTGGGACAAACTAGTTACAGACTCACTCATCAAAATCGTCTATGTAAGTAGAGAGTCACTAGTTGGAGCTAATAAATTGGCAGAAAGGGAAAAAAACACGGACAAGGTGATATTTGCATGGCTATAGTTTGACTTAAATTGGGTTGTTTAAATTGGGTTGATTAAAGTTAGTGGATTATGGGTTGTTTGGTAAATCTAATGGATGAACAATTAACATGAAAAGCCCAGCCCATCAGAGAATGTTAAGTGATATCATAACTAATCCTATGGGGGAAGAATCTAGAGTTTAAGAGTTTATATTTCCTAAAATATACAACATTTTTAGAGGTTTTTTTTATTTCATTGGTTAAGTTATTTTTAATGTTGCATGCATTGTGTCTTGGGCGGATCAAAGAAGGGGTAATGATGATTTTGGAAGACAAGCGGACACTACTGAGATTATATACAACCCCCAAGATAACTCCATCTTACACTTTTCTCAGCTTATTCTCTTTCATTCAAACCCTCTCTTGAAACCCTCATCTCTTCTCAAAAATGGCGAAAAGTTGGACTTGCCCCCCAAAAAACTATGTCAAGGTGAATGCTCATGTATTCACTTTGAATCGCAGGCTGCCAAATGGAAATGACTTTGGAATTAGGGTTGTTATCAGGAATCACAGAGGTATTATTATCAAGATGTACTCTAAGTTAATCTGAAACAGGTCAAGGAGGGGTACTGAGTTTTGGTCTTTGATGGTTGGGCTAAGGGGAGCTTTTTTGGAAAGAGAAAATATGATCATCCTTGAGACTGATAACCATGAGTCCATCAAAGAGTGGGAGGAATGGAAATGGTACACCATACCTGAAAGTAAGGGCTTGATTCAACAGTTTGAGCATAGGAAAGAAGACCCAAATCTGGTGTTGAAGGTCAATGTTTGCTCTGCTAGTGAGAACCAACTAACCTGTTATTTGGCTCATAATGGGGCTGAAATTAGGACTAGGTTGGTCCTCTTCATGAGGATGTTTGGTCGTGTAAGGTATTTTTGGATGTTGGATATAGGGCTTGGCCCATGCCATGGTGTCTTTGGTGCACTCACAGAGGACGAATACGATGACCTAATGATGGAGGCTAAAAAGGAGGATGACAATGAAGTTGTTGAAATTTCTGATGATGATGACTCTGGAGACGATGGGAAAGAAGGGTTGGAGGAAGCTGGGAATGACGTCCCCAAAGGGTGTTGTATGGTGCAAACTTCCCTGAAATGGGGGAAATGAAAGTCTGAGCAGTTTGACTTAGGGTTTCTGGTGGAGCAACAATTACTTTTCATATTAAGTTTTAGTTATTTTGTTGGGTGCTTCTCTGTTCATGTTTAATGTTCCAACATTGTTGATGTCCTATGTTTATCTATATTTGTTTTAGATATTTTTAAGTATGTTGGGTTTAGGCCTTGTAGTTGGGGTCAATGTGATATCCCGAATTTTTGGAAATATTATTATTATTATTATTATTATTATTATTATTATTATTATTATTTGAATGATTTATGTGATTATTTCAATTTGAAAGGAATAGAATTATGGATATCTTATTCCCTTTTCATGAGTTTGTATCTTTAAATGATTAATGTGCTAATTGGTAATTGTGTCGATCTTTGTCGGTGCGGTGAAAGTATGTAATTACTTTTACTATGTTTAAAACTTGTTTGAAAGCCGACCGTTTTATCGATATCGCTAAATTGATTCATTTTAAAATTTTGGGATTGAGCGGATATTTTATCCGCCTCAAATATTTTATTTGGTATTTTATCCGGGGTCACCCTAATATCGGATGAATTGTGAAAATACTCAAAATTAGCATTTCACGACTATTTTGTTACTTGTTAACTGAATAGTTATGTGTTTATTATTATTTAAAATATTGTTGGCCATGAATTAGCATGCAGTAAATTTATGTGTGGTCTCGTAAGGATTAGAGTATTTTTTTGATATTTGTTACGTGTTTAAAATACGTTTATATAAAATTATACGCAATTTGGACGCGTGTCATAGTGCGTTTATTATGTGATACCTGTTTTGTCTCGTTCTGCATGCATTTGCATATTTTATATGTGTTTTCGGGGTTTACTGTTAATTTAGAAAATATTTTGGTTTATTAAAAGTGATTGGACCGGGACTCAATCGGGATATCAAAGCCCACAAAATTTACAATATTATTTGTTAGATATGAATACAACACAGAGGTGGGGGGTGAATGTGTTTTGGCTTAAATGTTTACTTTTTGATCGACTTTAGGTTTAGCAGTTGGTTGTTATCAATGATTTTGTAGAACAGATGTTAAACATAAATAACAATGCAAATATGTAAAACAAAGATCTTCAAAACTCACTTAATTTTATATTAAAAATCAAGCAGTATTTTGCTACAAAATTTCTAAGTTCTTGGTTTAGAACTTAGCTTCTTTCTTGAGAGAGAATACAATTTCTAATCTTAATTCTTACTACTGACTAAGGACCAGTGTTAACTTTATAACTCAGTTAATTGCTGGTTTACACAGTGTGTAATAAGACATGCTATTAGCTTTTCTAAACTGTCACTTGTCATTTCTATTTATAGAAAAATAGATCTTCCATTTCTGGCTTAGCATATCTTTAGCATCTCGTGTTCACTTTAATCTTCCTGTTAACAAGACTAACCCCAAGTTTAACTGATTACTGAAGATAACTGTTCATTAATCTTCTACTCAGATCATATGTCCATCTGATTTGCTCCATACTATGATCAGAGATGCTAATGACATTGTTAGCTCCAGTAATCTTTGACATCATCTATTATATATTACAATCTCCCCCAACTTGTTCATTAAGAAATTATGCACAAGTTCTGATTGATGATGTCAAAACTTTAACTACATGCAGAAACCAATCTTCCCATCTGGTATTCTTTTAACGAGTTGCATTTAGATTTATTCAACATCCATTAGCTGTTTTGGCATTTAGATATATCTTCTCGCCCTTTTTGACATTATCTCTAGGAAGAAGGGTCCAGCTAGATGCACATTGTTCAAGTTGATGTCATTGTCCATTTGGAACACTGTCTGCAGCTTCAAGCTTCAGTGAGATTTATGGTGTTGAGTTTATCAAATTGAATAGAAATTTTATTTAGATCTGCAGAAAAAGTCTGTCAGTGATAAAAGTCCTAAGTTCTCTGTTCTTTTGAATAAGTAGTCTCACTACTTCTCACTGCACTAGTCTCATGACTTTTGAGAGTCAGAGTTCCCTCACAAGGATTACTAAATCCATACACTCATCTACCTCTCCTTTTTCCAGGAAGGATCATGCCTCTCTTATTCTCTGTTTTTCTCTCAATCTTTTCTCTTATTCTCACATGAAAGGCTCAAATGATGTTTGACCTACAGAAATAAGAGGTGGCTGAGAAGAGTTAACCTGTGATCATATGATTAGAGGAAGGCCATATAGGGTTAATCATACTCATTTCACCAGAAAAATGAGTGCATAAGCATCTATGACTGGGGTCATAGTTTGACTAACAGATTGCTCTATGGTTATGACAGTGTGTTGTCCTCCACTTGTAGTGGGAACCTCCAATTGAATTGGAGGGGATTTGACTGGGTTACTGCCATGTGCACCAGCCTCAAACCGTTGTGTGTCTTGCAACACACTGGCACTTGAATGTGCTAAGATTGCCCTTCTTATGACATTGTCATAGGCAATTGTTCTTCTAGCTTTGACTGGTAAGACAGCTTCTGCTAGAGTTATGAGGGGAGTTGTTCCTTCTTGAGGAACCTCCAATTGAATTGGAGAGGATTTAGATAGCTCCCCCTCAGGAGTACTACCCACAAACCTTTCAGTCTATGAAGATTGTTTTGCACATGAAGGTGCATTAGTGATATTCATGAAAAGCTGATAAATTTCCATGTTTGTGATACCAGATCCTTTTTCTCAAACAATCAGAGCAACTGAAGTACATTTTGGGGATTTTGTCCTTTTGTAAAACAGGTTCCTTTTGAGAGTTACCTGAGTGGGATTGTGTTTGAGTTTGTGTTTGTGTTGATGTGCCTGGGTAAACCGCAGTTTGGTTTTGAAATGTTTTAGCTGCAGTTTAACACACATAACTGTTGATTGAAACTTGAATCTCCTGTTATTGTCTAAGTGGATTGTGTTGAACCTGTAATGCATTGAACATATTTATCTGTTTTGATTAGGCATAACCATTGAGACATACAGTTGCAAGCATTATGACAGGAAAACTAATAATCAATTAATTTGTAAACACAAGGTAATCATGACATAAACAATCAAGCAACAAAAACAAATTGATAAAGAAGAAGATAATTTTATTAATATGAAACACATAGTACATTAAGATTCAGATACATCAAGTAAATCCTAATCCTAACTACTCTAATTTAGACTTCTTCTTCTCGGCCTCCAACCTCCTTGCCCTGCGCTGGTAAGCTCTGGACAAGGAGTGTGCAAGAGAGATGATTCTCTCCTGCAACTCTAAAGCAGCAAGGCATTGCTGCTCAGCCATCCTTGCACGTCTGTCCATCTCCAGAGAGACTTCCCCTTTCAAAGAAAAGAATGCTGATTTGATCATTCCACGAGAGTTCGTCAAAGACCTCAAGTGGAATATCAAAGGGGCTGCAAACAACCCCCTTGAGACGAACACGAAGTCCGATAGGATCAAAATAAACTAGGTCATCATCCAAATGATGGACCGGTTGGTAAACTCCATTTAAAATTCTGTAAAAGACTGGGGCATCCATTTGAGAAAGAGAGAGATGAACAAGAGGTGAGTTTGAAAGTGGATGTTTGTTGAGAATAAGAGTAGCGATAAATGATAAAGAGTAAAGCGTTTTAATTTATAGAGGGAGTAAAGATAGAAACCAAGAGACTCTTGAGTTGCCTGGATAATAAGAGTACTAATCACATAAGCATACTTGACAATTAGAAATGACTAGTTACTATTCCCCATGCAAGTACTCAAGAATATTAATTTACTTTAAAGAGTGACTATTCCCCATGCAAATAAGCACGTACTCCCTACACAAAAAGTAACTCATCCTATCAGCATTTAGTCAAATAAATTAACCACTATCAGCATACTCAAAATAACACAAATAATGTACTAGTCTACTAACATTGGACTAACCTATTTTCACGTAAACAAGAAATCATATAAGCATGTAAATGTGTCAATAAGTCAGAGAAATTAGAGACAAAGTATGTCAAAAGTATTTTTATGAACAGAATTTATGAATTAAATTTGTTCAGTTTTTCACTTTTTTTTGATCTGTTATTTATTAAGTTCATATACTGAAGATATGAAGTAATAAATATTCAGTTTACTTAGAATTTTGAAAAATTCCAAGTTCAAATTAATCGAGAAGTCTGGGTATTCATAGAAAAGTAAAATACTTATCGAGAAGTCAAATAAACGGTTGATAGTAAACTTATCGAGAAGTAATTTTGAATTTGAAAAAGGTACATTCGATAAGTCATTTTATTAATTCTTTTCGAGAACTAAGAAGTGATTTATCGAGAACTCTGATAAATGCCCAGTTTGTCCGAAAATGGACTAAAAATTATTCTAATTTATTTGAATTGAATCAAATTAAAATCAGAATAAATTTTCCAAAAGTATTTGTCTAAAATAATTCATTGAATTAAACTATTTTAGTTCTGAGTTATTGATAAGTCTCAAAATATCCTTGTCGAGAACTCTGTGAATTAACACTATTAGAGAACTCTACATGTTCTTATCGATAAGTCATAATAGAGCTTATCGAGAAGTCGTTCGAGAAGTCTGTAAATAGACTTATCGAGGACTCACTCCAGAACTCTAAAATGACTTGTCGATAAGTCATTTTGACTTATCTAGAACTCAGTTCTCTATACCTTTGTGTACTGTTATTCTGCCTTGTGTTAATTTTACACATTTAAGATATAAATTAACAACTAAGCAGTTTACTTAGAATTTGAAATATTCTAAGTTAATTTTTTTGAGTTTTTTAAAAAAAAAACTAAATATACAGAGATTCTGAAATATTTATAATTCATATTTCAGTTAATTTCCAATTAAATCAAACTAGGTTGATTTATTGGAAACTAATCTGCTGCAACACATTAGCTGAGTTCTTGCCTTAGGATGAAGAATTGAGCATTCCAATTTCACTCACAAGTCTAGTGAAGGTTGCTTCATCTAAAGGTTTAGTAAAAATGTCAGCCAATTGTTTCTCTGTTGGAACAGAAATGAGCTCAATGGTACCATCTGTATCATGTTCCCTGATAAAATGGTACTTAACATCAATGTGCTTTGTTCTAGAATGATTAACTGGATTAACTACTATAGATATGGCACTAGTATTGTCACACATAATAGGAATTTTGTGTAACACTAGACCATAGTCCATTAGTAATCCAAAGCACCTGAGCACAACAACTTCCAGCAGCTATATATTCAGCATCAGCTGTGGAAGTTGACACAAATTTTTGTTTCTTACTATACCAGGATACAAGTCTTTGACCAAGAAATTGACAGCTTCCACTAGTACTTTTCCTATCAACCCTGCATCCAGCAAAATCTACATCTGTGAATCCAACAGCTTCAAAACCAGTTCCCTTAGGATACCATAATCCCAAGTTTGGAGTTCCCTTTAAGTATCTGAAAATCCTTTTTACAGCCATCAAATGTGATTTCTTTGGATTGGCTTGAAATCTAGCACATAGACAATTAGCAAACATGATGTCTGGTCCACTAGCAGTCAAATAAAGCAATGATCCAATCATCCCTCTGTAGCTTGAAATATCTACACTTTTGCCTTTCTTGTCTTTATCCAACTTGGTTGCAGTAGACATTGGTGTAGATGCAGGTGAGCTATCCACCATACCAAATTTCTTCAATAAGTCATTCACATATTTGGTTTGGCTGATGAAAATACCATCACTTCTTTGACTAACTTGAAGTCCAAGAAAGTAACTCAATTCTCCCATCATGCTCATTTCATACTCACTCTGTATTAGCCTAGAGAATCTTTGACAAAGCTTTTCATTTGTAGATCCAAAGATGATATCATCCACATAGATTTGAACTAGGATCATATCTTCACCATGCTTCTTGTAGAAGAGAGTCTTATCAATAGTACCTCTGGTAAAACCATGTTTGAGTAGAAATTCTAACAGTGTGTCATACCAGGCTCTAGGTGCCTGTTTCAATCCATATAGAGCCTTTAGTAATTTGTAAACAAAGTTAGGAAATTCTAGATCTTCAAAGCCAGGTGGCTGTTGCACATAAACTTCTTCTTCTAGTTCATCATTAAGAAAAGCACTCTTGACATCCATTTGATACACCTTGAAATTTGAGTGTGCAGCAAATGCCAGAAAAATTCTTATTGCTTCTAGTCTTGCAACAGGAGCAAAAGTCTCATCATAGTCAATTCCCTCTTCTTGTGAGTAGCCTTTAGCAATCAGCCTTGCTTTGTTTCTAGTAACAATTCCATTTTCATCCATTTTATTCCTGTACACCCACTTGGTTCCAATTATGCTTCTGTTCTTTGGTGCAGGGACTAATTTCCAAACTTTGTTTCTCTCAAACTGATTCAGCTCCTCCTGCATAGCACATATCCAATCAGGATCCAATAGGGCTTCTTCAGTTTTCTAGGGCTCTACTTGAGATAGAAAACATGCATGTAGGCATTCATTAGCAGTTGCACTTCTAGTTCTCACACCAGCTGAGGGATCACCAATAATAGCTTCTACTGTATGACTCCTATCCCACTTTCTAGTGTGTGTCTGTTGACTAGTGCCTTCATCATTTTCTTCAGTATTACCTTGACTGTCATTTTCATTCTCTCCTTCTCCCCCTGAGTTTGTGCCACCAAATTCAGGTGTCTGAAGAGAGCTTTCATTCCCATGATTTTGTTCAGAGGTCTCTTCATTTATCATTTGTTGTGCCACAACTTCATCTTCCTCATCAGAATCACTATCAATGGTTAGATTCTCAAATGTAAGGGCTTCAGGATCATTTACATCAAGGCATTCCAAGCCTGGACACTTGTCATCATCAAAAGTCACATTTGTGCTTTCCATAATTTTCTTTTGATCAATCACATAAACTTTGTAGGCTGTTCTTTCCAATGAATATCCCAGAAAAATTGCTTCAAAAACTTTAGAGTCAAATTTTCTCACATATTCAGAGTTGTCTTTTAGAATATAACACTTGCTTCCAAACACATGTAGATGCTTCACTGTAGGCTTCCTATTAGACATGATTGAGTAAGGTGATTTTCCATGAGCTTTGTTGATGAGATATATGTTTTGAGTGTAGCATGCAGTATTAACAGCCTCTTCCCAAAAACTAGTTGGCAACTGAGCATCTTTTAGCAAGGTTCTAGCAGCTTCAACCAATGTTCTATTTTTTCTCTCAACTACTCCATTCTGTTGAGGTGTTCTAGCTGCTGAAAATTCTTGAACAATGCCTTTGCTTTTGCAGAATTCACGTAATGTTGAGTTTCTGAATTCTGTTCCATTATCACTCCTCAATCTTTTCACACTAACTTTTCCTTCAGCTTGCTTCTCAATTTTCTTGATGTGCTCAATTATAATGTTTGGAGTTTCATCTTTAGAGTACATGAACTCAACCCAAGTGTATCTTGAAAAATCATCAACCATGACAAGGGCATATTTGTTCCTTGAAATGGACAAGACATTTACTGGCCCAAACAAGTCCATGTGAATAAGTTGCAGATGTGCATTTATAGAATTCACAGATTTTGACTTGTGACTTGATCTTTTCATTTTTCCTTTATGAAAAGCTTCACAAACTTCCAGTTGAGCAAATTCTAGACTATGCATGTCTCTCACAAGCTCCTTCTTGACTAAGGTGTTGATTGCTTTGAAATTCAAGTGAGATAGCTTCTTATGCCACAATTTGCTTTGCTCTTCTGATGCCTTGGTGTAGAAACAACACAGTCCATCCTTATTTGTTGAGTCTAAGTCTGCAACAAATAAGCTTCCCTTTCTTACTCCTTTAAGAGCAATTTCACCAGTCTTTTTGCTAATAAAAGCACAATCTTTTTTATTGAAAATAACTTGAAAACCTCTGTCTACAAATTGACTAACACTTAGAAGATTTACTTCTAATCCAGCAACTAGTGCTACATCTTCAATGACAACATTTCCAGAAATAATCTTGCCATATCCCATTGTGAATCCTTTACTGTTGTCTCCAAAGGTCACCAAAGGGCCAGCCATCTCCTCAAATTATGATAGCAGGGCCTTATCACCTGTCATATGCCTGGAACATCCACTATCAATGATCCATATGACCTTCTTCCCTTTGCCCTGCACACAATGATGATTAAGTGTGTTTAGCTACCCAAGCTGTGTTGGGCACTTTCTTCTTGTTAACTGATTTTACAGAAGTAGGATGAGAATTTTCAGATAAAATGGAATTCATAGACTGTTGAGTATTTTCCCTTTCAGATATGAAACCAATTTTTGATTCTATGAGATCAATTCTCAATTTGTGGCAACTCTTCATCACTTTCATGTTGCAGGGAATGCAGTCAAACTTGTCACAGAATGAATAAGGATCATTAGCCTTAGCTTCATTGTACTTACAGACTCCTTCAGGTGGATTGCTAACAATCTTTTTACAAAGGTGAGTTAGGTGATTCATTGATCCACAATTCTCACACCTCTTTCTAGGAGCATCTGCACCATAAGCAAAATTATTGCTTTTGTTTATCCCAATCTTTCCTTTTCTATTCTTCTTTTTCTTTTTGACTTCTTCAACTTTAATCTCCTTCACAGGCTCCTTAGTTTCTTGATTGGCTTTTACTGTTTCAACAGAGATGGAAGACTGAGTTGTCTCATCATTTTTCTTTTCCTTGTCCTCATCAGCTATCTCCTGTTTGATGATCAACTCTTCTTCACTTAAGTTCACCTCACATGCCTTGAACAAAGGTGATTCAACTTTTTTTAAAATAATTGGAACATTCTCAGTTTCAGTTGATTTTCCTTTGTCACTGACAGACTTTTTTTTGTTGTTCAGACCCTCATAATCAAGACCAATGGCAATGTTTACACATGGCTTGTTCTTTTTATGATATTGGCCAATCAACTCAGAAGCATTTTTGAAAGATTTCAGCTTCACTTCATTCTTCTCCAGCCTTTCTCTCAATACTGCTTTAATTTCACTTGCACACTTTAATTTGTTCTTTAAGTATGCATTTTCTTGCTTAGCAGCATCAAGCTCAACCAGCAACAAATCAGTCTCTTGTTTTTCACTCTCAAGTTTTTCATTGATCTTTTTCAATCTGCTAACTTCCTCATTTGCAACAACCATGCTTGTATGAATGTGGAACATTTATGTGCTCATCTTTTCAACAGTTTCCTTATATTGACTCACATTTAAATCAATTGTGGTAAGAGTTGGTACCTGTGATTTAGATGATGAAGAATCTCCTTGCTCCAAGGCCATGAGTGCATAGTTTCCAACTTCTTCATCTTCATCATTATCTGAATCATCCCAGCTTTTGCCCTCAGCAATATAAGCTTTCACTTGTTGCTTCTTTAGAAGAGCATCATACTTTGCTTCCGATTCAAGATAGGCTCTGTCTTTCTTTGCCTTCTTGGGTTTCCTACATTCTGTAGCAAAATGGCTCAACTCATCACAGTTAAAGTACCTTATGTTTGATCTGTCAACAGATCCAGTTTTGTAGTCAGTTTTGCTATCAGGAGTGTACTTCCCTTTTCCTTTCCAGCTGTTGTCTTTGTTGAAGGACTGTCCTTTGCTCTTGAAAAATCTTGGTTTCTTCACTCTAATGTTAGAGAATTTTCTAGCCAAGTAAGCCATTGAATTGTCTAGCTCATCGAGCTCATCAAGAGTGTAGAACTCATCTTCTTCATCCACTTCCAGCATGACTTGCTCTTTAGTGTCATTGACTCTTTTCTCACTTGTAGAAATTTCTGGAGTTTGGGATCTTTGCTCATCATTAGAGGTCTGGCCATCATTCACAATCAGTGCACTTGAGCCATCCATTACATATCCTTGACCATCCCTTAATGATTTCTTTTAAATCATTTCAAGTTCATAAGTTTTCAGAACCCCATAGAGCACTTCCAGTGTGATTCTACTCAAATCCTTTCCTTCTCTGATTGCAGAGATCTTTTGTTCCAAATGATCAGGGAGAGTAAGCAAGAACTTCAAATTCACTTCTTCAACATCATAAAATTTATCATGAAGCTGCAAGTCATTTATCAGCTTATTAAACCTTTCAAACACATCAGTAATACCTTCCTTTGGTTTAGCCATAAAACTCTCATACTGAGAAATCAATATACTTCTTTGATTTGACCTAACCTCCTTAGTTCCTTCACAGAGTATCTCAATCTTTTCCCAGATCTGTTTAGCAGTGTCACAGTTGACAATGTTATTATACATTACATTGTCAAGTGACTTAATTAATATCAGTTGCAAAGCACTGTCTAGGGAAACTTTCTCTCTTTCAAAATCAGTATACTCAGAGGCATCTTTGGGAGCAAAATGAGCTGGAATAACCATGTCTCCATCTGTGGTTTCCTCAACTCTAACCATAGGAGTGAAGGGCCCATTCTTGAGGATCTGAATGTAAAGGTGATTGGCCATTCTTATAAATAGCAACATTTTCTTTTTCCATAAAGTGTAGTTGGCCTTATTAAAGGGAGGAATCTTGATACTACTGATTTTATGTGTATTCATTTTTCCAAGATCTAATCTGTTTACTTTCAGATTTTGCTCTGATACCACTTGTTAGATATGAATACAACACAGAGGGGGGGTGAATGTGTTTTGGCTTAAATGTTTACTTTTTGATCGACTTTGGGTTTAGCAGTTGGTTGTTATCAATGATTTTGTAGAACATATGTTAAACATAAATAACAATGTAAATATGTAAAACAAAGATCTTCAAAACTCACTTAATTTTATATTAAAAATCAAGCAGTGTTTTGCTACAAAATTTCTAAGTTCTTGGTTTAGAACTTAGCTTCTTTCTTGAGAGAGAATACAATTTCTAATCTTAATTCTTACTACTGACTAAGAACCAGTGTTAACTTTATAACTCAGTTAACTGCTGGTTTACACAGTGTGTAATAAGACATGCTATTAGTTTTTCTAAACTGTCACTTGTCATTTCTATTTATAGAAAAACAGATCTTCCATTTCTGGCTTAGCATATCTTTAGCATCCCGTGTTCACTTTAATCTTCCTTTGTCAGTTAATCTTTACCATTAATCTTGCACATCTCTCAAGCTGCTTTTTGTAGACTTGTCAATTCAGCTGTGTGAATTGTTTGTTGTGCAACCTTGGATATTGAACTGTTCTGCAATTCTGTACTTAGAGTAATTTCTTCACTTTGAGATCTCCAATTAAGCTGTAGAGAACTCGACATCTCGATAGGCATCTTGGCTTGTCGATATCTCTGAAACTTCATTGTTGACTTGACTTATCGACAACCCTGAGTTCTCTAGTGAATTTTGGTTTATCGATAACTCAGAGTTCTCTAATGGACTTTGGCTTATCGATAACTCAGAGTTCTCTAATGAATGTATAATTGTCGATATCTCTGAGTTCTCGAATGGGTATCTGACTTATCGATATCTCCAATAGCATTTCCTGAGTTCTCGATAGACAATTCCTGAGTTCTCGATAGGTCTTTCTGAGTTCTCGAATGACTTCTCTATAACACTAATTCTGTGACTTGTAGAGATCTTGACTTAGAATGTTTTTCACCAAACAGAATTATTCAACTCCAAGCTTCTTCATAATTCTTCTGAGGCATGACCTTCTTGATCTTCTTCTAGATAGAATTTTTAGGCTTGACACTGTTTAGGGAAAAATACTCCAGTCTGCTCCATTTACATTTTACAGACATTAAGTGTTACAAATATAAATTACAGATTAAGGTTACAATACAACTAATCTTAGGGTTATCAATATGACTTAGTCTTGTTATGATACAGGCATGTCTTGCACAACATTATTTTTGTAAAATCAAAGATCTTTCGAATATTCATTATTTTCACATTTTTGGAATATTCGTAATTTTTGGGGAATTTTGATATAAATATTGTATTTATATAAAAATAATATTTTAAAATTATTCCCCGTAAATTATTGTTTTCGGGCTAGTTGTTTTAATTACGAGGTCCAAACATCGATTTTGATTTAGCGGATATTATTCCCTATTAGTATAAATAGCCTAATTCTGATTTTCTATTTTTATAAAAATTGTAATTTTTTCAAATAATATAAAAAAGAATCAAATAATGTTTTATGTTGATGAATCCATTCTTGAACTTCATCTTGTGATTCCCGGAGAATTACTTGTTGTGCAAAAAATGCATGTACTATAACAAGACTAAGTCAATCTGACAACCCTAAGATTCAGTTGTATTGGTAATTAAATTTGTATTCTGTATTATATTACTTGAGTCTGTAAAATGGTTAAAAGATTAGACTGGAGTATTTTCTTGTATACAGTTCAAGCCTAAGGAATAAACTCTGTAAGAAGATCAAGATAGATCATGCCTCAGAGAAACGATACAGAAGCTTGAAGTTGAATAAATCTGTTTTATGGAAAATATTCTAAGTCAAGATATCGACAAGTCACATATCAAGTCATATAGAGAAGTCATTCGAGAACTCCAGAATGACTTATCGAGAAGTCCAAATTGGCCTATAGAGAAGTCCCAGAGATATCGACAAGTCAAAGGAAGATACGAAGATTGAAGATATCGACAAGTCATCTTGCATATAGAGAACTCAGAGATATCGACAAGTCAAACTTAAGATATGAAGATTGGAGATATCGACAAGTCGATTTTCTCACTAGAGATCTCAGAGATATTGACAAGTCAAAATACTTATAGAGATCTCAGAGATATTGACAAGTCAATTCTACATGCAGAGTTTTGGAGAACTCGACAAGCCAAATTCACTTATAGAGAACTCAGAGACCTCGACAAGTCAAAAACACTTATAGAGAACTAAGATATCTCGATAAGCCATTATACTTATCGAGATGTCAGTTCTCTATACACCAAACTGGAGATCTCGACATGCTTTTCAAAGTACAGGATAGTAAATGTTTTACATATAGAGAACTAAGATATTTCGATAAGCCATTATACCTATTCTACTTTCAGGATAGTAAATGTTTTACATATCAAAATGATTGATTCTGATTATGCAAGTATTCCTCCATTATTCTAGTTTCAGAATAGTTAAATATTTTATTTATTAAAATGGTTACCTCTGATCGATATTGTGGTAATTAAAATATACTGTTATTTTGATACAACATATCATTGTGATACCGGTTGAGAAATTCTTCTAGTAATTATTCTGCTAAAATCCATTACTGTTTTTAAATAGTGATTCCTTGGTTGTTTGTTGGACAGTGAGATACAATGTTTGATTATTAAAGTTGATTTTGTGGCTATTCCTGGTAAATATGAATAGTAGTTTATTGTTGTATAAGAATTCCATTTATACAAAAAAATTATATTCTATACCGGATGGTTGCGTAGGAGGTCGTGGCGCCGGTCCATGTGAATATACTACGATATAACGTAATATATAAGATTATTATTATAGGCCAATGTGTTGCCTTTTTGGGTACCCCTATTTTTTTGGATATACTTCGGCATTCCGGTGTTGCTTCGCGACTGATCACCGGAGGCAGCACAACGTCTTGAGGATTTCAATCTAATTTATTGATAATCTGATCCGAAAGGATTTTTTTTTTCATCAACAAATTTATAGTATGAGTGGAGGATTTATCGTAAATTGTTGTTACGTGGTTTACATCAAAAACTGATATTGATATTTAATTTTTTGTTAATATCAAAATTGGATGTTGTGAGCAACAAAAATTAGTATTGATATCTAATTTGACGTTGACTTCAAAATTAGTATTGATATCAGGGTGGAAGTTTTGAATGAAGTTGATATAAGGTTATGATTCAGTCAAATAATCACTATTTGATATGGTTGTTTACGATATCCCCGTAAACCTTGTTTTACAAATTCTGATTTTTAATGAGATTCAACTATTGGTGAAGCATTTTTGCTCAAATATATCAAAATGGTGTTAAATACAGTTGAGTAAACAAATATTGATTTCCTTAACAAAATTTTCCGATTTAACAATTATTGTTATAAATGTTTTGCTCCATTACAAGTGTTGTTTCATATCAAAATATTATAAATATCTTATACTGATCCTGCTGAGCATTTTTTTCGCTCATACTTGCCTGTTTTAAATCTAACCTTCAAGTGAGGAATAACTGACGCTGTCTAATCGCGTAATTCGAGAAGACAGAGAAATATGCAATTGTGAAAATGACTGGTCCAAGATTTGCAGAACTAGTGTAAGTTCTATTATGTAAAGTTGTTTATATGTATATTATATTTGTGTCATCGTATAATTGTTTCTAGTATACTTTTTTTCGAAGTTATACTAGTGAGTTAATTATTGAGTTTGAAATTTGTTGAAAAGAGTTTTAAAATAGAAGAAAAGAAAATTTTATTTATATAATTTGAAAATTCTTGTTTCTAGAACTGTAATCTAAAAAGATCTTGCAGTAATTTGGGGTCGGAAAACATAAATTTTATTTGCTAAGCAGTTGTTGGCATTTATTTATTGATTAAACAAGTGATTTTACATCGAAGTTTCATTGTAACGACCAAATCCTGTGACTCCGGATTTGGGGGCGTGCAGTCAATGTTATGATTGATTGTGTGGATTGGTCCCTTCAAAAGTTGTAAGAGCTTATTAATATATTTTCTATTTACCAAAAAAAATATCATGTTCTAACAGAAGCTAATTATGTTTTAGTGTTTCACTTGACCTTTTTATATTTTCAAATGTCCAACAAAAATCAGAACTCATAACCAAACTTTGGAAACAAAACAAGCCCAAGCCTAACTAGAAGTAGAACCCCTAACAAACATGTTTGATATCATAGAAATGTCCCGACTAACAACAGTCATTCAATTTTAGGGGCCCAATTCACACATCGTCCAATTATTAATTATACGATCATTCTCTGTTCTTTGTTCTTATGCGCACGTGGGAAACTTTTTGTACGCTATTCACAACAGAATTAACGAGCACCGACTGTAAGAGCATTAGAGCAAGGCAGCAAGCTGTGTCAAGCTGTGTCTACTGGCAATATTAGTTTATCAGGTTGAATTTTCTATATTCTTTTACATTTTTTTAAATTGTAGGAACCCAGCTGACGCTCGGGTGCGCACCGGATGAATCCACGCAAACTTATTTGAAGATATTTGGCGAGAATAGTAGAGAAAATAGAATAACTTTGCTATATACTATTTTTTAAATGTCTGCCCCACATCGAGTACTTTTTCATCATCTGTTGTCTTTTTAAGTCACTTAAAACTAATACTAATTGGCTGGGCTCAGTAACGTGGGCTTGTAACTCAAGTGGGAGTCCTAAGATGGTTGGTAGATTGAGCCGTATTTTTCTGGGACTGTCTTTGTCCATCTTATTGATGGAGTGTGCCCTTAGAAGACAAAGAGTTGTAATTCTCTTTCTGAGATGGATAGCAGGGGGAGTGCATGGGGGATCTGGCCCAATTCGACCACCATCTTTTAAGTTTTGGGCTACCTTCAAATTTAATGCAGCTTGTCCCTACCAGTTTTAAGTTTGGATTACCTTCAAAATTACTGCAACTTGCCTCTACCCGTGACTGGTTCCTTAATATGTTTTGTCAATTTTTCGGAATCAAGCATATATAATCTGTTATCACATGGTTAAGGGTTTTAATGCGACTGGTTTCTTAACATGCTTTGTCAATTTTTTAGAATCAAGCATATATAATATGTTGTCACATGGGTAAGTTAAGTGTCCGGACTAGTCGATTTTTCGGAATCAGCATAATCTGTTGTCACATGGGTGAGTTAGGAGTGCGGGACTAGTCGATTTTTCGGAATCATGCATATATAATCTGCCGTCACCTGTGCGAGTTAGGATTTAGGACTAGTCGATTTTTCGGAATCAAGCTTAGATAATCTGCTGTCACCTATATTGGATTGGTTGAACTTTAACCATGGGGGATCTGGCCCAATTCGACCACCATCTTTTAAGTTTTGGGCTACCTTCAAATTTAATGCAGCTTGCCCCTACCAGTTTTAAGTTTGGATTACCTTCAAAATTACTGCAACTTGCCTCTACCCGTGACTGGTTCCTTAATATGTTTTGTCAATTTTTCGGAATCAAGCATATATAATCTGTTATCACATGGTTAAGGGTTTTAATGCGACTGGTTTCTTAACATGCTTTGTCAATTTTTTAGAATCAAGCATATATAATATGTTGTCACATGGGTAAGTTAAGTGTCCGGACTAGTCGATTTTTCGGAATCAGCATAATCTGTTGTCACATGGGTGAGTTAGGAGTGCGGGACTAGTCGATTTTTCGGAATCATGCATATATAATCTGCCGTCACCTGTGCGAGTTAGGATTTAGGACTAGTCGATTTTTCGGAATCAAGCTTAGATAATCTGCTGTCACCTATATTGGATTGGTTGAACTTTAACCAACGAACTTTAATATATCATTTTCGAAAATAACTATGCATAGCAAATGTAAGAACTAAAAGGAAAATTTAGCTTTGGCAAGTATCTCACTTGTGCCCCCTGAATTGATTTTACTACCTACTTTGAAAAGCATAGTGAAACTTTAGCAACTCTAGATACAATAAAACTCGGTGTTATGAATCTTTCTTATCATCCGAGGCAGGACATAACTCACGGATGATTTAGATATTAATCTATTGTTAAAAGTCCTTGTTAATTTGATATGCTTATTGCACCAAACAGGAGATGGCTCTAATCATAATTGAAGGTAATTAGAATTTATGAGAAGGAGCAGCATCTTGAGATAGGTAGCCTGGTAATCTTCATTCATTATTGGATCTTTATGTCGGGCTTTGCTGAGCAAGCCTAAACTCCACATTAGTATTATATTGTCCGTTTTGGGCCGATCCCGCACGGATTTGTTTTTGGACACATCCCAAAAGACCTCATTTATCTGACCGCTTAAATTTTAGCAAACCGCCCCTCCCACGAACGATGTGGGACAACTCCTGACACTTTCTTCATGAATCGATATCTTGATGAATGTTGCTTATGCCCGAAATGTACTAGTGCAATACATCAAACTTTTTTCTGATTTTTAATTGGCACGACATAATACTGTAACTTTCATAACAAATTCAGTTATCTGATCTGGAAAACCAATTTGAATCACTGATTGTTTTCTTTGTTGCAGCTTGTTGTGTCCCTGGACTCTATGCATGCACCTTATTCGTCGCTGATGAAAAATTTGTAAGTGGAAATTTGGATATCTGAAGAAAATTTTTTGAGCTTTTTTTACTTGTTCTTTCATTTTCGAGGAACCTCTTTAGAGGACTAGGAGATAGTATTTCCTTAGTTTGTGCTTTTCCCTAGATCACGAGTTCACTAAATAGTTTTGATAGCACATCCGAATAGGTTATTTTTCTGGCTTCAGTCTCATCCTCCGAGTTTTTTAAGTGCTGAGGGGTTTTTGTGCAAATATAATCATACAGTCGGTGAGTACTCAAGTTTGCATAACTTACGGATTTTTCTTTCCTAAGTCGTCTGATAGACTTGAAAGTAAGTAACAATTTACACTGAGCAAGAAGGCAGTTCCACGTTCGGGTTCTGTTTGAGGTAAAAGGGGTTACACATAACAAAATACAAATTAGCTTAGATTTTTCGCTGGTAGCTGAAATCACTTTAATATAATTGTAACTTTAAAGTAAGAACTACACTGACTCTATGGATTGAGCTACAACCAAATGTCTTATATCCAGCTAAATGCAATCGGACTAGCCACAATATGCTTTCCATCTGACCATTCAATCCGTCCAAAATTATTTGTATTTGAAGGCATTGAACTGCCCATGAAAGTCACTGTATATGATTTCTTCTGGTTAACCTCTGTAAAGCTCAAACTTGTTGGCTCAACTAATATCTTCACTGATTTGCTTGGAGGGCCTATTGATACTTTGTATGTAGCCGGAGAATCCACATTAGTAAGTGTTCGAGTGTATTTAACTACAGTGGTCCCATCATCATTAGCAACATTGTTACCTGTTTGTGCTGTGTCGAAAATAACAGAAAAGGAAGGATAATTAAGATTAGTGATACTGTATTTTTTACTCAGATCACAGGTAAAGTTCCTTCTTGCAAGTAGCTGAATTTGTGATTCTGTGTAATCCAGGGCACAGAGAAAGCTCAAATAATCATCGGTGGTCAGATCGTATACCAACCCTGGGTTTAAAGCTGATACAGGGTCGACATGCCCAGCGCCATGATCAAATGGTGTAGAGGACTTTCCTGTGGCAAGATCTTGAAGTTTCTTTCCATCTCTGTATTCAGTGTAGGCTGTGGTCATGAGTGCTGAGCGTACGGCGGCTGGACTCCATTCAGGGTGAGCGGCCATGAGCAAAGCAGCAAGGCCGCTCACGTGTGGGCACGACATCGATGTGCCTGAGATGATATTGAAGTCAACATGCCTTTTGTCTTCAGCCAATCCTGTTGGTCCAACTAGCCCTGCCCATCCGGCTAAAATATTAACTCCTGGCGCAATTATATCAGGCTTCAATATTTCTGATGTGATTGAGTTTGGCCCTCTAGAACTAAATGCAGCCACCACCGGTGAAGGCTGTATACCAACCTTTGTTCCCTCAAAGAGAATTGTGACTGTAGGTTTAGGATCATCTAACAAGTAGCTTTTTATTGCATCTCCTGCTTTTTGAGTAACAGCTGTTGCTGGTAGCAGATGGGCATCAGCCACCAACTCGTCTCCGTTTGCATCAGTATTTGCCAACACCATTCCCAGTCCTCCAGCTTCTTTTACCACAGAACCCTTTTGCACTCTGGCATTCACTCCACGGTCACACAATACAATTTTTCCCTTTACTCTTTTTGGTATCAAAGTGTCTTTCATGCAAAGATTACCGTTCGCTGCATCACTAGCATTCCCAGCATAAACAAAAGGTAGATTACCTGGCAGTTGGTGACCGCTGTAGAGTGACACTCCTGAGTAGTTTAGTCCGTTACCAAGACTAGCATAGGCCGGGAAGTCCCGGTCTAATGTACCAGCCCCCACAGTCGTAATCCAAGGTGCCACATTAGACAGACTATAAGAACTCGGTCCAGCATTACCAGCTGAGCATGAAACTAGTATGCCTCTCTCCATGGCTGCAAAAGCTCCGATTGCAACACTATCGCGATAGTAGTTTGACATTCCACCGCCTAGGGATAAAGACATGATATTTACATTGTCCTCGACTGCACTGTCCATTGCTTTTAAAATGTCTGAACTAAAGCAGCCTCCCAGCCAGCAAACTTTGTAGACTGCAACTCTGGCTCGTGCAGCCATCCCTCGTGCTGTTCCATATGCGTAGCCAAACAGATTAGCATCTGGAACGATTGACCCGGCTGCTGTACTGGCAGTATGAGTTCCATGGCCATCATCATCTCGCGGAGAACTTGACTCTTTTAATTCGTCAATTGGACCTAAAGCTGCCACATAGCCTTTGGAGAACGACCTAGCGCCAACAAGTTTCCTGTTACAATTAGCTGAGCTGAAGTTGGTACCGAATTCACACTCGCCCTTCCATGATCTCGGAACAGGTCCGAGTCCAGTATCGTCAAAACTCTTGCTCTCTGGCCAGACACCGGTATCAAACACGCCTATGACAACATCACTCACCGAATCAGATTCAGGGTAAAAAGCCTGGTCCTGATCAAGTCCAAGAAACTTAGGCGTCCTAGTTGTATGAAGTTCGTATTTCATCTCTGGCAAGACAGAGAGAATCCCTGGTTTAGTCTCTAGCAACTGAGCTTCAGCATCCGTCAATCTGGTGGCAAATCCATGGACCACGTTGTCGTAAATATAGAGCATTTCAGATGAGCCTGATATTGACTTGAGGGAGGAGTCATACCAGTGAATATGGTCATCGAAACTTTTTGGCATTTGAGATTTGGCCATGTGAACGATATATGTTTTTCTCTCTTCATTATTTGATTTGTCAGATGATGCGGCTAACGCACAGCAAAGACACATAAGCAGAAGTGCATATATATCTGATCTAAACATCGTTATCGATATTGGAAGGAAACTGATGAAGGGAGAATTTAGAAAGAGAAGCCGAGGTAGGACAACACTAATTCACAGAGTGATGCTTGCTCAATTCATCATATACAGCTGGATAACCAGGCAAATATTGAAGAAATAGCAATGTTTAGTATGTCGTGGGGACGGAACTGATGGTATAGTTATCTGAATGATCACGCATACAGAAGAGATGGGAAGATTGTGTAGGGAAGTAGAAGAAGATGCTTTGTATAAATATCCACTAGTTTACTAATACTATTGCTAGCATTACACTATTTCTCACGTGTGTCGCTCGGGCTTTTATAGTATAGCTAGCTGTTATGCGCTTTACATCTATCTCTTGGTGTGCTCAAGTCTACCTTCGTCTGCTATTATACTGTACTCATATTATTTTTCATCCCTTCATATGGGGAAGGTTTCGTATTTGCAGTATTGAAATGTACATTGATAATTTTGTTTAGGGTTTGTATAATTTGAAGTCTTGATCATTCTACCACACGTTCTACTCTTTTCGGATCCTACTTTCGAGGGAGACATATTGTAACATGAGATTCAGTTTGGTTAGTTGAAGTCGGTCTAAAGTTCAAAGCACTGAACTGCACTAGCTTGTTCAATTCTTGCCTTCTTATTCTGCGTCTGAGCAAAGACTCATCCTTTAACTTTGTTATAAATAATCGGGGTTATTCTTAAATTGCAGATGAGTTAGATGCTAGATCATTGCCACTATAAGCAATTTAGCTGACTTGTTTGTGAACTTATAAACTTAGGGAGAAGAAACTCTTCCAACAAAGTGTTGGTGCAGTGGTTGAGCTCTTGTAACCTTCCTGCTGAAGGTCAGGATTGTGCGTGTGCAATCAATTAGCAAAAAAAAAAGTTGGCGAGATATTTCTCCAGCGTTCACGACTCATGGCCACTCATGTATGTACGTCACTCATTTTTTCTCCCCTTTTTTGTGTTTTAGCTGTCTCTGTTTCAATGTGCTCGTTCTATTGTCCTTTTTCTCTTGTTAATAATTGAAGTCAGACATATTTTTGCCTCTCAAGCCGTTCAAAATCCCACAACCACTTGCAGTTGCTGGCACCATTTCTAATGCTTTTTGAATCCCCAACTACTTGCTATTTAACTTGGTTTTTGGATGCATATTTGTCGTTACAATTTTTTTCCAATATTAAAATTTTAAACTAGTGTAAAGCATGATTCCAGATTTCGTAAATCGAAACTATTCGGTTGAGATACCGATTTATTAAAATTATAAACTAGTGTAAAACATGATTCCAGATTTCGGAAATCGAAACTATTCGGTTGAGATATCGATTTTTGATTTATCGGGTAATTTTTAAAAAATCAGACGATTTATCAGAAATTTATCGAAAATCGGTCAAATCAAACATATATTTTTGACCAATTTATCAGCTATTTTTGAGAAACCGACGGATTTCTATAACAATGGTCTCAAGTAATAAGACAGTGAGAAGCATTCACATATGCAGCTGGATTCCAACTTGCTTTGATGTCTTGTACTAAAGTTAAAAATTTACAGCAAAATCTGTAATCAGTGTTCATTCTCTTAGTCCCTGATGGCTGATATATGTTGGACGATTTTCCCAGTCCGGCTACTGTGATATTTCGGCCGTTAACTTATTCGGAAGAAACATGGTTGATTAGAGACTAAAATGTCCGAACATTCACACATGACATGTCCAACTTTCTGTATAATTGATAATTGATTTCAGCAGCCCACAGCAAGGAATTAGGACCAAAAACGGCCTCAAGCTTCAACTTTAATTTTTGAAGTGTATAAGAGCGTCGTAAATCAAATTTGACTAGAATTTCGTAAATTTCCAACCGTTAAGTTATTAACCGGCCCTGAATCTAACATTGTTGTCGTGTTTACGTATCGTAAAATCATAGTCCGATATACTATTTCATGAAAAAATTACAAACTGGTGTAATTCTGGCATTGTCTTGTAAAAGCATAGGTTTAGGTTAGTTGTTTTTCACTCCGTTCACTGTTGTTTACTTTGATAAAACTTAGGTCTCCGGTCAAAATTTGTTCATTTTGGAAAAAGTGCGTGCCAATGAATCACGTGTAATTTTAGCTGCACGGTTTCATCTACTTAATTTACTTACCGGTGAAAAGCATGTACATAGACTACTAGGTTCCCACGAAAGTTTTCTTATTCGACTCTGCCCAATAGATGGACAAGATATTTAATATTTACTCTTTTTTTTTATAATTATAAAATGACGTGAAATAATACTATAAGCTAATTATGGACCCAAGGTGATCTAGCAGTCAGCAATGACTGAATGACCTGTCGTCAAATTATGTCAGGCTTATTTCACAACAATATACTCCCCCAGTCTCGTTGATTTAGTGTATTTCGAGACTTTTATAAAGTATAATCTCATAATATTTTTTTTAATTTTTTTTGAATAAAAGTTTAAACATAAAAATTTTATTAAGAAAAAAAAATTGAAAAAATATTATGAAATTATATTTTAAAGAAGTATTTAAAAGTGTGCGTATAGAATTTAATGGCACATGAGAAGTATTTTATTTTGTAATGTACTTTAATTCAAACATTAATTTGTTTTGAAACAAATGTTTGAATTTTTAATCTAAAATATTACCAAAATTAGTTGTCTCATTTGACTTTTGCACGTAATTTAAGGTGTTGATATCTCCGTTAATTAATTTTTTTTTGTGAATAAAGTTTAAAATTTAAATTTTTATTTTTAAAGAAAAAGAAAATTTAAAAAATAATCAAAGGAGTTATACGGTCAAGTCACCTTACAATACGCGTAAAAGTCAAATGTGATAAGTAATTTGAGATGAAAGGAGTATCATATTAATATATGAACGGTTTTTATAGTGTGTGGGCACTCGCTGAGAATCCATACTTTACATAGCACATACTAATTACTAACAATTCGTTTAATTGTCAAAATTTTATTGATAAAGATTTTTGTACGACAGCGCATCATTATTAATAAATTTATCAATAAAATTCTAATAACTAATTCAAATACAAATTCTTTAACACGTGCATGTGGCCACACACTGCAAAATTCATTATACAAAACGTAAACTAACGTAAACTAGTTGTCATGAAAAAATTTATACGTCACTTAAGTAAAGGAAAGTATATCTTTTTGACTGCATGTTTTTAATCCGCAACCTAACCTAAATAGTCATGCATTTGTGAGCAGCATAACTTATTAACAAATAACAATAACTTTATTTAGAACACACGCCACGATTCTTGTTAATTGTTATACACATATAATAGTTTACTACTCAAAATTAATTAGTTATATAGTTTGATAAACTATCTTCGTATTTATAGTTTGAGAGAAACAAATAAAGTTAAACCTTGAGGCCGTTTTTAGTCCTTGTTGTGGACTGCTGGAATCAATAATCGAAAATTAAGCTACAATAATTAAGTTAAATTCCACATTCATCAACTAACTTCTGCCCCCACATCAAATCTTAGCACTAATCAGCTTATTAATTTGTTTCCATATGGAGGTGCAAACGTTCACTTTATCTCCTTTACTAGTGTTAATAGTTCACGGTAGTGGGTGGTGTTTTATTAGTGCGCTTGGATTATAATATGAAGATTAGGCATATATTAATTGACAAGGATTAGTGAAGAGTATACTAATATCACATGGAGGATGACACTCATTCTCTAACAAGTTGATGTTTGAGGGTGATAGGGTGACTATAAGAGTTCAAGATGGCAGAATTGATGTTCGACTCCCTTGTTCGACCCTGGCACCTCCAATTTCTCATAAATTCATTACTAATTCATAATCTTTGTAAAGTACGGGCATTACTAATTCATAATCTTTGTAAAGTACGGGCCTGAAATTAACAATAATATGAAGTTATTATTTGTATAAAATCGGACCTTATAATCCATGTGAAATACATATCGAAATATAATAAATAAATGTTGATAAATTATATAATTAAAAGATATCGAAATCAAATGTAATTATGAAATTCCACCTTATAGTTATTTATTTTTGAACAGCTAGTTATTTTACTTGTTAAATTAAAATCTAACATATTATCTTTTATTAATACGGTTATTTAAAAGTAAATTGACGTTTGGATGGATAATAACAAATAGAAATTTTAAGTGAAAACAAAGTCTATAGAGAGATAGTAAAAGTAAATTCTATTTATTGAGATTTAATTATATATAAAATTTTAAAAATAGTTATATAATTTTCCAAGTGAGTACCAAGATTTGGTACTTTTATGTTTTATTAGAACACGGTTTCGCTTATTAGTATTGGTAATTGATAACCTGTATGAATTAGATTAAAAATATCAAATTAGTATTTGTAGTGCGAAACACGGATCAAAACTAATTATTATATTTATATTAAATATTAAATTGGTGTATAGATAATTGATAACCCATGCGAATCAGATTAAAAATATCGAATTAGTATTTATAGTGCAAAACACGATATGAAATATTAAATAGATACTTGTATTGAATAATTATGTAGTTAAAAGAAAGCGAATCAGATATGAAATTGCCAAGTATAATTCTAATCTTGCATTGCTTTATTTGTTATAGAAATCTAACAAATTAGTTTTATTTTTGTGAAACGAATTATATAATTGTCTTATGAACTAAAATTTGTTATTATAAATAATTTAATATTAATTAATATTATTTGATAATTATCATATAATTAGTTTTTTCAATATAGTTTATTTAATGTTAATTGATTATTGATAAGAAATATTTTTCAAATTAAAAGTTTATAAACGCTTGGATGAACACTAAATAATAGAAAATAAAGATTAGGGAAAATAGAAGTCAATCTATGTTAGGTGAGTATCATAATTTGATATTTTGATACTTTTATGTATCAATAAAATATGATTTTTTTATTAATAAAGAGTATAGATTTGACCGATAAATAAAATATTGAGTGATAGAAAAGTATTAGAATACTGGTATAACATCTTCGAGGGAGGATATTACTCTACCAAAATGAGATTTAGAATTAACCGTTCCATGACATTCCCTGGTTAGACTTAGATGTAGCTAGTGATACAGATACTAAAGTGAATTTTGATTTTAAACCGTTGAAATGAACCCCTAAAATGAAATTGAGTTCTGTATTATCTGGATGCGAGACCAAAAACAAAATTATAAATTGGAGTTTTTGGTACAATATTGAATGTACCCGATTTGGTCCACCTGCAACCGTAGGTGCTATAAATTCCAAAGGTTTCGACCGTTGAGCATTGGACTACATATTGCAGGATCTAAAATTGTTTGTAGTGGATGGATGTGTTATGCGTGCAACATGCATGGTCAAAGAGGTCAGCGTAAATATGATGCTTGGTGTTGACCGAGAACATATGTGTTTTGTATGTGTATAGCGTGAGTAGGATTTACGATAGGAAATTTAAGTGATCAAGATCTATGAATGGAGAAGTCGACGTGCTAAAGCCATGGTTTGTAGCTTAGTCTTTCTTATTCTTCTTATTATTATAACTGAATTTTTTTTGGAAGATAGTTTTTGTTCTCTATCTTTTTCGTATTAGATGTCTCTCGTGTTGGCATTGAAAATTTGACAATCAGGTAACCTTAATATGATAAATCAGATGATATCACGAACACATGCTTAAAGTATAAGGGCGCGTTTGGTTGATGGTTAATATGTCCGGTTAATGAGAATCGTAATTTTAAATCCAAGTAATAGTGTTCGAATTCACAATTTAGTGGTTGAATGAGCATCTCATTCTATCTTGGTGTAAATCAAATCATCATAGCCCTTAATTTTTCATTTCATTCTCATTCTCATTCTCATTAACCCTCAATCTTTATACCCTCCATTCTCATTTTCAATTTTCATTCCTACAATGCATCCAAACGCCCCCTAAGGGTCTTTGTTTCGTGGTTAATGAGACTGGTTAACGAGAATCGAAACGTCTGTCTCATGTTCAGTGTTTGGATTGACAAGTTGATGGCCGAGAATGGAAATTTCATTCTCATTAGATGATTATATCATACCTTTTTTACTCTGTAAAATATCATTTCATACTCATACCCATTTCCAGTAACTCCATTCGAATATCCCTCATTTCCATTACCATCACTGATCCCAACACCTCATATGTTTCAGTGAAATTTAAAACTTTCAGGTAAAATTTCAATTGTTCATGTCATATATTTTATACAATTATACTTCTTTTCACATTTTCCTAAAAATATAGTAAACGCTTCAACGCTAACCTATTAGGAATCTTATCAAATCACTACAATATACGCTAGGTGTAACACCCCAGTCCCACATCGAGGAGATTTGGGATTTCTGTTCAGTTTATAAGGTAAAGTACTACTACTATGTGCACCAACAAATCATGATTTTTTGGGGGCCTGTGGTGAGCTTGTTTTTTTTACCAAGTTGGTTGCATTCAGGACAGTAGGCTTCGGCTTATTTCGGACTTGGAATCGGGACTTGACCCGATTTTTGAAAAGGGCTCGGGATTTGACCCGGGTTGTCACATATGGTATCAGAGCCGACTCGCGAAAGCTTGATGCGTCAAGTTGCCAGAGGTGGGGACACGAAGACTAGTGGTATTATCCCACAATGGCAAGGGGTCCGGAGGTGGGGACACGAAACCAGCCGATATTATCCCACAATGGCTAGAGAGGTACGATTTTAGTCATATGGGCTGTCTGTTCGGGCCTGACGAGGATTTCATGAGTTTAAGTGAGGGAGTTTGTAACACTCCAGTCCCACATTGAGAAGATTTGAGACTTCTGTTCAGTTTATAAAGCAAAGTACTACTACTATGTGCACCAACAAATCATGATCTTTTGGGGGCCTGTGGTGGGCTTGTTGTTTACCCAAGTTGGCTGCATTCGGGACAATAGGCTTCAGCTTATTTCGGAATTGGAATCGGGACTTGACCCGGTTTTCGAAAAAGACTCGGGATTTGACCCGGATTGTCACACTAGGCATCCACTATTAAATTTTTATTAAATGAATATGGTAGTAAATCAGGCCAAGTCATTAACTACCAGAAGTCGGGAATATTTTTTAGTGCAAATGTAAGACGTGATAAACAGCAAGTGCTCAAAAATATTCTGGAAGTTAGTAATGCTCTGACTAACACTAAATATCTTTGTGTTCCCTCGCTAACTGGATGTAATATCCCGTAATTTTTTAAAATTATATTAATAATAGAATAATAGAAAAAAGTATTAAAATTAGATAAAGACTAGGATTTAAAATTTAATAAGAGTAATGGGCCTAAAATTTGGATCAGATTCTAATATGGATAACTTATAGGTTAAGACATAGGGTTTTGTATCGTTATAAATACACCCCTTTCGTCTTCCTCATTTTTATTCATTAAAATTCGTAGGGGCTTTTTCTCTCAAAAATCAGCAATCTCGTAAAATTCGTAGTAAATTCATCGTACGTCAGAATTTAGTGATCCTTGACTTTTTGGAAAGATCTTTTCATTCTCTACAACTTTCATGTTTCGTATATTTCAAGAAAACGTTGTTTAGAAGGTCAAAAAGACTAAATTCAAATCTGGTCAGAATTGAAGGTAAGTTTTCGATCGATCTTACTAGTGTTTTCAAAATTGTGTGTTATGCGTTTATATTTGATTATCAAAACATGTGACAATGCATGATATATTTGAAAGTATTATGTGTTAGAGTATATATATCGTTGTGCATGCGTGGTGTGTCTCGATGATAATTTAAGATCTTTGATTTGTGTCATGGTTTGTGAAAATATCGAACAAGAACTTAGGACCGCAGTCACCGGATTGTAGTGACAGTTTTATGAAAATTTAGGACCGTTATCACCGGCTTGTAGTGGTCGTGGCATGAGTTATTGATTTTGAATTATTGTTATTTATGTGGTATGTGTATTGTGTGTATCGAATAAGAATAAGAATATGTATCGAAAGTGTTTGTTTCGTATGTCGTATATCGTATCGTATAGAATAACGTATTTTGTTATATGTGTTCATGTTACATGGCCAACTAGTTGAATCGATTGTTTTCTTGTTGGGCTGTATAGCTCATTACTTACAATTTTAGGTTTCGTCTAAGAGTTCGAGTTGGATAGCATTGAAGTTCGAGGACTTACTTTTGGAGTAGATTGATTTTGGACTTCCGTTAGCTGCGCTTTTGTAATAGTCACCTTTGTAATAGAATTTTTGATCAATAATTGTATTTGTTTTGTATTAGTTTTGATTTAAAATTAATAGTCCGGAAGTGCGGGCTGTTTCAGTTGGTATCAAGAGCAGACTGTCTTTCGGAGTGTATTAGGTATGGGACTAGTATATTCCCTAGGATTCGATCTTGTGGACCATAATTTGACCATTGATAGATCAAGGGGTAGACGTGTCACAAATTTTAGGATTATTGTGAATTTGGGGACCAAATTCTTTTTAAGGAGGGTAGTATGTAATATCCCGTAATTTTTTAAAATTAGATTAATAATAGAATAATAGGAAAAAAATATTAAAATTAGATAAGGACTAGGATTTAAAATTTAATTAGACTAATGGGCCTAAAATTTGGATCAGATTCTAATATGGATAACTTGTAGGTTAAGACATAGGATTTTGTATCGTTATAAATACACCTCTTTCATCTTCCTCGTTTTTATTTATTAAAATTTGTAGGGGGTTTTTCTCTCAAAAATCAGCAATCTTGTAAAATTCGTAGTAAATTCATCGTAAGTCGGAATTTAGTGATCCTGGAGTTTTCAGAAAATCTTTTCATTCTCTACAACTTTTATGTTTCGTGTTTTTCAAGAAAACTTCGTTTAGAAGGTCAAAAAGACTAAATTCAAATCTGGTCAGAATTGGAGGTAAGTTTTCGATCGATCTTACTAGTGTTTTCAAAATTGTGTGTTATGCGTTTATATTTGATTATCAAAATATGTGCCAAGGGATGATATATTTGAAAGTATTATGTGTTAGAGTATATGTATTGTTGTGCATGCGTGATGTGTCTCGATGATAATTTAAGATCTTTGATTTGTGTCATGGTTTGTGAAAATATCGAATAAGAATTTAGGACCGCAGTCACCGGATTGTAGTGACAGTTTTATGAAAATTTAGGACCGTTATCACCGGCTTGTAGTGGTCGTGGAATGAGTTATTGATTTTGAATTATTGTTATTTATGTGGTATGCGTATTGTGTGTATCGAATAAGAATAAGAATATGTATTGAAAGTGTTTGTTTCGTATGTCGTATATCGTATCGTATAGATTATCGTATTTTGTTATATGTGTTCATGTTACTTGGCCAACTAGTTGGATCGATTGTTTTCTTGCCGGGCTGTATAGCTCATTACTTACAATTTCAGGTTTCGTCTAAGAGTTCGAGTTGGATAGCATTGAAGTTCGAGGACTTAGTTTTGGAGTAGATTGATTTTGGACTTCCGTTAGCTGCGCTTTTGTAATAGTCACCTTTGTAATAGACTTTTTGATCAAGAATTGTATTTGTTTTGTATTAGTTTTGATTTAGAATTAATAGTCCGGAAGTGCGGGCTGTTTCACTGGAAGATCTAGAAAAACAGTTTTCAACTTTGTTTAAGAGCGTGTTTGGAGAAAGATTCAGGATTGGAACAATTTGCAGCTATCAAAGCGGGGAAAATGATCATGGTAAAAAATATGGCTTTGTCTATTCCTACTTACACCATGTCAAGCTTTTTATTACTGAAATCTCTTTGTGTTGAAATTGAGAGGTTGTTAAATGGGTATTGGTGGAAATCAAGTGGAAATAATAACAAAAAAGGAATTTGATGGCTTGTTTGGGAGAAAATGGCAACATCTAAGTGTACTGGTGGTATGGGTTTTTGAAACTTGCGAGGGTTTAATATTGCTCTCCTAGGGAAGCATATCTGGAAATTTTGTCATAATCCATCTGTTTTGGTGACCCGACTTTTCAAAGCCAGATATTTCTGGATAGTCACATTCTTCAAGTTCAAAAGAGGAATGAGTCGAGTTTCATCTGGACAGGGCTGTTGGAGGCAAAAGAAAGGCTCCGTAAAAAATTTAGGTGGGTTATTGGTGATGGTGAAGATATAAAAAATTTCAAAGATCCTTGGTTGGGAGGTAAAGCCAACTTTTGTGTGGAAGACGGTCATTTAAATAATACATGCTAAAAAATGTAGTAATAGGGGTGAGCGCGGTGCGGGCGGTGCGGTTTTTTCCTCAAACCGCAAAACAAACCACACATGCGGTTTGCTCAAATTTCCAAATCGCAACCGCACCGCGTACCCTCGAAAATCGCATAAACCGCACCACGAAAATGCGGTGGGGTGCGGTTCACTGCGGTTTATACTTTACAAGTTCAAAAAAAATAAATTAATACAAAACTTATATTTAATCAAATTTCCAAAAATAGTTTTAGTCAATTAGAATGCAACATCTTAGTTCACTAGTATAAATACTTGGATTTTGGTTTTACTAGTGAAGAAATACAAACAAGAGATTGTGTAGTCCTTTTTTTATTTGTCAGAAGATCGTGTGGTACATTTGAATTCCTTAATGAATTTAATATATAATTCTAACTCAATAATGATGCTAAATTCAGTTTAACTAAGAACATAAAATGGTTCTTTATGTTACCCGATAGAAATATAAGTGTGTATATATATATATATATATATATTTATAATATATTAAATATTGCGGTGCGGTGCGGTTTGAACCACATTTCAGAAATTTAAAACCACAACCTGCACCGCACCGCGCGGTTTATTAAAAATTCAAACCGCAACCGCACCACGAAAATTAAAAACCGCGTTTTACGGTGTGGTTTGGTGCGGTGTGGGCGGTTTTTGCGGTTTGTGCGGTTTTATGCTCAGCCCTATGCAGCAAGCCCACCTTCAGATCATAAACCTTCAGATCATAAGGATGTCCATTGGAAACCTCCCGCGGATGGAAGCTTAAAAGTGAATGTCGACGCCTCGATTTTCAGTGAAGATAATTCATTTTCACTGGGTATGCTGATTCGAGATGACTAAGATAAGTTTGTTCTAGTAAAAACTATGAGAATTGATGGTATGGTATCAGTGTTGGAAGCAAAAACCATATATGTAGAGGAAGCTTGCAAATGGGCGAAAGAATTACGAACGCATAATGTGATGTTTGAGTGTAATTCTGAGTTTGTGGTTAATATTGTTTATGGGAATAAAGTATTTTTATTAGAGGTTGGTCCTGTAATTGATGATTCCAGGGAGAAAATTAGATTGCGTATCATCTTCATTTGTCACATCAAAAGGCAAGCAAATATGGCTGCTCATGTGTTAGCTAGATTCCCAATTTTGGAAAGAAAAATCTAGAGAGAAATAAATTCATTTTGTAAGGATACTCGAATATGGAAGATACCGTGGTTGCCTTGTCAAGAGAATGGTTTTATCACTAGTGAGGGTCAGCAGGAACTGAATAACACGACAGTCAATACATTGATGAAAGACAACTCTCGAAGCTGGGATGAAGATATTCTGCTAGATTTATTTAATGATCGAGATAGACAACTGATCTTACAGGTCCCTTTATCAAATCGAGTTACTAACGACTCTTGGTATTGGTCGTTGGATAATGATGGCATTTTTTCTGTTCCAAGCTGTTATCGTCAACTGAGGGGGGAGCGTGAGTATGCAGATAGATCTTTTTGGAAGAAGCTTTTTGGGGATTGAAATTACCTGGTAAGGTGTTGAATTTTTTATGGAGGGCATGTCGAAATGTGTTACCTACAGCGGAGGCTTTGGTAGTGAAACGTGTTAATGTGCAAGTTAATTGCTCATGGTGTCATATTCAGATAGAGAATACAATGCATACGTTGGTTGACTGCTGTTTTGCAAAAGAAGTGTGGCATAGTATGGGTATCCAGGGTTTATGTCAACAAATACCGACACATCGTTTCTGCAGATTATGAAACAAGTGTTTAATAGGAGTAATAGCGATCAGTGTGCACAAATAAGTTTGATGTGTTGGGGGCTGTGGGTGAGGCGTAACTCATGGGTCTGGGATAAGAAAAATATTTCGGTCTTTGGGGTTAGGAAAATGGTGGACAACCTGTTGCAGGAATGGAAGCGGGCTCAGAGGGAGACCAAGAGTAATACAACAAATATGTAGGTAAAGAAATGGTGCAGACCCCCGCAGGGGTGGATAAAAGTAAACGTGGATGCTGCTTACCAATCTAACAGCAGGATTGGAGGTGCGGGATGTGTCATTCGCGATGATCAGGGCATATTTCTTCGTGCAAAGGCTGGTAGACTTAGAGGATGCTTGTCAGCCAGAGAAGCTGAGGCATTGAGCTTCAAGGAGGCTTTAGCGTGGACAAAGGAATGGAGGGTGCGAAGGTGCATTTTTGAATTGGATGCAAAAGCTGTGGTTGATGCAGTTCATGGTCCTCGGAAAAACTCAAATTTTCATATGATTATTGAGGATTGTGTAGATTTACTTAAACACTTTGAGGAAGTGTTAGTGATTTTTGATCACAGATCTGCGAATAAAGTAGCCCACGTACTAGCACAGGCTGCTTATTCTATGCCAGATTTTATGGAGTGGTGTAATGTAGCTCCAGATTTTATTTGTAACCTTATTGCGGAAGATTTTTAATGCAAGTTCGACTTTTTCAAAAAAAAAAAAAATTCATTTTGAAATTTCTTTTTTTTTCTTTTTTCTTAAAATTTTGGGAACACGGTGAAAAAATGAATTATCACAAATTTTTCCCTTTCTCTCCGAAATTAAACTTAGCAAAACGGTGTAAATTTATAGAGTACCTTGCCCGATTTGTTCTCTCAGAGGTCCATTAACTACTGTAGCCCACCAGTCGATTTCAGTCTATATCCACAGTTTGGCCCAAGCCCGTGACAACACAAAGATGAAACCAATAAACCACTAACACGCGTCAATTAAACAATTTTTCTTCTCTCCTTGGACTCTGTATCTCACCCCTGGCCGATTGAATTTTCACTCTTATAGTCGTATGAGGTAACTTTAGTTATTTAGTTTGCATTTTGATCATTGCAGTTCTGATTATTTAAGTTAGATGTTTATGCAACAAAAAATTGTTATGATCGTTATGTTTTTATTAATTCCATTTCTGTAATTGTACAGCATTACGTTACACTTGTACTGAATTTTTGTGTTTTTTATTTTCCGATTAGTTTAACACATTCTTAATTGCATTTGCTTAAATTATCGTCTGGTAAGCCTGTTGTAGTATATGTGGATATCGACTTGTGCCATGTTTAGGAACATTTTATGTACCGTAACTGTTATTCCCTAAATACTCAGATTATCAGATTGATAGTGAACATCTCTGTAGGTTTTCGTTTTCATGTTAGGCCTGTGAACTCTGAACTCACTGTTTTCTTCGTTGCTTTGTGTTTTGCTTTAGGAGTCGTACTTTAGAGTTTTCTCCGTTGCTTTGTGCTTGCTTTAGGAGTCGCACTTTAGAAATCATAATGCGGTAGAGGAAAATACCACAGCCAACAAAGTGTTAGTATTGTGGTTGAGCTAGTGTCCCCTTACGGGAGGTCACGAGTTCGACTCCTGGTGCGAGCATGTGTGAATTAATTATAAGAAAAAAAAAGAAAATACACATTAATTTTGTAGTGTTAAATAAACCAGTTATGTGGTGCCTCCTCATAAGGAAAGGATTATTCAAATTAGATAATTTGAATACTTAAGGTTTACTTTCGGTAAATATAGATCTTCAATTAATTTAGCAAAAAAAAATATAGATCTTCTATGTAATTTTTGATAGATGAAGTAGCTGTTTCCCGCCAATAGAATATTCAATTTATTGGCTGTAAACAGATAGCTCATATATATTGCTGTAGTCAGTTTACCTTGTAATATGGAGACCATAGTCACTCATTTTGTAATTTCGGATAAGTGTCGCTTGTAGGTTGCCTTGCCTAATGGATAGTAAGAAAATCTAAAAAAAATGTGTCACTCGTTGAGAAGAGATTACAGGGATCATATAAATATGCAATGCAACATAAATATAATCTGCTATCTTCATTTCTCGTTCATTACTTAAGCAAGTCATCCCACTTGCAATATTGACCGCCAGCCAATGCACGATGATACCTGTCTCTACAGTAGACTGGTCTTCCGTCTGCAGCTTCTGCTGCAGCCGCTGCCAGATCATCATCTGTCCGCACTTCCGCTGGCAATCTTACTAGTTCCTCTTTTCTATAAAATTTCATCAAATTAATCACAGGAGGTAGAATTTTGAGATAGACCACAATTCTAGTTTAGAATCCATTTATTTTGCTAGTATACCTTATATTAAGTTTTGTGCTACTCTTCAAAGCTGATGTATTTTCTTTTTTAGAAAAACTGCTCTGAATGAAATCCTCCACCGGTGTGGCAAAGGTGAATAAGAAAGCTGCTGTAACAAGTAAAGCCCCCGTTCCTACTAGTGTCTGCTTTAGTAATTTGATGACTGGTTTGACCTGCATGCATATATGTCTATCAGATCCACTACTTCCTCTTGCTTTCTAATACAGATTTGCAGTTCCTTCAGTTTAATTTTTGAACCTTAATTTTAATACTGAAAACGAAATGATCAAAATTCATGCAGAATATTTTCATTTGAAAATTAAGATATTTGTGTGCACAGGAATGCCTCATAAAAAGTTTTTCTGTTCTTACTTTTGCTTAATTAGAAACATAATAATTTTATTCTTTTGTTATACTTCGTACCTTGTATGATCCCAATAATCTGTCTCGGGCAAGAATCTGCAAGGAAGAAGCCAGCCAAACTTAGCAATAGATAAGCTGAGTACTAGTATTAAGTATATATAGTAGTTATAAGTCTCATAGGCAGAGACTGAAATTCTGACATTCTGTTCTAGACTGTAGTCATATCATCAAATCATTGTCAATGATTATATAGCTTCTTGCAACACATTGGCTTAATTTACTCTTCTGATTACTCACGTGTGTTTATCAAGATTAATATTTAAATTCATATCAAAATCTGTCCTGCTGTAAATTTTATGGCTGACCCCTTGGTTCCTACTGGGATTTCGCATGCTTTGATAGTTGAAGAGCTTGTTGAACTTATTAAGGCTGAGTTCATTATCTCCGCTGTCTGGCAGTGCTCCTCATGTATCTTTCTCATTTTCTCTATGATCTGATAATTCATGCTATCTATCTGACTATTTGGTTTTGAAAAGATTAAAGTATAATGCAATGTTAGACACAGAGCCGCAGACTTTGCAAAGCTGTCCCCACAATATTGGTAAGCTTTTTCTAGACATATGAGACCTGCCCACCTGAAGACAAAAATGGAGGCACTCATTTGATTTTGCATTGTCCTGCCGCTTGGGGAATGGGGTTTGTGGAACTTTGTTTCTGTAGTACAGTAGTACTACGTTAGGGGACAATCTTCTGGTTCAATAGACAATAAACTGCTTGAGACTTTAAGTTCTGAGCTTCTGGATGAGAAAATCCTTTTTTAGATTTAAGAAATTAGGAATGGGTTAAATGCTAAGGTTTCCTGGCTAGATTTTTTCTTGCTTGGGTCTTTTTTATTGATGCATTTTGGAGCAATCCTGCGATTTTATACGGTGTAAGGACCGGGAAGTGGGAACCTGTCCACTTTATTGGACAGTTGCTTCTTATTCTCTAATTGTTCCAGAGGGCGTCAACTTTCTTATACCAGAACTTCATGATCTCTGTAGACATATTACAAGTATACGCTGGAAAATGGAAATATGATGCTTCCCAGTTCTATCTTATAGAAGCTTATCAACTATTAAGTTTATCATGTCCAAGGTTTAATCTTGTTAGTCTACCTTGAGTCCGGGGTTTCCAAGTACGAATTCTTTTAGACATTTATTTTGGATTTAAGCCTCAATCAGGTTATACCCGATTTTTGTTGGGAAAACATGAAATTTTTGAATAAGTCAATTAGTGGGTTAAGGGCTTGCTTTTATCATTCTACAAATTCAAATGAGAAATTAGGATCTGACCTCAGGTGGCTTTACCCACATTTGTCCATCATACCATCCGCTCTCTTCATAAGGTATCACCGCTGATAAAAGTCTATCACCAACATAACTCCATCCCTACAATATGAAAAGTCACTTTTTTAGTAACACTGAGGCTAGTGGCAACTATTACATTACCAAGAGATCATGGAATTAACTGCAATAACACAGGGAAGAAAAAGACAACTTTTATGATTCAAAGGACTGTTTTTTTAATGCATGAAATGAGTGCTTGCACCGACTGTAGTTACACTAGATGCTTCATTGATGCAATGCTATGTTGTAGTCACTTGTATATTGTGAAGATGTTGGTTTGTAACATATGATGTTAGTCTTAAGTTCATGTACCAGGTAAATTCTCAGGACAATCAAGGAAACAAGAAATAGAGTTCCTGTTCCAGCTGCCAGGGCAAATCTTAATGGTTCCTGCAGAAACAGGTGGATGTTAGTGAATAATAAAAAAAAACAAAAGTCTGCACTGCTAGCAAGTATAAGTTTCAGCTTGCTTTATACCACTTCAAAGGTTTACAATCGGTCCGGTGAACTACACTTTCAAATATACAACTTCAAGGATGAAAGTTAATTATTTGACTAGGTCAATTGTGATTTAAAGTTCTCATATGATGAAATTAGAAATCAAAATGAATAGATTAAAAATCGGCACAGATCGGGACGGGTAAGCAATTGAATCTTGGTTGACAAAAGCTAGCGGCAAAAGCTGTTAGGACTTGGGAAGCAAATTGCTTGTAGAGTTCAATCTAGCCTAACAGAGTTCTTGTTAGTCATTTGCTTGTAGTTTATGGTTAAGGATGTCTGTTCCTTTCCATTCTTCTTCAAGTGGTATACCCCTTTATTGGTTGCCTGATTTCTTGTCTCGATATAAAAATTGTACTTAATTTTTTTTTTTTGGCAGCTAGTTGGGAACTTGAGGGAAGTTTTTTTATGCAGTTATGGCTGTGTTTGAGTACAAATGGGATTCAGGGTAGTGTGTTTTTTATCTTGATGATTATCAAGGTTGTAAAAATCAGGAATAGGTCTCTGATTTTGTTATTGAAATCCGAGTACCCAACCACTCGTTTGAACATCCGAGTACTTGTCCGAGTGCTCGGTTCAGTTGGTATCTAGGTACTCATCCGAGTTGACCGATTTTTACAGCACTGATGATTGCAGAAAATTTGATATTGCAACCTTATCCTATTTTGACCTTTGCATTTCTTTCATCTATAAATCTAATTATCTGTAGTTTAATTTTCTTTGCCTCTTTCTAGTTCCGTTTTTATCACCAGAGGACAATTTAAAAACCCATGTTGGTACAAAATCTTAAAAATTTCATTGAGATACTATCAATTATTAAGTTACCAAAATCTTGATGCGTTTTATAAGATATGCTCATACTTACTCTTCCAGGATTAAAGCTTGCAGCTGCAATTGGCGCTCCTAGGACTGTGAATGTTGCTAGCCACAAGCCCCCAAGGCGTATGAAAAAGGACCCTGGAGTCAGCTCACCCCAGGAGTATAAAGGTCCATCTTTAAGTGATGAGTATTCATTAACCTGTTATAGAAAAATATGAACTTCAGCACAACACAAGAAATTGATGATTAAATTTAGTAGTTCTAAATTTCAAAATTGAACTCATAATAACAAGTACTGACATGTAGCTAAACCTACCGGCCTTTGTTCAAAAGGGACTTCAATTTCCAACCCGGGATCCCAGCTCCGGCCAGGTAATCTGCTCATGCCTCCATCCATTCCATCTTTTACGGCCTTAACTGTAATCCTCTGAAGTCTGTTAGTCCTGTCATAGCCGGTTATCCGTGAACCATCGTTAATATGAATGTTGGCTTCTCTTGGATTCGGAACTAAAGAACAGTAGACATTTAACTTGAGCATTTATACTCTCACTTCGAATTCAGTTCATTCAAAGGTTCAGAGTTTTCGAAATGAGGTAAACTGGAAAACAGAGAGCTGAAATGAATGGATGCAAATTCTGGGCGGGACCATGCAATGCATGCATATGTGGAGGAAATATATGGCCACGGAGTCAATTTATTTTTGTGAAGAAAATGATGTTTACAGAATTTAGCTAAATGATGTGATGGCCCAGTAAATTGCAGTTGTATTTTTGTGGTTGTATAATTAACAAGCTAGATTATCCGAGTGGGGATGATGTTTTGGTTTGTGGTTTAGACTTTAGAGAAGCTTGGGGGACTTGAAATAGCTCCATCAACGTGGATAGTTATTTCTTCCACGCAACATAGTGTGCACTTCTCATGTATTCACGAGCTGACCAGCCCGCCGTTTGGTGTGTTTCCTTTCTTTGAATCCTAATTTTGCATTTCTCAGATTACGCTTCACTCTGACTGTTTCATCTATGTAGTCAAATTTACAGAAATATTAGCTGTCATAACTCACAAGTAAAATTTAGTTTCATTTTTACGTAATCGCGAGAATATTTCTTGCATTGGAGAGCATTTTTGATGCAAGAAAATGTGTAGCTAGAAGTATAAGCGGCATACCATAAATATAAATAACAGAGATTTTGTAAAGAAAAATGTTTGGTGTGCTGAATTGTGGACAAAATTTTATACATAATTACATGTGGTGGGTTTTAATTTGAATGAGCCCCTATATTCACATCAACAAACGCAATTAAAACACCTCACATCAATTGTTATGTCATTCTGTACAATTAATGGTGAGCATAGGGCGGTTTGGAGGGTCCAAACCGAACCAAACCGAAATTAGCGGTTTCCCTAAAATCCAATCCGAAATCAAGCCGTTATGTGAAAAAATCAAACCAAACCAATTCGTTTAAAACGGTTCGGTTCGGTTTCGGTTTAAACCGTTTTTCCAGTAAAACAAAATTAGAAATAAAATTAAACTTGAATTTGTAAATAAGAATCGAAATTTTGTATCATATTATAGAATTATATTTTCTATTATAATCATATTCAAAAAGAATATATAAAAATAATGACTTTGAAAAATAAAAAAAGGCAAGAAGACGTAAAAGATGCGATCAATTCTTATATTTTTATTGAATAAAAATAAAAATAGTGCAAACATAACACATACATAAATATTTATATCTTAGAATAAAATATATTATGATTAGTTTTTTTATATATTTTAGTTTATATATATGTTTTACATTGTAATTTTATTATTAATTGCATTTTACTAATATATGTATATTAATATTTTAATTTAAATATTCGGTGCGGTTATATCGGTCGGTTTGGAGGTAGAAATCGAAACCAAACCGAAAAAATTCGGTTTTTAAAATGCCAATTTGTAATCGAACCAAACCGTTAGTAAACCGTAAAATTCGATTTTGGTCGGTTTGAATTGGGCGGTTTCGGTCGATTTGACTAATTTATGCTTATCCCAACCTAGCCCTACTCTTTTGTAAAAGAGTAGGCACTCCCGTGAAACATTCTCCTTAGCTAAAAAATGTACCTCTCAAACCTATAACCAAATGTCATATCATGTATTACCATATATGATAAAATATTTTATTTATAACAATCTCAAATAATGATAACATACTTTTTGGCCAAAGTTAGACCTTGTATGGTCCTTCCAAGTTAGCTCTAAGCACTCCATACTTATATCGGTCGGTTTGGAGGTAAAAATCTAAACCAAATCGAAAAAATTCGGTTCTTAAAATGTCAATTCGTAATCGAACCAAACCGTTAGTAAACCATAAAATTCGGTTTTGGTCGATTTGGCTAATTTATGCTCATCTGTACCTAGTGTTGACGTAGGAATTTGGGAGCAACAAAGTCTGAGGTTCGTAGCCGGAAATAAGACCTGTGATGACGGTCCTTCGTCGGAAACGTGAACAGTAATCAGTGGATCCGATGAACAGTATTCGTCGGAAAAGGTGAACAGTGTTTGGTAGTGGTGATTATTGGGGGCTGAGATTGCTTAGGGTTAGTGGTGGCTCATTTGCGCTCTCGCTTCTGACCCCTTACAATTTGCCTACGTACCCCTATTTATAGGGGATCAAGCCCACGTAGTTCTTGGGGAACAAGAAACCTAATGGGCTTAGATTTCTTATCCTGAGGCCCAGTAGGAAACCCACTAGAAACCGTCTTCTACTAGCTTTAGGAATGTCCGCCGATGAGGCCCAACCACAAAGGCCCAAGGCTTGTCCGCGACTTCGAGACTTCACGGATAAGGCATCTCTCTGACCAAGGATAACCCTCTGCTACCAGCTGTTTCTCTAGTCCGCGGACGCAGGTTTAGCCGTGGTTCACCCCAAATGTTGGACGCATCCTTGTCCCCCGATAAGGAGCCCCTGCCAGATTGCAGGACAAACGATCCCAAGCTTTTGGGTGCAAAGTGCAGGATACTCCAAAGTCTCCCAACGAGGACACCCATTGACTACAGAGACAGAACTCCCAAGGCACACACCAGATTTCACCCCACATCCCCAATGAGGACACTCATTGACTACAGGAGGAGCCCTTCAGTCCAGACATACCCCTGGAGGTCTCTGACCACGGACACCGCCTTTCCTGTAGATGTGCTACAGGAAGGAGTTCTTCAATAGAGTACCTGCACCAAACAAGTTAGTAATAATAATCTCCATCTTCCTTGAATCTTCCACAGGTCCCATGCAAGTAATCCTGTTGAAGTCCCATCCAAGCCATCTCTCTCACTTAGGGCGCGCCCTAAGGCTCACCATAGGAAGGAATTCCTCACCCTTTCTTTAACAATTGGGCGCGCCTCCTCACTATGCTTGAGGGCGCGCCTTTAATGCATGGTCAACCACTACTGTCAATCAACCATTCAGTCCACGGGGCACGTCCTGATTACGCAAAGGGCACGCCGTCTTTCCTTTTATGGAAATAAAATCTTAACTGTTCCTCAATTTTAGGCGTTTCTTCTTCGATTTTGCCTATTTTATCAATCTTAATCTGAATATTGTTTATACCAATTTTTGGGCATAACACCTAGCACTACTCTTTTGTAAAAGAGTAGGAGTAGGCACTCGCGTGAAACATTCTCCTTAGCTAAAAAATGTACCTCTCAAACCTATAACCAAATGTCATATATCATGTATTACCATATACTAGTTGGTAACCCGTGCGAGGCACGGACCCGAAATTAAAAATAATTGTATCAAATTATTATTTGCATAAAACTGAAACTTATAATCTGTACAAAATAAGATCTAAATATAATATATAAAATGTTGTTTAAATATGTAGTTAAAAAAATTGATGTTAAGTGTAATTCTAAAATTTCACCGTATAGTTCTAGTTATCCATGCACCTCATTATTTACTTATATAAATCTGACATGTTAACTTACTAATACGATTATTTTAAAGTAAATCGACATTTGAATGTTCAGCAACAAATAAAAATTGAAGGGAAAAAAATTTGGAGAGAGTAGAAGTTAATTTTTGTCAGTTGAGATTTTATTACATAAAATTTTAAAAATAGTTGTATAATTTTCTAGTGAGTACCAAGATTTATGACCTAAAAATGGTTTACTTATAACATAAAGGTCTGAAAGGCATATGTCATAGCCTATTTGTTTATTCGAGGATTTAACTCAACTCAAATAAGAATGTAATAAGTAAATAGTGGATCTATCGTCAGAGAGATCTCACAAAGTAACATCTGTCAAAGGGTTAAGAAACATTATTCATCTACAGACTTGAAGACTTAATTCACTGGAAGAAGCTCAAGAAATTGATCAAGCCTCAGTGATATAAATCAAGATTGTGGATTTAATCAAGTGACAGAGATCTCGTCAGGGTATCAATTAATTACAAGGATTTAGTCTGAAGAAAATCAAGAGTATCAAGGTCAAGGCTTGAAGAAACGTCACGGAAGTTAGTCACTCATGAACCAGACAGTACATCGAGTGTCAACATTGAAGTGGTGGAATTGATTCATAATTGACAGTAATTTTCAGAAGATTTTCAGAAGAATGGTTGCTGCTCAAGATTAGTATTAATTCTCTATTAATTAATTAAGTCAAATAATTTAATTAAGAAAATAAATTATATCTGCAAAGATTAATTTATTGATTAATTGAATTAATTGATTAATTAATTCAGAATTAATATTAAGGATTTTCAGAATTGTTATTAGATTAAAATCTATTAATAATTCAGTAAGACAATATGATTTGAACTACTATGACAATCGGTATGACAATTGATAGTCATACCGAAAGTCTTGCTAGTTCATTCTGATTGTCTTGCTAGCTATTGGGATTGTCTTGCTAGTTCAAAAGGATAGTCTCACCGAAAGTCCTACCAGTTCAAATGGATTGTCATGCCAGTTCATTTGATTGTCTTGTCGAAAGTCTTGCTGATTCAACTGGATTATTTTGTTTACTTAAACAACAGAAAGCAGAAGACATTATTCATTCAATCAAACAGAATACACAAGTCAAGAACACAGCAGAAAACAAAAGCAAAACATTTCATTTTTCATCTGCTTTATTCAAGATCAAAATTCTAGATTGTAAAGTTAAATCCAAACCACTAGAATTATTTTACTTGTTCTTGTGTAACAATCTAGCGGATTAAAATCCCTAGAACTTAATCTCAAACCGCATTTACCATTTGATCTTTTCATTGCAAAAATAGAAAAAGTTCATGTCGAATTTATTCTAGATTTGTAATAATTGATTTGAGATTAATCCCTTGTAACAGATACCGTTGTTGTAACACCTTTCAAGTTTAATAAAAGTTTTATTTAACTTGAATTTTGTTTCACCTTTTTATTCCGCATTTTTTTTATTAAACTTGAATTTTGTTTCACCTTTTTATTCCGCATTTTATTCGATTAAACGGTATTGTTTGCATTCAACCCCCCTTCTACAAACAAATTGGGACCTAACAATTGGTATCAGAGCCTTCTGATTAACGTACAAATCAAGATCCTAGACTTTTGTGTTTCTTTCACTCCTTGAATTTTTTATTCACTCAAAAAATTCATAATGACTACACAAAAATTTGGAACCGTTAAAATTCTACTATACGATAAAGAAAATTATGTTATGTGGAAGAAGAAGATGCTATTGTTTTTACAAGTTGCTAATCCCAAATATCTGGTAGTATTAAAGAAGGGTCCAAAAATTCCTATGGTTATTGAACCAGAGGTAATAGAAAATGATGTGGTGATCACCAAAGCTAGAACTTATGTGAAAGATCCTGAGGATTTCTCTCCTGCTGAAATAGAAGAAGCCTCCCTGGATGCTAGCCTTCAATTAATTTTAGTAGATTCCCTTGATCCCTTGATGAATAGACATGTGATGAATTGTAAAGATTCCAAGCATATCTGGGAAACTATTGAGGTTATTAATGAAGGCACAGAGGAAGTTAGGGAGAACATGTTAGAAATCCTAACCTCTGAGTATGAATACTTTAAATCCAATCCAGGAGAAGGAATCACTGAAGTGTTTGAGAGGTACAATGCATTGATCAACAACCTGAACATTAATGGTAAATACTATTCCATTAGGGAGGTCAACAAAAAGTTCCTTTTAACACTGCCAACTCATCTCAAACATAGAATCACTGCCATAAGAGAATCAAGAGATCTGAGTGAGATTTCTTTGGAAAGGCTCTATGGTGTGTTAAAGACTTATGAGTTGGAGCAGATTCAGTAGAAGGAAGTTTACGGGAAAGGAAGAGTGGTCAGCACGTCTACTGCTCTAGTAGCTGATGAACAACAACAACAACCACAATATCAACAACAATCTCAACAGTCAGAAAGAATGGTACAGTCTTCCAAGGTTGAAGAAAATGTGATAGTAGCAGAATTTGATCCTCCTACTACAAATCAATCAAGAGATGATTTTTATTCCTTGGAAGAACTGGAGCAATTGGAGGATAAGTCAATGGCCCTGATTGTCAAGAGATTCTCAAATGTCAGATTCAAAAGGAATCCCAAGTTCAAGTACAAGTCCAACTACAACAGATTCCAGAAAGGTGGATCTTCATCCTCTAACACCAGCAGTGGTGGGTATAAAACAGGGATGGTTGATCGAAGCACCATTCGATGCTTCAACTGCAATGAGTTGGGACACTTTGCCACAGAATGCAGGAAGCCGAAATAAGTTAGGAAGAACTCTTACGATTCTAATCAGAAGAGTAAATTTGAAAGGGCTTACCTGGCAAAGGGAAGAAGCTGGGATGATACTGACAGTGAAGATGAAGAAGTTGGGAATCTTGCTCTCATGGCTAGTGATGCAAACACCTCATCGTCAAGAAAAGAGGTAAAATTTACTGATGCTGAATTAGTTTATCATCTAGGAGGTTCCTTAGATTGTGCTCGTCGTGATAATGAATTGTTAAATCAACAAATCAAAGACCTTGAGAAAGAGGTCAATGAATTAAGACTTGTGCACATTAATCAAGATAAATTAAAAGAACAAGTATCTTTTCTAGAGAATAGAGTTGACTGTTATAGACAACTTGAAACTATTCTCAAAGACAAGATCACCGGTCTTGAGGCTAAGGTTAAAGATTACTTTAATTCTTGTTCGAAGTCCAAAGAGTTTTACAATAAGCAAGCTGTTAATCAAACATCTGGAATAGGTTATGATTACAATGCTGCTATTGGAAAATTAGGCATAAACTCCCCTCCTCATGTCTGTGCTAAAGGCAGGGAAGTACCACATGTGCTTAAGGGTGTTGATGAACCCCTCTATAAAGAATCAATTGCTGAACCATTTGATGAGACCTCATTTATTATTCAGGAAGAAATCCGTGCTGAAGATAATGCTAATGAGAAAGCTGTCTCCAAGTCAAGTGTGTCAAAAGTTCCAGTCAAGGTTGTGAAAGCAACTGAGACTAACTCAGACACACATGAGTTGGATAACACAAATGCCATGTCTACCATGCATAAGTTGCCTATTGTTAATCCCTCTCATAAAGCATGTGGTGTTCCTGATTGTATGTCTTGTGCTTTTAATCTGATGTATGCTTATTTTAATGGTAAGCATGTTTCTAATGATAAGACTACTCCTCGTCAGCATGTGAATAATAGAAAGCATGATAGGTCTAAGACTGCTAGTCCTCCTAAAGCTAGAAAGGAGACATTTGTGCCTAAGCCTAAACAGAAATTTGTCAAGGCTGTTCACAAGGTCAAATGTCCAGTCATTGAGAAAGTTGAGAATATTAAAATTAAGAATGTTGTTTTGCCCGATAAAGGCCAATTTTATAAATATGCCGGACCCAGCCAAGCTTGGGTTCTGAAGAAGGTCTAATCCATTTGTATTGCAGGGCATTAAACAGGTACAACCGGTAGTGTGGATTCTTGACAGCGGATCGTCAAGACATATGACCGGAGATAGAGCCCTGCTATCAAATGTGGTTGAGAAAGCTGGCCCAGTGGTTACCTTTGGAGATAACAGCAAAGGTTTAACGGAGGGATATGGCTGTTTGCTAGCTGGAAATGTTATCATTGAAAATGTGTATGTTGTGCAAGGACTTGAACACAATCTTCTTAGCATTAGTCAGTTCTGTGACAACGGCTACAATGTTTTATTCGACAAGCTGAAGTGTCAGATTCTGCACAAGAAAAGTGAAAAACCCTCCTTGATGGGAATCCGGAAAGGAAATCTGTTCGTAGCTGACATGAACTCTGGAAGCAATCCTGAAGTCAATTGTTTCTATGCAAAGGCATCGTCAGATGAGAGTTGGCTATGACACAAGAGACTTTCTCATCTCAATTTCAAAACAATGAATTCTCTTGTAAAAAGAGAATTGGTAAGAGGTCTGCCTCAGCTGGAATTCTCCCCAGAAGGACTATGTGAGGCTTTCCAGAAAGGAAAGTCAAAGAAAGCAAGTCACAGAAGCACTGACACATCTTCCATAACTGGTGTTCTGCAATTATTGCACATGGATTTATTTGGACCAGTTAATGTTCTTTCGATGTCAAAGAAGTGTTACTATCTTGTGATAGTTGATGACTATTCCAAGTATACATGGGTTTTATTTCTTCACTCTAAGGATGAAACACCACAAGTTGTGATTGATCATATCAAGATGATTGAGTTAGATTCTAATGTCCCTGTTAGAGCAATAAGGTCAGATAATGGAACTGAATTCAAGAATTCACTTCTCAATGGATTCTGTACAGACAAAGGGATTACCAGATAATTTTCAGCTCCTAGAACCCCTCAGCAAAATGGAGTGGTAGAAAGGAAGAATCGTACATTGATTGAAGCTGCAAGAACGATGTTAAGTGAATCAGGTTTTCCAATGTACTTTTGGGCTGAAGCTGTCAATACTGCATGTTATACTCAGAATCGAACTCTAATCAACAAAGACTTCATGAAAACTCCTTATGAGATTTTGAATGAACAGAAACCTTCTATCAAATACTTTCATGTATTTGGTGCCAGATGCTTCGTGCTCAAGGATGGAGATGATCGTCATGGTAAATTCGAGGCAAAGGCATATGAGGGTATTTTTGTTGGATATGGAAGAAGATCATACAAAGTGTATATCATTGATCAACACAAAGTAACTGAAAGTGTCAATGTTACATTTGATGACACTAAACTCCCTAGTATCCAAACTGAAGATCCTTCTGAGAAACTGAAGTTTGATGATATGTCAGATTCAGAATCAGAACATGGTCAAGAACCTGAGGTTGTTGCTGGTGAAGAACCTGTTAATCATGATGATACTCAAGGTAATAGTGATGGAAACTTTGGCAACAATGGAGATACCACTGCTACTGACGGAGAATCTTCAAGTCAACATGACAACAACTCAGGGGGAGATGCTGAAGGATCATCTAGTAGGACACAACATCCCAATGAATTTCAAGGTGAATCATCAAGATCAAATCTTCCAAGACAGACTGTCTGGAATAAAGCTCATCCTTTTGAGTTGATTATTGGTGATCTAGATGTTGGAGTCAGAACTAGACGTGCTACTCAAAATGAGTGTCTGTTCTCAGGATTTCTTTCTGGGATGGAACCTAAGAAGATTGAAGAAGCACTAACTGATCCAGATTGGGTGATTGCTATGCAAGATGAGCTCAATCAGTTTGAAAGTCAACAAGTCTGGAAACTGGTACCTAGACCTACACACAAGAAAGCTGTTGGTACTAGGTGGGTATTCAGGAATAAACTAGATGAAGATGGTGTGGTTACAAGAAACAAAGCAAGACTGGTAGCAAAAGGGTATTCTCAAGCTGAAGGCATTGATTATGATGAAACCTATGCTCCAGTGGTTAGACTTGAGGCCATCAGGATATTTCTGGCATTCGCAGCATTCTCAAACTTAAAGTTTATCAAATGGATGTCAAGAGCGCCTTTCTGAATGGAAAGCTGGATGAAGAGGTATATGTAGAGCAACCTCCTGGTTTTGAAGATCCAGATCATTTTGATTTTGTCTTCTTTCTTTTCTAGGCTATCTATGGACTTAAACAGTCTCCGAGAAAATGGTATGACACTCTCTCTGAATTTCTTATTGAAAATAGCTTTATTAGAGGTGTCATAGACAAAACTCTCTTTTCTAAAAAACATAAGAATGATACTATATTAGTCCAAGTCTTTGTGGATGATATAATATTTGGGTCTACTAATGATAATCTCTGTAAGAGATTTGCTAAGTTAATGCACAACAAGTTTGAAATGAGCATGATGGGAGAGCTGAAGTTCTTTCTTGGATTACAAGTAAATCAAAGGTTAGATGGAACATTTATTTGTCAATCCAAGTATCTCAAGGAACTCCTCAAAAAGTACAATCTAGAGGATTTTGCATCAGCAAGGACTCCATCAACTACAGCTGTCAAGCTTGGATCATTTGAAAACTCCATTAAGGTAGATGTCACAAGCTACAGAGGTATGATTGGCTCGTTACTCTATCTTACTGCAAGTAGACCAGATATTATGTATGCTACATGCTTATGTGCAAGGTTCCAAGCGGATCCTAGAGATATTCATCTCGTTGCTGTTAAACGAATCTTAAGATATCTTAAGGGAACACCAAATCTAGGTATTTGGTACCCTAAAGAATCTGGTTTTAACCTTGTTGGATATACAGATTCAGATTATGCAGGAAGTGTTGTTGATAGGAAAAGCACCTCAGGGAGTTGTCAATTCCTAGGTAGCAGACTAGTCTCGTGGTACAGCAAGAAACAGCAAACAGTTTCCAACTCAACGGCCGAGGCTGAATATATTGCTGCTGGAAGCTGCTGTGCTCAGATCTTGTAGATTAGGAACCAGCTACGAGACTATGGCTCTGTATTGAACAAAATTCCTATTTTATTTGACAATACAAGTGCAATAGCCATCACCAACAACCCTGTGCAGCACTCGAGGACAAAGCACATTGACATCAGGTATCATTTTATTAGAGAGCATGTCATGAATGGTACTGTTGAACTATTTTTTGTTCCAACGGAAGAACAAATAGCAGATATTTTCACTAAACCACTTGATGAATCCACATTTACCAGATTAGTTGGTAAATTGGGTATGTTGAATAGTTTTAGTGATTAATCTAGTTAATATCTGAGATCTGTTCTTGAATGAATTTACAAATGAATTTTTCATAAATGAAAAATTCATTTGCAAATTTATTTTATCATTTTATCATATTTCTTGCTTAATTCTATGTAATTTATATTATCTTATCTGTTTTATTTACTCTACTTGTTAACTTCAAATATCTCAGAATATTTTATTTTCTCTAAAAACATTTTTCTATGAATTTTATTTGCTAAAATTCAATAGAAATCTATTTTTGGAATAAAAATAATTAATTCTGAAATATTGTCTTTGCTCTTATAAATATATTATGTAAGTATATAATTGTCTTTCTACTGGAATGACAATCGGCAAGACAATTAAAATTGTCTTGCTGAAAATCATTTCAGTACATATATATATAAATATGTACATACTATTTCTGTTTATAATTGTTTTATTTCCAGAATGACAATCGGCAAGACAATTGAAATTGTCTTGCTGAAAGTCATTTCAGTGTAAATTGGGTTTTATTTTGTTATCAGTATAGTTTTATACTAGCAAGACAATCGGTATGACTATCAATTGTCTTGTCAGTTATAAATCTTATATATAAATATTTTCCTTTTATTTTATACTGGTATGACAATCGGTATGACTATCAGATTGTCATACCAGTTATATATATTTAGTGTTTATTAATTTTATTTCAATTATTTTTCTGTCTTTAAGCTGGTGTGACAATCGGTATGACAATCGGTATGACAATTCTATTGTCATACCAGTTATACTACATAAGTTTTTTTTGTGTGTTTTAATTTTCATCAGTTCAGTTCTTTTGTTTTTGTTATAAATTTCAACAGTCTTTCAGTTTTTTTCTCTCTTCTCCCTCTCTCTCTCATATTTGAATCAAACTCAACTGCTTCCTTGTCTTCCTTGCTCGAGTTTTTACTCAGCATACAAAAATCATCACTCCTGTGATATATACATACAAGTATATACATACAGAAGTGTTGTTGAATTTTTGTTTTAAAAAAAATCAGTTTGTGTTTGTTGATTTTGGGTATTTTTAATTTTAATTTATGTTTTGTGTCTTTTGGCTTTTCAAATCTGCGTTTGTGAGTTAAGAATTTTAACGAGATACATTTCTGTCTAAATTTTTCGATAATAATTAATTTAATTCGAATTATTAAATTAATTTAATTAATTCGAATTTTCTTAATATTATTCTTAAAATTCTGAAAGTGTGTGTCTTATTATTATTTTAAATGGCTCTCAATTTCCAAATTGTCGCGCATAATCAGGTTGGTTATTTTAATCCAGAAAAATGTGATGTGGAAAAATTTAAGCCATGAATTAGATTTTTAAATGACCATTCGATTGTTAGCTCTGCTATTAAATCAAATGTGATTTTAAATGTCGATCTGCTTAGACTGATTTGCACAACCTCTACTGTGGCCGATGATTCAAAATCTTTTTCATTCACCGTGGCAAACACACAGTATGTAGTTGATGAAACAGTCATCAATCAAGCGTTAAATTTTCCATTGGACAATTTCTGTAATTTACCCTCTGAAAATGATATCACAAACTTTTTCCATGCTATTCACTATCAGGGGGTGATCAATTTAACCAAACTTTCAAAATCCAATTTGGTGTCTGAATGGGACATTTTCTTCGATACACTTTCTAAAGTGTTTGCCAACTGCACTAAATCCAACTTTCACAACATCACTTCCACTCTGCAGTATATTGGTCTTGCGGTTGTTTTCAATCAAAGGATCAATTTTGGCAAACTACTTCTTCCCATTCTCTTGAGACGTCTCACTACTGCTTTACGTGATCATTCTACAAATTGTAGGGTCTCGTGTTACTATGCTCATTTTCTCATGCTTATAGCAGATCATCTTCTCACACCTGAGCACAAAGCCCTTTTTGCTAACTCTGCAGTAACCGAACCCCCTCCTGTAAGCAAAAAGATTTACACCCGCCAAGACACAACCTTCAAATTCATGCAAGTTCCAGTACTTGTATCTGCTTTCATGGCCACTTATATTCCCTTACCTATTTTCAATCTTCTCGATCATGAACAACAAGCTCAACCTCCAGTGGTTCAAGCCACCCAGGCTCCTCCAACATCAGATGCTCTTTCATTACAGGTAGTAATTCCTCACTCTCACTCCATTCCTACTTCTGTTGAAAGACCCCCAGTGGTTGATAGGGCTGACCATGAAGTTGTAGAACCACAGCTTCAATTCCAGGTCATAGAGCCAAACACAGAGTCACAACCTATCTCAACCTCTCCCCCACTGTCTAAAATGTTACCCAAAAGATTAATAGGAAGTAGTGTATTGTTAAATGTGAGTGAACCCTCAACTCTGCCTCCTCCCAAGAAAAGAAGAACATATACTGAGGCATCTGAAAGCCCATCCTTGTCCTCCCAACAGGACATGGACTTTGAAATGGCCAATGAACAGTTACTAGAGACATTCTCTCAACAAGATGAATCTATTGAAATTCGCCATAAGGCCATGGCATCTTGTACTGAGTCAAGCACAATTCCATTACTCACAATGGAACCATACATACCCACAGATGATACTCAGGACACAGAGCAAGGAGTGCACATAGAGTCTGTTACAGTGCCTGCTATAGTTACGGCAGAAGAGCAGTCACATGCTTCTGAGGGAAAATCTGACTCTCAGCCACCCTTAATAGAGTCATTTTCTCCCCTCCCAGATCCAACACCTCTGGCTCCCTCACGGGATTCTCCACTCGCAGATTTATCTGGAGAAAGTGGAGGGCAACTCGGTCAATCTATCCCTGAAGCAATTCAGACATCTATTTCACATGAAATGATAGGTTTGACTGAGGATCGGGACTCGCGAATTCCCATTGCACCACCACTGACCTCTCTTGAAGAGGCTAGGGTGATTTTAACTGCAGGTACAGAAGAACAACAACAGGAAGACTCCTCACGAGCAATTATATTGAGAGAAACACAAGCACGTGAGGTGAGTGAACCAAACACGAGTGAAATTCAGGTGAGAGCACACACAGACACAGACACTGAAAACCTGTTAGCTCAAATTGCTGCTCTAAAAGAAGAACTTGCTAAAAGCCAAGCTGAGGCTCAAGCATTCAAAGCACAAGTGGTTAAACGGTCTTCTTCTTCCACCTCTGTCAACAATCAGCTGGCACTCATCAGGAATGATATCTCAGATCTCAAGACCACTGTCACACCAAAGCTCAATTCCATTCAGGAAACTCCAACTTTATCAGCTGATGACATTTCTAACTTCTGCTCTCTACATACAAGAATGACTTCTCTTGAAGACCTGGTTGAAATGAATCATGCACTGGACTCCTCCAGATTTCTAAAGATAGAAACGGGCATGGAATATCTTAATGAAGGAATGAAACACTTGTATTTCATGATCAAGAATTCTCACTGCCCTAATAAAGAACAAAGAACTTACTTTGAAGGGCCGTCTGGTGGAGGCTCAGGGTCTGGAGGTGATGGAGGTCATGGAGGTTCTAAAGGAAAGTCAGTAGAGGATCCCTCAACTAAGGGGGAGAAGAAAGGGAGTAGTGGAAAGGGAAAAGAAAAAGATACCTCTGCTGGAGACAAAGGAAAGGCTGATGAGGTCTACTACAGTGGAGAACAGGATGACTTTGATATTTTTGACATTCCCACTGAACCAGTCTTGGAAGATAAAGATGGTTTATTTGAAGCTGAAGAGGAAAGTGATTTTGGAGAATGGGAAGAGGAAGCTACAGTGGATCCTATCTTTGAGAAAGAGTTTCAGCAGCAGCAGTCAGAGATGAAAAGAAAAGAAGCTGAACTTAAAAAGGTCTCCCAGATCATTGACATGAGGAAAGACATACAAAGAACAGAAACTCTTCAAAAGCAACGTTTTCATGACATTAAGGCTCAAGAAAGGAGAAGAGATGTCAGACTGAAGATTGGTGAAAAATGGGATGAAGCTAGGAGAGTACTTGATATGCCTCAGCTGAGCACTAACAATGATAGGCAGTTCCTACATCTTCTTGACAAGCTGGAAATCTCAAATCCTAACAATGACATGTACATGAATGCTATCAAGACTGAAGTCTCAAGGATCACAACTGCTTTTGACAGATCCCTAAATGAGATGAGCATTTTTGTATACTGTCAGAGTGAAGGATCTTTCAAGGTGTCACTTCATCTATTTGAGAATCGTTCTTTGTCAGAGATTTGGGTTCTTCTCAACAAAGTAAAAAGAAGCTCAGAATTGATTGAAGTTCTTCGAGAAAGGCTTAAAGAGTTTGCCAGCAGGGCTAGTCCTCAAGTGGTCAACAATCCTCATCAGGTGAGATTCTTTAAGTCTGATTGTCTTCAAATCTGTCAGCTAGATGTACAATCTCTTAAAGACTACTCAGCTAAGCATCTGGTCTGGATGGAACATCATTTAAGAACTGCTGGATACTCATCCATGTTGAAGACTCAAGCTGCTGATTTGATTCAAGCTTATTGTGAAAAAAATATTAAAAGGTACAATCAGTTCAAGAATAAGCTGAAGTCAGTTGGAGTTCAACCAGTCAGACAAGCAAGCTTCACTTCAGAAAAGGATCGTGTCTTTGACAAGGAGTTGCTTCAAGATTTAGAAGAAGGTGAAGTCAAAAGAGAAGACATCTGAATTCAATTAGCTCAAAACTCAATGTAATATGATTAGAGCCTTTATGAATCAAGATAGACTAATGTAGTTATATGTTCAGGCTAGAGAAACATCTATCTTGTATTCACTTGTAAATTTCTTTTGGAATCTGGAAAATGTTAAATATAATCCAGAACATTTCTGCTATTTACTTTGCATTACTGTTTATATCTTTTTCTTATTTGTTAGTTGAGTTATCCTCTAGGTATTTGTTGTTATTGTCTAACAAGCAAATAGGGGGAGATTGAAAGGCATATGTCATAGCCTATTTGTTTATTCGAGGATTTAACTCAACTCAAATAAGAATGTAATAAGTAAATAGTGGATCTATCGTCAGAGAGATCTCACAAAGTAACATCTGTCAAAGGGTTAAGAAACATTATTCATCTACAGACTTGAAGACTTAATTCACTGGAAGAAGCTCAAGAAATTGATCAAGCCTCAGTGATATAAATCAAGATTGTGGATTTAATCAAGTGACAGAGATCTCGTCAGGGTATCAATTAATTACAAGGATTTAGTCTGAAGAAAATCAAGAGTATCAAGGTCAAGGCTTGAAGAATTGTCACGGAAGTTAGTCACTCATGAACCAGACAGTACATCGAGTGTCAACATTGAAGTGGTGGAATTGATTCATAATTGACAGTAATTTTCAGAAGATTTTCAGAAGAATGGTTGCTGCTCAAGATTAGTATTAATTCTCTATTAATTAATTAAGTCAAATAATTTAATTAAGAAAATAAATTATATCTGCAAAGATTAATTTATTGATTAATTGAATTAATTGATTAATTAATTCAGAATTAATATTAAGGATTTTCAGAATTGTTATTAGATTAAAATCTATTAATAATTCAGTAAGACAATATGATTTGAACTACTATGACAATCGGTATGACAATTGATAGTCATACTGAAAGTCTTGCTAGTTCATTCTGATTGTCTTGCTAGCTATTGGGATTGTCTTGCTAGTTCAAAATGATAGTCTCATCGAAAGTCATACCAGTTCAAATAGATTGTCATGCCAGTTCATTTGATTGTCTTGCCGACAGTCTTGCTGATTCAACTGGATTGTTTTGTTTACTTAAACAACAGAAAGCAGAAGACATTATTCATTCAATCAAACAGAATACACAAGTCAAGAACACAACAGAAAACAAAAGCAAAACATTTCATTTTTCATCTGCTTTATTCAAGATCAAAATTCTAGATTGTAAAGTTAAATCCAAACCACTAGAATTATTTATCTTGTTCTTGTGTAACAATCTAGCGGATTAAAATCCCTAGAACTTAATCTCAAACCGCATTTAACATTTGATCTTTTCATTGCAAAAATAGAAAAAGTTCATGTCGAATTTATTTTAGATTTGTAATAATTGATTTGAGATTAATTCCTTGTAACAGATAATGTTGTTGTAACACATTTCAAGTTTAATAAAAGTTTTATTTAACTTGAATTTTGTTTCACCTTTTTATTCCGCATTTTATTCGATTAAACGGTATTGTTTGCATTCAACCCCCCTTCTACAAACAAATTGGGACCTAACAAGGTCTTTTAAAAATGAAAGTCCCCGGTAAAAAAAACCACCACCGCCTCCCTCCTTTCCTCCCCTTTTTTAGGGTTTGTCCATTTTCAAGTAAATCGAGGGGCTTCCACTGGTTTTCTCCGGTGGAAAGCCCCAACCCTTTTATTCTCTTTTATTTTCGTTAATTTTGTTTCAATAAAACCCATTTTTTGGGTGTTTGTGTATCTCTCCTCTTGGAGTGCGTGTTTTGTCTCTCCTTTTGGAGTGTTTGTTATGTTTTTCTTTGTTCATGTTTGGGTTTATCTGGTGTTGGATCTTTTGAGGACGAATTTATTGATATTTTTGGTGATCTGCAAAGCCTGCATTGAATCTGGGACAATGGTGATTAGTGCAAGAGATCACCTTTTACAACCAAAGATTGTTCATCTTTCATGAGTTTACAATTTCGGCATGTTTATAGTTGTTATTCGACATGTAGATAGCTGGGGTGCCTTCGGCATGTCTATAGCTGGTGTCCGGCATGTAAATAGCTGGAGTGTCGATTCTTCAATCCCATTTTATGCGATTGGTGTTTCTGAACATTGGGCTGATCATAGATTTTATGTGATATGATCAATTGCGATGTTGCTATTTTCAGAGATGCTAGTGCAATTTGGATCACTTGGGATGTCTTTGATTTCGTTTTTACCTTCAAGAATTTTTAAATTCTATGTGTTAAAGGATCTAGAAACAAATCATTTAATTGTTTTTAGTATGTTATTTGTTTTACCTGCTGGTTGTATCGACAGTTGGGGGTTTGTCCCGACTGTACTATATTCAATTTAATAAAAACTTTCCGCATTTGTAAAAAAAAACATGGTTTCCTTATTAGTATAGATAGTTGATAATCCGTGGAACACACTGGTCCGAGACTAAAAATGTCGAATTAATATTTGTAGAGAATTATTCATAATTCGTGCAAAAAACAAAATAAAATTAATATATTAATATCAATCTTAAATTGATACTTGCAAAAAATAGTTATGTGGTTAAAAAGAATCGTATCAGTTATGAAATTTTTCCCTATAATTCTAGGTTTGCATTGTTTTACCTGATATAGAAATCTAACATATTAGTTTTATTTTTTTGAAACGAATTGTATCTCTATTTGATGAACCAAATATATGTTCTTTAGATAATTTAATATTAATTAATATAATTTGATAATTATCTTATAATTAGCCTTTTCAATATAGTTTATTTAATGTTACTTAATTATCGATACAAATTAATTTACAAATTAAAAGTAAATAGATGTTATTAAACTTAATTTAATATTACTTAATATAGTCTAAATACAACCCATAAATTTGTTACTGTTAAAATATGTTTTTAATTTAAAGTAAATAAACATTGTGATGGACAGTAACAAATACAATCGTTAAATCAATAATTTTCAGTTTAAAAGTTAATAAGGTTACTAAAGTCATTTGTTATTACTTAATTATTTTTAAAATAATACTATAAAAAATAAAGTTTACAGAGAATAGAAGTCCATTCGTGTTAAGTAGTTTTTCAAAATAAAAGTAAATATATGTTATTTTACTTAATTTAACGTAACTTAATAAATTTTTAATATAATTTATAAATAAAAAAAGTTTAGAGAGAATATAAGTCAATTCGTGTTAGTAATTACTTAGTAGTTTGTAGTTTTTCTAAAATTAAAAATAAATATAAGTTATTTTACTTAATTTAACGTAATTTAATAAATTTTTAATATAATTTACAAATCATTTAAAAAATATTTTTATTTTATAAAGTAAATAGACGATTGGATGAACACTAGCTAAAAAGAAAATAAAATTTATAAAGAATAGAAGTCGATTTGTGTTAAAAACAAAGTTTATTGAGAATAGAAGTAACTTATACAGGTAAAGTACCAAGGACCTATGAAGACTGAGAATAAGTTTCTTAGACTGTATCCGATCGTGCTCTTGTGCTAAATTATTTTTATAAATTATTTTTAGTGAGTTATAGATGTTGCCGATTGTTTCAACAAAGTTTTTTTTATCAATGACGGTCTCATGGTATACAGGGATATGCAGAGTGAAGTTTTGCAAATGATTTCTCTCCTGAATGTAATACTCCTCCGTCACATAATTTCTGTTTATTTTTTGAGTTTAGACCAAATTTTAACAATAAATTCACATATTATATTCCATTAGTCCTATTCATTTAGTTATATTGCGGAGAGAGTATTCGACATATATTTTTAGGTGCATTTTAATAATCTCTTCTTTTTTTCTATTTTTTCCCCAAATAAAAATTTAAACATTCAGTATGTATTTGAAAATTAAAATCATAAAAAATAAATTACAGAACTATATTATATATATATATAAGAATCTTAAAATATGTATCAGACACTCATTCTATAATGTAAAATAATGGGGTAGGATATTTAAAGATAGTTGTATAAAATTATACGTTTATAAAATATACGCATTATAATCTAAAATTTATAAAATCAGGGAATGGTGGGAGTAACAAATAATAACAATCATAATGTTTTGTATACTAGACATGCGTTTTTTAATTAAAATCATCGGTCCATTTTTTTATCATAAAGAGTCGTCAAATTTTTTTTGTTCTTTTTACGTTATGAGCTCAATGTCGATAAATTTTCTTAATGTTCTAAAAATTCGGTATTCGATTCGATTCGGTAAAGGTATGAAATAATGAGTATTCGGAGTATTCGGTTTAAAATTCGGATAAAATAATAAACTAATTTTTAATTTTAATCTTAATTTAACTTAAATCATTTTATAAATGATATACAAGATAATTAATTATGTTTCCGAGTATCTCGAAAGAGTACTTGTTATAAAACTCAAAATTTTTAAAAGATACGTAACTTTTAATTTGGCACGTATTTAACTTATAATATTTATAAATGTATGCAACATAATTAAATTTTTTCACTTTGGATAGCCTTTTACAATTTTTTTAACACTAAAAATACTTGAAAGTTGTATTTCTTTGTTGAAACTAGTTTTTGGGGGAAAACACACAAATATAGAACCAAACAAATAGTGGAAAACACACACACACACTATATATATATATATATATATATGACGCGGAAAAACTCACGTCCCAACTTGTATTATTAATACAAACAATTATTAATAATACAATCAATCTCACCAAACGGTATTCACTCAAGCGATACTTAAGTCAAACAATACCCAGACATACATCAAAATAATAACATGACTATGTATATATAGCCATCACAAACTTGACCACCAAGACTAATAACCTAATCCCATTATAATAATAATTGTCTACCCATACAATTATTACCGAACTTAATTATGATAATAATTGTCTACCCATACAATTATTACTAAATCCAATTATGTTTTCTATCACCAAACCCATACTACCTATTGAGTTTAACCCCAACAATATTCCCCTTCAACCCAATATGGTTTCATGCACAACCGTATTAACGGTCATCATTAGGCCATCGATGTCGATCCGCCAATACCCCCTCTCAAACATTAACCCCTCATTCTAGCACATAAAGATTTCTCTTATCTTTTCGACCTTTAAGTATCTCTAAATCCCCTTTAGTAACTTCCAACGTACTCCCTCCATCCCTTTTGATTGTTTACATTTTTGAGAGAGTGTCCGACACGTATTTTAAGGTGCATATAAAGTATAGTTATGTAATTTTTTTTTACAATTTTGTTTTTCTGAATAAAAATTAAAACATTCAACTTTTATTCAGAATAAGAAAATTATAAAAATAAGTTACATAACTATACTTTTTATGCACCTTAAAATACGTGTCAGACACTTTCTCAGAAATGTAAATAATTGGAAGGGACTGAGGGAGTACTATTTTTCATCATAATAGTATATCCCAAATCAACTAATTTACCCAATAAAATTAGATTTTGATTTAACTCCGGTATGTATATTACTTGAGTTGACTTCTGAACACGACCATGATGACGTTTCATTGTTACCTCAAAAATGCCAACAACCTTTACCCTTTTACCGTTCAGTAAAGTTACCATCTTTCCCTCACACTTTTTGTAGGACGAGAACCACTCCCTCCTAGCACATATGTGATGAGAACATCCCGAGTCAAGCACCCATTCTTCTTTTGATCCATTCTCTTCTTGAACCAAAAGAACATCATCATCAGTTTCTACAAGCAAAAACACTACCCCCTCCTCAGTAGAGACATTAGTAGTAGAACAACTTTGTCCTCATCCTTCAATTTTTCATCGAAATTATTTTGCTGGTTGATTAAGCCATTAAAATGATTCAGATGATCTGTTAAATCTCCGTCTTCTTCCATCTTGAGCCCGAACAAATCTTTCTTGAGAAACAGCTTGTTGGCCAAAGATCTTGAGTGATAAGTCTTCGTTAACTTCTCCCACAAATTCTTGGATTGTCCTATTCAAGAACATCATACTTGATTTCCGGTGCAAGGGCCAACTGGATCGTTGATGCTGCACGTAACTTCATGTCTCCCCACTTTATATCATCAACTTCACCGTTGATGATACAAGGTAAAATTATTTCTTCCATTAAAAAATTCAATCTCAAATACCTCAACCTTCTCCATCATGAACCTGGCTTTGATACCACTTGTTACGGGGGATACACACAAATATAGAATCAAACAAACAGTGTAAAACACATACACACACACACACACATAATATATGACGCTGAAAAACCCACGTCCTAACTTGTATTATTAATCCAACTAATAATTGTTGACGGAGGAATTTGGTAGCAACAAATTTCGAGGTTCGTAGCCGAAAATAAGATCTGTGACGGTGGTTCTTCGTCTGAAAACGTGAACAGTTATCGTCGGATTTTATGAACAGTTTTTGTCCCTATTTATAGGGAATCAAGCCAACGTAGTTCTTGGGGTACAAGAAACCTAATGGGCTTAGATCTCTGGTCTTGAGGCCCAGTAAGAAACCTACTGGAAACCATCTTCTACTAGCTTTAGGAATGTCCGCCGATGAGGCCTAACCACAAAGGCCCAAGGCTCGTCCGCTGTTTCGAGACTTCACGGATAAGGCATTTCTCTGGCCAAGGATAACCCTCCACTACCAGCTATTTCTCTAATCCGCGGACGCAGGTATAACCGTGGTTCACCCCAAATGTTGGACGCATCCTTGTCCCCCGGATAAGGAACCCCTACTAGATTGCAGGACAAGTGATCCCAAGCTTTTGGGTGCAAAGTGCAGGATACTCCGAAGTCTCTTAACGAGGACACCCATTGACTACAGAAACAGAGCTCCCAAAGCACACACCAGAATTTACCCCACATCCCCAATGAGGACACTCATTGACTAAAGGAGGAGGCCTTCCATCCAGGCATACCTCTGGAGGTCTCTGACCACGGACATCACCTTCCTGTGGTTGCATTATAGGAAGGAGTTCTTCAATAGAGTACTTGCAACAAATATATTAGTAATAATAATCTCCATCTTCCTTGGATCATCCAAAGAACCCGTCCAAGTAACCATGTTGAAATCCCTATGCAAGCTATTTCTCCTACTTAGGGCGCGCCCTAACTTCCACAAGTGAAGGATGTTAAGAGCAATTGATGATATCAAACAGAAACTATCAGAAACATCGACAGATGATAATACATCGACGGATGATAATGTATTGACGGATGATGACTGCATCGACGGATGATGATGACATCGACGGATGTTGATAATCGATGGATAATGATATCAACGGATGATGATGTCAACAGATGATGAAATCAGTATTTATCACATCAGTTGATATTTGTGGAGGAAAAGGAAACAGGAACTCAAGTCAGTAAAGGACTTTATCTCAGAAGCAATTATATAGGTTTTCTTGTTGTTAATAGAATATAATTCCTTATACATTGGTAGTTATGTTCTATATAAAGCACATATTAGGTTCATGCTAAATGTATTGCGACATTGTTATATCTTTCGCATAACCTAGCAGCTCTCAAGGATATTTGTTCATCCTTTCGAGAGAGTACGATTGTAATAAGTTTTTATCAGTTAATATAAAAACTGTTGATTTCGTTGAAGCTTTGTCGAATTGATTGAATTAACTGTATTCATCCCCCCTCTACAGTTGATTAAGGGCCTAACAATTGGTATCAGAGCTTGCTGTTAACGTACAAACAGTTTAAAATTTGAAGATCAATCAACCATGTCAGAAAAAGAAGAAGAAGAAGAAACATAGAATCCGAATCCGAAGCCACCAACCCCAGCCACATCACAGATAAGCAGCAACATGAGTAGATACGAAGCAATCAAGGTGCCCATCCTGAAAGTTCATGAATATCCAATATGAAAAGTCAGGATGTCCATGTGTTTAGAAGCCACAGATCCTGAATATCTGAACAGGATCTATGATGGTCCTCACAAACCAATGAAGGTAGCTGTTTCGCTTGCAGGAGAACCAGAGAAGATGATAGACAAAGACAGGAAGGACTACCCTCCTGAAGATATCTCTTCTAATATGAAAGATTCTAAGGTCAGACACATCCTGCACAACAGTCTTGATAGTGTTATGTCCAATAGAGTCATTGGATGTAAGACAACAAAAGAGATATGGGAGGCAGAAGTAAAGTGTCAAGGTATAACTGCTATCAAGAAGAACAGGAGGACAATACTTACTCAAGAATATGAGCACTTTGACTCAAGGGACAATGAGTCCTTAATTGAGATCTACGACATATTTCAGAAGTTGCTGAATGACTTATCCCTTGTCAACAAAGAATATGATTTGGAGGACTCAAACCTGAAGTTCCTATTTGCTCTCCCGGAAAAGTGGGACTATAAAGTCACATCAATAAGGGATAACTATGAACTTAATGACACACCTCTAGATGAGATCTATGGAATTCTGAAAACTCATGAACTAGAGATGAAGCAAAGAAGCAAGTAGAAATGATCAAAAGCTAGACTAGTGGCACTCAATGTTGAAGAGAAGCCAAAGGAGAAAGCTGGGAGAAAAAGCTACTCCAAAGGGAAATCCATGATTGTAAAGTCAGATTCTGAAGCATCAAATTCTGATGATGACTCAAATACTGATACTGAATCAGATACTGACATCGATCATAACAACAATGAAGATATGGAACAAATGGCTGCCCTACTAGTTAAAAGCTTCAAGAAGATGGTCTACAAGAACTTCAGGAAAGGGAGAAGATTTTCCAGAAAAGGTTCCAGTTCCTCAAGCTCTGATAAGAGGAACAACAGGATAAATATTGATGGGAAGGAATCAAGATCTGGAAAACTTGACAAGTCAAAAGAGAGATGTTACAACTGTGATGGAATTGGACACTTTGCAGCTGACTGCAGAAAACCCGGAGCTGAGAAGAAATAAGCCTTGATTTCAAGGAAGAGAAACTGGGATGATTCATCAGATTCAGATGATGGAGTTAATTATGCTCTCATGAAAAAAGTTAATGACGAGGATGACAAAGTTGAATTAAAGGTACCTCAGTCTAATCTTGCTTTTGATATTGATGATATCCATGAGTTAAGATTATTTTTTAAGTCTCTGCATGTTAGTTTTAGGGATCAAACCTTAGAGAATAATAGAATTAAGAGTGAAAACTCTGTGTTAAATAAAAGGAATGATTACCTAGAAAGTGAGTTACTTTCCATGCTAGCAATTCAAAAAGAAAGAGATAATGATGTTTATGTTAAAGAAAAATTGTTAGAAAAACATGCTTATCTAGAAAAGGAGCTAGAAAAAGAAAGAGAAGTCATTAAACTTTGGACTAACTCAGGAAAATCAACTCAGGAAATTCTAGAGAATGGTTGTTGGGGATCAGGATTAGGATATTCAGCAAAATCTAATTCTGATAAGAAAAGTGGAAAAAAACTGAGATAATAGATCCAATAAAAACTGATAGCAAGGTCAAATTGAACAAGGTTCAAAGAAAGACCATTAAGTTTAATCCTAGTGCTAATACTGTTAAGTCAATTCATGAGGAAGGTACTACTTCAGCACCTAGATCAAGCTTAATTACTGAAAAGAGTGAACAAGTTCACACAAATTCAGTAAATATTGGTTCAATGACTCATAAATAGCTTAAGCAAAAGCTGAAGGATTTACACATGAAAGACAAGAGGAAAAGGTCTAGGAAAAATAGGAATGGCAAGGTAGGTGTTAATAAGAATGAAAATTATGTGACTCTTCCTAATGCACCTAGAAAGACCTTTTCAAACTGGGGTAGCACTAATCATCTTGCTAACTCTTGCAAGAAGAATAAAAAGATAAATATTGTTCCTTCCAAATCAGAGTTTAGGAATAGAACAGTTAGATATAAACCACAGAGTCCTTGTTTTCATTGTGGAAGTGTTTGGCATTCTATCTATACATGTAAAGAGTATCACAGTGTGTATTATGATTATTATAAACTGAAACCCTCTTTAATTTAAGCAAAATTTGTTTCTGCATGTATAAATACTGATAGTAAGGATGTTAACATAAATTTTGAAAAAAAGTCTTCTGCTGCATATGTTAACAAACTTAAAAAGGCCAAAGAATCCAAGCAAGTCTGGGTCCTTAAAAACACTAACTGATTCAAATTACTGATTGCAAGGTGACAAGAGGAATGCTCTAGTCTTGGACAGTGGATGCACATGACATATGACTGGTTATAAATCCCTGCTGTCAGAATCTGAGAAGAAGGCTGGCCCAAGTGTTTCTTATGGAGATGGCAACTTAGGAAAAATCCTGGGATATAGCAAAATCAAAGTTGGAAATGTCATCATTGAAAATGTAGCTCTAGTTGCAGAACTCAAGCTTAATCTGATTAGTGTGAGTCAAATCTGTGACAGAGGTTACCATGTCAGCTTTTATAAGGAGCATTGTAAAATTGTCGGTAAGTCTGATGGCAAGAGCACATTGACTGGTGTGAGACATGGTAGTATATATGATACCAAGGTCTCCACAAGTTTTGATAATTCAAAAGTTTTTCTACTAAGTAGAGCATCTGTGGAAGACAACTGGAACTAACATAAAAAACTTTCTCACCTCAACTTCAACAATATCAATGAACTTGTGAAGAAAGATCTTGTAAGAGGATTTCCCAATGCAGTTTTTACTCCTGGTGGCTTATGTGACTCATGCCAGAAAGCCAAGCAAAGGAAAACTTCTTTAAAGAGTAAAATTAAATCCTCAATACTTGAACCATATTATCAACTTCATGTTGATCTCTTTGGTCCAGTGAATGTTATGTCAATTGCCTAGAAGAGGTACGCACTCGTAATAGTTGATGAATATACAAGATACACATGGGTGTATTTTCTGCACACCAAGGATGAATCTCCATCCATTCTTCTTGATCATGTGAGGGAGATGAAAAAAGGATCAACATACAAAGTGAAGATCATCAGAAGTGATAATGAAACTGAATTCAAGAATAGCTCTATGGAAGAGTTCTGCAAACTCAATAGGATAAAACAAAAGTTTTCTGCTCCTGGAACTCCATAACAAAATGGAGTTGTTGAAAGAAAGAATAGAACTCTGATAGAAGCTGCAAGAACCATGCTAGAGGAAGCAAGATTGCCTACCTACTTCTGGGTTGAGGCTGTGCAAACTACTTGCTTTATACAAAATGCAACATTGATCAACAAGCATGGAAAAACACCATTTGAGATGGTGAAAGGAAAGAAGCCAAATTGGAAGTTCTTTCATTTTTTTGGTTTTAAGTGTTTTGTTCTCAAAACTCATCCGGGGCAGCTGACCAAGTTTGATCTAAAAGCTGATGAAGGAATATTTGTGGGTTATCCGTTACCTACAAAAGCCTTCAGAGTTTACAATCTGAGAACAAGAACAGTCATGGAATTTATACTTGTATCTTTTGATGACAAAAAGATAATAGGTCTAGAAGATGCAGATGACCATGACAAGTTGAGATTTGAAAATAAAGTACCTTATGCTGAACTTTTAAATCCTGACTCTGATACAGTAAGTCCTGATATCACTCAAAGCTCTGAGATTCCACACGACAGTGGAAATTCTTCTGACACTGAAGCATATGTTGAGGGGGAGCAACATAACTCAAATACAGAGACTATAACAAGTGATTCATCTCAAGAGACATCAGTAGAAAGATCATCAGACTCATCTTCCTTAAATTCCGCTGAGTCAAATACTGATAACAATGGGAACACAGATTTAGGGGAAATATCAAGAAACAACAGTGGTACTAATCAAAGAAATAACAAAGAATTCATGGATCAAGGGGGAGGTTCGTCTTCAAGGAGACAAATTCCATCTGCAAGAAAATGGTCTAAGTCACACACACCTGACTTAATCATTGGAAATCCTGACAGTGGTGTAAAAATAAGAAAATCCACTTAGAATGAATGTCTCTACCATTCTTTTATATATCAAACTGAACCTAAAAAGGTTGAAGAAGCTCTACATGATGCTGACTGGTCACAACAATGCAAGAAGAGATTAATGAATTTGAAAGGAATCTAGTCTGGACTCTTGTACCAAGACCAAAGAAGAGATCTGTAGTTGGCACAAAGTGGGTGTTCAGAAACAAAACTGATAGTGAGGGCATTGTTATAAGGAATATATCAAGACTGGTTGCAAATGGTTACTCTCAACAAGAAGACATTGATTATGATGAAACATTTGTTCCAGTTGTAAGGTTAGAGGCAATAAAAATCCTTCTTGCCTATGCTGCTCACAAGAAGTTTAAGGTATTCCAAATGGATGTGAAGAGTGCATTCTTAAATGGATAACTTGAAGAGGAAGTTTATGTTGAACATCCACAAAGGTTCATTGATCCAAGGTATCCAGATCATGTCTACTTACTGGATAAAGCACTCTATGGACTGAAGCAAGCTCCAAGTGCCTGGTATGAAACACTTGCTCTATTTCTGCTAGAGAGTGGTTTCACAAGAGGTACACTCGATAAAAATCTCTTTTATAAATAACATGGTACATATAGTACATATATATGTTGATGATATCATTTTTAGATCTACTAATGATAAACTTTTTGAGAGATTTGCAAAGCTAATGCAGTCCAGGTATCAAATGAGTATGGTGGGAGAATTGAGTTATTTTATAGGGTTACAAGTTAAAAGACTGATGAAGGAATTTTCATAAATCAATCCAAATACACCAGGAATTTACTCAAAAGATTTGGAATGCAAGATTTCTCAACTACATCAACTCCTATGGCCACTGTAACCAAGTTAGATTTAAATACTTGTGTTAGATATATTTGATAATGTCATGGCTAATATGTTTTATGTTTAGCTTTCAGATCTTACGTGAACAGGATAAATCAGTACTTAACTGTTGATCAGTACTTATACTGGAAGTCAGGACTTAAGGATATCAGTACTTATATTATCAGGAGATAATCATCAGAAGATAGATATCAGAACTTAAGTGCTGAAGGACAATCAGATAAGGACAGTAGCTGATTAAAGGAAAGAAGATCGAGATAAACATAAGAAGAGATATGCATGAAGAAGGAATTCCGTGAAGAATGGAATACTTGGAAGAAAAGATATCTGATTGATATATTTTAGGAAGCAGAATTATATTCCATATCAATTAGCGATTATCTTGTAACTGTGTAGTATATAAACACAGGCATAGGGTTTACACTATAAGTGTTATCATTATCGAAGTTATTATTCTTTGTAACCCTAGCAGCTCTCGTGATATTTATTCATCACTGAGAGGTAACAGTTCCATACTGTAACAGAGTTTATTGTTTCAATAAAGTTTGTTTTCTGTTACTTAAGATCTTAAAGTTCGATTTGAGTGTACTATACACTGTATTCACCCCCTCTACAGTGTGTGTGTGACCTAACAATTGGTATCCGATCCTATTTGTTAACTTACATACAGTTAAAGATCCAAACACAATCATGTCGGACACAGAAACTCCAACTAAGCCTACCACAACTGAGGAACCACCAAAGACACTAATTCAGAGTCGGTATGAGACCATCAGAGTCCCCATACTGAGACCATCTGAATATCCCATATGGAAGGTAAGGATGACCATGTTCCTGGAAGCAACTGATCCAGAATACCTGGATAGAATCAAGGAAGGTCCTCACAAACCAACCAAACTCGCTGTTGCAGTTGCAGGTGAAGCAGCAATGACCGTACCAAAGGAGAAGAGTGATTATACTGCTGAAGACATAGCATCAATTGCTAAGGATGCTAAGGTACGACACTTACTGCATAGTGCCATTGATAATGTAATGTCAAACAGGGTAATCAACTGCAAGACTGCTAAGGAGATATGGGATGCTCTAGAAACAAGGTGTCAGGAAACTGACACAATTAAGAAGAACAGGAAGACAATACTCACTCAAGAGTATGAACACTTTGACTCAAAGACTAATGAGTCATTGAATGATTTATATGATAGATTTGTCAAACTTTTGAATGATTTGTCATTGGTTGATAAAGAGTATGATCTTGAAGATTCAAACCTTAAGTTCCTGTTAACTCTTCCTGAATGCTGGGATTTAAAGGCAACGACAATAAGAGACAACTACAATCTTGATGAAACAACTCTTGACGAAATCTATGGAATGCTCAAGACTCATGAGCTGGAGATGGAACAAAGAAGCAAGAGGAAAGGAGGAAAGTCAAGGACAGTCGCTCTTAAGGCTGAAGAAGAATTCCCCAAGGCAGCTTCCTCAAAGAAAGATAAGGGTAAAGCTCTTTTCATAAAGTCTGATACTGAGTCATCAAGTTTTGAGAGTGATGATGACTCAGATTCTGAAAGCTTGCCTGAGACCGATGCTGATGAGGAGATGATGAAGCTGTGTGCTCTTATGGTGAAAAGAATCACCAAGATTGCATACAGGAAGTTCAGGAAGGGAAAGAAGTTTTCCAGAAAAAGCATAAATTCTGATAAGAAGAATTTCAGAAGATCTGAAGGCAGAGGAGGAAAGTCTGACAGAGGAGATTACACCAATGCTAAATGCTATAACTGTGGTGAGAAAGGCCACATATCTCCTGACTGCAAGAAGGTAAAGGGTGACAGAGGCAAGGCTCTTGTCACAAAGCAGAAAAGTTGGACAGACACTTCAGACTCTGAAAGTGAGGAGAACTATGCATTGATGGCAAATGCTGATAAAGAAAGTGCTGAGAGCAGTTCTGAAGCTGCTGAAACAAAGGTACCTCAGACTACTTATGCTTTTCATACTGATGATATTAATGAGTTGAGAAGATATCTTAAAACCATGTTTGTTAGTTATAGAGATCAAACCTTAACATGTGAAAGATTAACTTCTGAAAATCTTGCTTTTAAGAAAAGAAATGATTTCTTAGAAAAAGAGTTAGTTATATTCCATCAAACTCAGAAGGATAGAGATGATGCTTTTTATGTTAGGGATGAAGTGCTAAAAATGAATGAATCTCTAAAAACTGAGTTAGAAAAGGAAAGAGAGATAATCAGGACTTGGACTAACTCTAGCAGAACAACTCAAAATTTGCTAAGTAGTGAAAATTGGAAAGAGGGCTTAGGTTATGGAGAGAATAAGAATGACAAAGGAACTGAAGAAATTAAGCCTGTTGTTAAGCAAAAGCCAAAATTAAAACCTGTTAAGTTTGTAATTGTAAAGTCTGATAATGAGAAATCAGAAGTTAAAGAGGAATTAACTTCTGACAAACTAAAACAGGAAAAGACAGCTGAAGTAAACATAGGCTTAATGACAAAGAAGCAGCTTAAGCATAAGCTGAAAGATGTCAAGAATGCAAACAAGGTAAAATCACCTAGGAAAAATAGGAATCGAAAGGAAGGTGTGAATAAAAGCAATGATTATAAACCTGTTCCTGATGCTCCTAGGAAAACATGTCATAACTGTGGAAGTTCTAACCATCTGGCTTCTTTTTGCAGGAAAAATAAGAATATTAACTCCTTACCTTCAAAATTAGGAGTTAAGAGTCAATCAGTTAGATACAAACCACAAAATCCTTGTTTTCATTGTGGTAGTTTATGGCATTCCATTTATACTTGTAAGGAATATCATAGTTTGTACTATGATTATTATCAAATAAAACCTTCTTTGAAGAAAGTTTCCATTGTTCCTTCTAGTGTAAATTCTGATTCAAAGTCTGATAATGTAAATTCTGATAAGAAAAATATTAACATAAACTATGATGCTAAATCCGCTGCAAATGTTAACAAACTTAATAAGGCCAAAGGATCCAAGCAAGTTTGGGTCCTTAAAACTAATAATTAGTGGTCTTTGTGATTGCAGGGCAACAGGAAAAATATTCTAGTTCTGGACAGTGGATGTTCAGGTCATATGACTGGAAATAAGGCCCTGCTATCAGACTTTGTGGAGAAAGCTGGCCCAAGTGTTTCTTATGGAGATGGCAACATTGGAAAAACATTGGGATATGGCAATATCAATCTTGGGAATGTCATCATTAAAGAAGTAGCTCTGGTCTCAGGACTTAAACACAACCTACTGAGTATAAGTCAAATCTGTGACAGAGGTTATCATGTTGATTTCTTTGAAGAACACTGTGAAGTTGTGAGTAAATCTAAAGGCAAAGTTGTTCTGAAAGGATACAGACGTGGTAACATTTATGAAGCTAAGCTTTCAACAAGTACTGATGGCTCTGCAATCTGTCTGTTAAGTAGAGCATCAATTGAAGAAAGCTGGAATTGGCATAAGAAACTCTCTCATTTAAATTTCAATAATATAAATGAACTGGTCAAGAAAGATCTTGTGAGAGGATTTCCAAACACAGTATTTGCTCCTGATGGTCTTTGTGATTCATGTCAGAAAGCCAAACAAAGAAAATCTTCATTCAAGAGCAAGACTGAATCATCAATTCTTGAGACTTATCATCTTATACATGTTGATCTATTTGGTCCAGTAAATGTCATGTCTATTGCAAAGAAGAAGTATGTGTTGGTCATAGTGGATGAGTTCACCAGATACACATGGGTGTATTTCTTGCACACAAAAAGTGAAACTGCATCTATCTTGATTGATCATGTCAAACAGCTGGATAAAATGGTCAAAGATTCTGTGAAAATTTTAAGGAGTGATAATGGCACTGAGTTCAAGAATTTGATAATGGAAGAGTTCTGCAAAAGCCATGGAATAAAGCAAAAATTTTCTGCTCCTGGAACTCCACAGCAAAATGGAGTTGTTGAAAGGAAGAATAGAACTCTCGTTGAAGCTGCACGTATAATGCTTGAAGAAGCAAAGCTTCCAACCTATTTCTGGGCTGAAGCTGTGCAGACTGCTTGTTTTACTCAAAATGCAACACTCATTAACAAGCATGGAAAACACCATATGAGATGGTGAAGAAAAAGAAGCCAAATCTGAAATATTTTCATATATTTGGATGCAAGTGTTTTGTTCTCAAGACTCATCCTGAACAGCTATCAAAGTTTGATCTAAAAGCTGATGAAGGAATCTTTGTTGGATATCCACTTTCCACAAAAGCCTTCAGAGTCTATAATTTGAGAACAAAAGTGGTCATGGAATCTATCAATGTCTCTTTTGATGACAAGAAGATCACTGGTCTTAAAGATTTCGTTGACCATGATCAGCTGAGATTTGAAAATGAAGACTCATATTCTGATACTGAAAATCTTGACAGTCTAAGTCCTGATACTGCAAACTCTGATGGATTAAACTCTGATGTTATTGAAACTGTGGTGACTACGTTAAATGAAGATGCCCCTATGCAGGGGGAGCATACTCAAAATCCTACCACATCTCAAGAAACATTCGAACATGCATCTAGCTCTTCAAGTTCTGATTCGTCAAGTTCTGATAAGCCAAGTTCTGATAGTACTGAAAATCTAAATACTGAAGAATCCAACTCAGAAAGCATAGTTTCAGGGGGAGCATCAGAAAATGAAAATGAAGATAGCATGGATCATGGGGGAGCATCCAGTTCTAGAAAAAACCTTCCATCTGCAAGGAAGTGGACAAAATCACATACACCTGATTTGATAATTGGAAATCCTGATGCAGGTGTCAGAACTAGAACAGGTACTTCAAATGAGTGTCTTTACAATTCTTTTCTCTCTCAGACTGAGCCAAAGAAAGTGGAAGAAGCTCTTCAAGATGCTGATTGGGTGCAAGCAATGCAGGAAGAGTTGAATGAATTTGAAAGAAACAAAGTCTGGACCCTAGTACCAAGACCAAAGAATAGATCTGTTGTTGGTACAAAGTGGGTATTCAGAAACAAAACTGACAGTGATGGCATAATTATAAGGAATAAGGCAAGGCTAATTGCAAAAGGATATTCTCAACAAGAGGGAATTGATTATGATGAAACATTTGCACCAGTTGCTAGGTTAGAAGCCATAAGGATATTTTTGGCTTATGCTGCTCACAAAAAGTTTACTGTCTTTCAAATGGATGTGAAAAGTGCTTTTCTCAATGGAGAATTGGAGGAAGAGGTATATGTTGAACAACCTCCAGGTTTTGTAGATACCAAACATCCAGATTATGTCTACAGACTTGACAAAGCACTTTATGGACTTAAGAAAGCTCCTAGAGCATGGTATGAGACTTTAGCTCAGTTTCTTCTGGAAAGTGGATTCAACATAGGGACAATAGACAAAACACTGTTCTACCTCAACCATGGAAAGGACTTACTTCTGGTCCAGATTTATGTTGATGATATCATTTTTGGATCTACAAATGACAAACTTTGCAAGAAGTTTGCCAAACTTATGGAGTCAAGATATCAGATGAGTATGATGGGGGAACTTAGCTATTTTTTGGGCCTTCAAGTCAAGCAGAATGAGGAAGGCACTTTTATTTGTCAAACCAAGTACACCAGAAACTTGCTAAAGAAATTTGGAATGCAAGATTGTTCAAGTGCATCCACTCCAATGGCCACTGCAATAAAACTGGATAAGGATATCGGTAAATCAGTAGATATTACTGACTACAGAGGTATGATTGGCTCTCTACTCTATCTAACTGCTAGTAGACCTGATATCATGTATGCTACCTGTCTTTGTGCAAGATTTCAAGCAGATCCAAGAGAACCTCACTTAACAGCTGTAAAAAGAATCTTTAAGTATCTTAAAGGAACAGCTGCTCTGGGATTATGGTACCCTAGAGAATCAGATTTTAAACTAATAGGTTACTCAGATGCAGATTTTGCAGGTTGCAAAATTGACAGGAAAAGCACAAGTGGAAGCTGCCAATTTCTTGAAGGCAGATTGGTTTCTTGGTACAGCAAGAAACAAAAGTCAATTTCCACATCAACTGCAGAAGCAGAGTATATTGTTGCAGGAAGCTGTTGTGCACAAATTCTTTGGATGAAGAATCAGTTACTGGATTATGGGTTAACATATTTCAAAATCCCTATTTACTGTGATAATCAAAGTGCTATTGCTATGACAGGTAATCCAGTTCAACACTCAATGACAAAGCACATCAGCATCAGGTACCACTTCATCAGGGAACATGTGGATGAAGGTACAGTGGAATTGCATTTTGTTCCCACAGATCAACATTTGGCAGATATCTTCACAAAACCATTATGTGAAGCTACTTTTACAAGATTGGTAAATGAACTTGGAATGGTTTTAGGTTCCTTCTCTAAATCTGCTTAGACTTGTTCTGTGTTATCAGACTTTATGCTCAGTATTTACAGAATTCATCTCATTGTGTATTCTGTGCTTAATTGATAAATGTCTTTAAGTACTGACTATTGTCTGATATATGTTTCTAAACTCTGATAAGTGATATGTCTGTTCTAGTACTTATTCAATCCTATGAGGATAACTGTGCTAGATACTGACCTAGTAGTCTTCAATAAACAAATGATTCCATGGAAGAAGTAATTATTTCAGTGGAAAACTTATGACACTAGCAAATTCTGATAACTGAGCTTAGTTAAGTTCACTTTGTATATCTTATTACTAAGTCATAAATTAGAATAATGCTACTCATCTGTTAAGTTCTGATACTAGTAAAACTGCTGAATGTACTAAGTGCTGATAGACCTCTCTTATCAAAAGCAAAAGCAAAAAGATCAAAGATTAAAATCAGGTACTCCTTTGAGATCTAGAGTAAAAATGTGGAAGGGACGACCCAAGTGCATTGCTGGTATTAAGTAAATATGCATCTGAAAAGCAAAATATTTTCTTGGTGACTTTTCACACTCTATGATTACTGGAGAAATACTCTGAAAATAGCATAAATTCTGATAAACAGTCGTGACTCACTTACACTGAGAAGCCACTGTAAAATAGAATTTCAAAAGATGCATAAAATTAGCACAAAATAGTTGAGGTGGACTCAAGCATAAACTCATTCTTCAGTCAGTTTCAGGACAATGACAGATCTTTAGCAAAATTTTAGTTATGCCTTATTTCTAAGATGTACTGCAGTGAATCAGACTTTACTCTTTGTCTGTTTTTAGCTTAATGCACACACTAATCACTCCATCTGAATGATGAAAATTTCTGTGGTGGTCTATGTTATTTTAGATAAAACAGTCAATGTGTCATTATTGCACAAATTCTGAGGACAAGTTCTAAGTTACACGTTCTGATGATTAAGTACTGAGGTCCATAAACTCATAACTTGTATGAGTATTTACTAAGATAGGCATTCCTTTTTCGAGTTAAGAAATTATGTTCTGATGACTGTTAAGTTCTGGTATAGGTCTAAGTTCTGATTTCTCAGTCTAATCCTTTACTTGGCTTATCTTTGAATAAAATTTGATAACAGTCTCAGTTTGTACTCGAATATGTTGAAGTGGAAGATTAATAGTCACTGTGATTAGGATTAATGGTATTTGTACTTGAACAGACCACTGTTTCTTGTGTTTTGTGCGGTCTAGACCATGCTTCCTCTTTCCAATGACTGTTATTCTTTTTCAAAGTCTAGGGAGACGAGGTAGAATTAATTCTACCTGTCAGCATTAAATATCTTTGTGTCTCTTGGCATTCTCTTGCCTATATAAGCAACCACTCCACATCAGTCTTTTCATCACATTCTTCTCACACACTTATCCTCCTTCTTCTATCAAAAACACAATGGTTCGATACAACATGTTTTTGAACAACCAAACCTTCACAATGGAGCTAAGTTGTGCCGATTGGCAGCAGGAGTGGCATGTAACAGCCATTCCTGAGGAGATCTGGGATTCTGTCCCACAGGAGGTGCTGACTCACCTTCTATTCTTCTATATGGATTACCATCGCCATCTGGAGCGATTGGAGGAGGAAAGGCGGGAAGCTATCCGTCAGCAAGAGCGAATCATACGACTCGCCATCTTGTTTGTCGAAGATAGGAAGAGGAAGATGACTTAATCTCGTCTTCTTCCTGTTCTTCTTCATCATCAGCTTTGTCAGGCTTCTTAGCTAGGACTAAAGCTGTTGACGTTAGGATTAGAAGCTTAGGGAAAATCTTGTATAAGTATTGATGTCATTTCCATTTCATAAATGTATTGACTTGATATATTAATGAAAATTGTTTTTACTTCAAGATTTTGTCTCTGAGTTATTTTATCTTGTGTTGATAAATCCTGATTGATATTCTGATGACCATTTAAATTGTGCTTTTATTTAAGTTCTGATTCTCTGTCAGCACTTATTCATCGAAATTATCTCGGTCATTTTTAACATGATTTATTTTCAGAATATTAATGTTGCAGTGAAAAATAATTCAATCAGTGCTAACAGTTTAAATTTTGAATTAAAACTGTTTCTCTTGATTAAAGGAACGGTTTTTCCTTGAAACAAGGCAACTGGGTAAGTAATCATTCCTATTTTCTCGAGCCCAGTAACTATCCGTTATTACTGCATGTCTGACAGGTGTCCAACGGTAATATTTTTTTTGTATAAGTACAGCAGAGAGAAGATTTCTGTAATCTTTTTAATATCTTCATCTTTTATCTCTCTTCTTACATTTACTATCCTTCACTTTACTTTTTCCGTTGTTTTCCTACAGCCATTATATCAAACAACTATCAGGCATTCTTAATTCTCAATTTTTTTTCATGGCACCAAAGGATTTAATCATTGATGGAGCAAAGTTTGTTCCAAACAACTATGCTGCAATTCTTGATCATGCTGAAGCTCCATCTGAATTGCACTTTGTGCAAGATCTTCTTGCACATAGTGAGGTTGGGTACGCCTTAACTCAGCCTGAATTATTTTCAAGTCAACAAGTTCTGAGGTTCTGGAGGACTGGCATTTTTGATGATGGTGGTAACCGTGGAACTCCCAGTATTATCTTCCAAGTGGGTGATTCATCTTTTGTAGTCACTCCTGGTACAGTACGCAGGGCTTTACATCTTCCCGAGGATTGTACTTTCTCAGTTCCAGAGGACTCAGCCCTTCGGGAGTTAATGGCTGAATTGGGATATGAAAAGAGTCTGACGAAACTTGGACAGTTAAAACGGGCTAATATCAGAAAAGAATGGAGTTTCTTCTTTGATTGCATCACCAAAGCTTTTGGGAACAAATGTTCAAATTTTGATGATATCCCAATTCTGAGTCAGCACATAGGGTATGCTATTATCCATCAAACTCATTTTGACTTTGCAACTGGAATAATTAGTTTTATTGGGGATAGGATGACAGAGGATCGAGATGTTGTTTATTTTGCTCGATTCTGTCAACTTATTTATACGTATTGTACTGCTGAACCCCAGTTAGTCAGCACTCAAACCCCACCTTTTAAGGTTGCAAAAAGGTACTTTAATGACCTGATAAATGCTGACATAAAGAAATCAATGGTGAGACAATTACAGATTCCTCAGTCTGTGAAACAGATTCTGGTAAATGCTGATCCTGCTATTTATAAATCTGTTTACTCAAATGTTCAACCAACTCACCATAACCAAAATCCATCAACCTCAGTACCTACCTCTCATTCTACTCAACCTACCCTCAGAACTTATCTCAAATCCTATCTCTTCACTTCACAGACTGCTCAACCTTCGTCATCAGCACCTACTGTGAAGCCTACATCCTCTAAGCCAAAGAGAACAAAGACTGTTCCTCAAACACCTCAAAAGAGGAGGCGATTTACTTTGAGAGATGAATCAGATTCTGAGGTACAGATTCCTTCTTCAGAACCTGTGGTGGTTGAAGCTGAGAACGCAACTTCTCAGAAGGATTCTGCAATTGGGGGTTCTAGGCTTCTCAAGAGGCTTAGACGCATGATAGTTCCTGAAACTCCCAAGGAATCCAAATCAACAAGGAAGTACAAGAAACAGAGGGCACAAAGGCCAGTTTCAGATGATGAGGAGGAAGCAGCTAAGGAAGGGGATCAGAAATCTCTGTTCTCACAAGACAAGGAATTTGCTCCAGTCACTTCTTCTCCATCAACTCCATCTCAGGAAGCTGTATCTGACAAGGCTAACTCACCATCTGTGTCTCTTGTTGATCCAGGCACAAGTGCTGAAATTGATATTCAGAACCTGGTTGTGCCTGAAATACTTTTCTTAGAAGCTCCAACAGCAACTAATACTTCTACAACACCTGTTATTGATGCTGTTCAAACTCCAGCATTATCAACAACATCTTCTCTGCATCAAGATGCTGATGATCAGATTTTAGGTGAGCATTAGGATATGGCTGTTGATCAGAACTTAGTATCAGATCAGCAATTAGAGGATGCTGAAGCCTCCATTGCTACTCACACTGTTGTCTTATCAGAAGATACTGATTCTTTAAGTTCTGATGCTGCAAATGTTGGAGATACTGGTGAAGCTGCTATAACTGTAGATGTTGATGAAGCAGGTCCTTCAGGACATACTCCTCCACCGACTCTTCCTAAGTCTGAACTGGTAAAGGAGTTTGTTATCAGGGATACACCAATACCTTGGAGTGAAACTCCTGCAGGTCAGGAGTGGACTAAGGAATGGAACTCAGTTTCATGTGTTCCAAATGCTTTACATCTTGCTGAGCACTTGACTAAAGCTGATGAAATGTTAAATTCTGATGATTTTAAAACCCAGCTTAGAGTCACTACATTGAGTACTAAACATCTACAAGGTCTTCATTCCAATACTCATGTAGAGCTACACAAGATTCAGGAGAACTTTATCAAACAGGAACAAGTTTGGAAAATTGATAAGAAAAAGTTCTTCCAACCTACCATTGACAGGGTTGCTTATATTGAGAAAACTCAAGAGAAGCAACAAGCTCAGATTGATCAAATTCTGACAAATCAAGCTTCTCAGCAATCGCAACTTACTGAAATCCAGACCTCAGTGGAACTACTTATCTCTCTTTTATTACCTGCTGATGCCAAAAAGGGGGAGAAGGTAATTAAGTCCAAATGCAAAACCAACAAGACACTGCAAGGAAAGGATGATGGAAAAGATGACCAAGGAACCTCTGGAATGGGTAGTGGTCATAGTCAAGGTAGAAGGTTTACATCAAGACAAGCTAGTCACAGAACAAGTTCTGATACTGGGAAAAGAATAAGTTCTGCTGCTGGTAAAAGGATAAGTTCTGATGAACTTCTAGATCTTGATGAGGAAATGTCAAGACAGTTATTTCTTCAAGAAAATCCAGGGATGGACTTGGAAAGTTTAAAGGAAGAAGAAGCCAGACTTAAATCAGAGAAAGTCACATCTAAATCTGAAGCTTCTGGTAAAAAGTTACTTCCAAAACCTAAAGGCATTGTGATCAAAGAAAGGATACATACTGAAGCAACTTTGGCTAGATCACAACCACAGATAGATCCAAGATCCAAGGGTAAAGAAAAGGTTGGTGAACCTATCAAGCCTTATGTACCTCCTGAGGAAGAAGAAATTACTGATGAAAAAGATGATCTTGCTCTGACTACAAGAAAAGTTCTTAAAACAACCTCTGACATGGCTCAAGTTGTTCAGAGTCAAGAAATTGTAAGTTCTGATATTCAGAAGAAGCAAGTAACCTCTGACAGTGCTCAAGTTAACTTGATATCAGAAAATAGATCTAAAACACTCCTACCAGGATTCACTAAAGCAAAACAGACTCAATCTTTGAAGACTACTGCAAGTGGTTTTGAAGCAAGAGTAGTTACTGGAAAGGAAGCTAGAGATAAAACTGGATTGGGAAGTGCTGATGAAAGAAGAGTACACAACACTACCAATGATCCAACTTCCTTGAGTGAACCAGGTATTGGAGCAACTCCTGAGAGATTGAATCAACTGGAATCTGTACAGATGGTTTACCATACCTACTTGAAAGAATACATCATGTTGTATTTCATGACAGATGGTAGGGTTTATCATATAAGACAAAATGCCATTCCTTTGAAGTATTTTGAAGAATTGGAGCATGTACTTTTCTTACTTCAAGTGGATGACAGAATAACAGAGACTGCTGCAAACTACTTAAAAGAACAGATTTAGAGACAGAAAAGGCTTTATTCTGTTAAGTCTGACAGCATATATGTTCCAAAGTACAGAGATCACAATGGTGATATTGTTGATATGAAGCCTAATACTGCACAGATCAGAACGTATCTTGGTATTAAGGGACTTGAATTCAATCTTGAATCTGACAAAGCTTATGTCATAAGACTAGATCAGGAGTTAAGAAAAGCAAAGATTAATGATCTCAGAGCTGCAATCTTTCAAACTGGTGAAGATACTGCAGAGCTTAAAGGTGTTAAAAGGAAAATAATTGATGAACTAAGATATGCTGAGAAATATTTGTTGAAGAACTATCTCAGAACAACTCCTGACATCAGAGAGATCAGAAAATGAAGAAGCCAAGTCGAAGATCTACAACTGCTTAAATTATGATATTTATACAGATTGAAGTTGTTATCAGAAGTTGAAATTGGTAAAAACTTTAAGGACTGTAAGTTGTAGTTATCTAGTCTATTTCTCATGCATTTGTACTTAATGTTTTTGACATCATCAAATATCTGTTAAACTTGTATATTTTGTTAATTTACAAGTTGAGGGAGATTGTTAGATATATTTGATAATGTCATGGCTAATATGTTTTATGTTTAGCTTTCAGATCTTACGTGAACAGGATAAATCAGTACTTAACTGTTGATCAGTACTTATACTGGAAGTCAGGACTTAAGGATATCAGTACATATATTATCAGGAGATAATCATCAGAAGATAGATATCAGAACTTAAGTGCTGAAGGACAATCAGATAAGGACAGTAGCTGATTAAAGGAAAGAAGATCGAAATAAACATAAGAAGAGATATGCATGAAGAAGGAATTCCGTGAAGAATGGAATACTTGGAAGAAAAGATATCTGATTGATATATTTTAGGAAGCAGAATTATATTCCATATCAATTAGCGATTATCTTGTAACTGTGTAGTATATAAACACAGGCATAGGGTTTACACTATAAGTGTTATCATTATCGAAGTTATTATTCTTTGTAACCCTAGCAGCTCTCGTGATATTTGTTCATCACTGAGAGGTAACAGTTCCATACTGTAACAGAGTTTATTATTTCAATAAAGTTTGTTTTCTGTTACTTAAGATCTTAAAGTTCGATTTGAGTGTACTATACACTGTATTCACCCCCTCTACAGTGTGTGTATGACCTAACAACTTGTTATTCCCAGTGGACTAACAATGAGATTTACAGAAGGGGGTTGAATGTAAATCTCAAAACTTTTTCAAGTTTTGAGCAATTTCTAAGATTAAGTGTTTTGATGAACACATGTGTGTGAATTGCTTTAAGCTAATACAGACAGATATATATTCAAGCACAAATGTAAAGAACACAAAGAACTTAAAAACTTTTCTGGTGGATATGTTGTTCCACCAGAGATGTGTTATTTCAGAAAATCTGTGAATCAAAGAATTGATCACAGCTGCGTCCTAGTACAAACTAGATGATTTTCTCTCTGGATTTTTCTAAATAGCTCTGGAAAAATTCACCATCTAATTACTAGCTACTACTTGGTTTATATAACACCAAGTTTACAAGTGAAGACAAAACTGTAAAATACAATTAAAAGATTCTTCACATATTTCTTCTTCATTTCCCTATCCAATGCAATTTAGGTTTAGCTGTGAATCTTTGAATACTTCCTTGTTTGCACCAGAATGGAAATGCTGCTTTTTCTTGATTCCTCCTAGAGGCTGCCACATTTCAGTTTGTCTCTGTCAACCCATGTGCCTCTGTCAGCTTATGAATTGTCACTATCAACTGCTATTGAACTTAGCATCTGTTGAAGCTTTCATCCGTTGATGGCTTTATCTGTTGAAGCTTTATCCGTTGATGCATTAGCAGTTGAAGCTTTATCCGTTGAAGTACTCATCTGTTGACGGATATTATCCGTTGATGGATATTATCCGTTGAAGCTTTAGAGACATCTGTTGAAGCTTTATTTCTCATCCGTTGAAGGCCTTTAATATCAGTTGATAATACTTCACTTATACAAAATTACAAGGCATGAAATATTTACAATTAGCCCTCCTATTTGCATATCCACTAGTAGTCAACATGACTTATAATTTCCCACAACATCTAAGAATTATAACTTAAATACAGAGAATAAAATGTGCTACAATACTAAACTTATTTCTAAGTAAAGCTACTCCTTCAACGGATAGCTAGAATGGTCTTATCCATTGAGGCTACAAACACCAGATTTCTACTTAAGTATTTTGTTGAACTTATCATCAAACTAATACACATATTCCTAACAATCTCCCCCTATTTATGTCTACTAGAACTGTAGGCATAAAGTTAGGTTTAACTTGATGATAACAAAATACTTATTAAACATATGAACTGAAATAAAGTAAAAATTCAAAAGTGCTGCAAAAGTGTATATACTGAGATAGAATTGAAGAATTACATTGTTTCCAAGGGTGCTCCTTTAGCCTGAGCAGATTAATTCATTTTCCTTTGATCCCTTGTTTTCTTCCCTAGCCTTCTGTCATTCTCCTCTATTTGGAGTTGGAGTTGTCTGTAGAATTCAACATCATCTTCTTCATTGATGTCCAACTTAGATTGCATATCCTTGAGAGTTTCATTACTGGAAATCTTGAGCTGATATTCAAGTCTGAAAAAAATCTTCTGACTCCTTTATTGTCTCTGAACTCCATCAACCAATGAGGTGATTTATGAACTGTAACTCCATGCTCTGGGATGAGTAATGTTCTAGGCAAGGCATTGGGCTCCCACCAAGTTTTCCATATGCTGCCAATCTTGTTGAGAATCTCAGTTTTAGCAGTCCTGGTGAATCCAGAATCCCTTTTGATAGCTGAGTAGACTCTAACCAAGGTAGAATAGCCTTCATCCAGAATTCTGTAAAGGGGCCAAGTCCTTTCCTCACTTCCTTTGTATTTGAACACTAGTCTTTCTGGTAGCTGTCTGGAGGCATCTATTCCCCTTACTTCCTCCAGCTCATCCAGATAGAGTTCAATGTCTGTAAACTCCTTTATGTCACAAATGTGAACATATTCATCCTTTGAGGCTTGTGGCTTAGGCTTAGGCTTCTGAGTGAATTTTCTTGAGGTTATAGGAGGAGTTGATTTGGTTTTTCTTTTCTGTTTCTTTGGTGGTGGAGAAGTGGTCAGGAAGGTGGGTAATTTGATAGTGTCCCAATCAATTGGTTCCTCCTTAGGAGTGATTGTTTCACCATGGATATTTATGTAGGGATCAGGCACAATGGGTTCAGGAATAGAAGGTAGTGGTTTGGATTTTGATTTGGTTTCCTCAGTGTCATCTACAATCTTCCTTTTTGCATTTGCCTTCTTTCTGTTCCCTTTCTGCCATTCCTTTCTTTCCTCACTTCTTTCTTCCACATCATCACTAAACATGTCCCCCATACCTACATCTTCGCCCTTGTCTTCAATTTCTTTCTTTTCTTCAGCTTGACTTGACTTTAGCTGTTTTTCAAGCTTTGCTTGTGCTCTTTTGTCAGCCTTTAGCTTTTCAGCTTCTTCCTTCAACCTTCTGGTTTCTTCCCTCTTGGCTATTGAGAATTTGGGATGTCCTTGTATCACACAGATACTCTTTCCCTCTCTAAAGATAATAGCCATGTTCATTCTTTCAACCACATCCTTGGTCTCCTTATGCTTTATGATATTACCACCTAAAACCTTGTCTTCATCAGGCTTTGGAAGTGGAAAATCCACTCCTTTGGAAGTGGAAACTCCTTTATTCCTCCTTACTGGCTTGAGCTCCATAATGATTGGCTCTACCTTTGTGCTATGCTTCACAGATTGTGATTTTGAGGTTGTAGAGCCAAACACTTGTTGCATCCTTTCATCAATTCTCCTCCTTTGCTCTTTGACTTTCATCTCAGCTGCTGCTATCTGGATTAGATCAATTCCATCAAGCTTTCCTTTGATTTGAGGTGTTGGAGAAGTGGTGATGGCAGGAACTAGCACTTTAGATATTTGAACTTTTTTTGATGGCTCTCCTTCCCTTTCCCCTTTATTCTCCCCCTTTTTGTTATCATCAAGGATAGGGGTCAAGCCTTGTGCTTTTGCCAGCTGCAATAGTAGACTTGTATGAGATTGTTGATTTTGAAGAATGGTGACCACAGAGTTTTCGATGACTTAAACTCTATTTTCCAACTTGGACAGCCTCTTATTGGCATCAGATTCTCTTTTCAATCTCAGCAACAAATCTTGCATTGTACCATAAGGCATGACTGAATCTAACTTCTCAGAATTGTAGGATTTCAAGTCAGCAATATCCTTTTTAAGTTCATCCACACTCAAATTATGTCTGATGTGCTGCAACTGCAGGAGATGCAGAGAGTCTAGATGAGCTTGAAGAATAGCCTTGGTACCAGCATCTGAAGTTTCCTGAAGGGCCTTTTGAATAGCCATAACCTGCTTGACCAAAGATACACCAAATTGTCCTGGTGTAGATTTCTTTGTCCACGCCCATTCAGGTAAATTTGGAATAGAACTTGGGCCTTCATCTCCCTCTAAGTTCATGCTTCCATCCAAAGAAACAGAGTCATCATCATTAGAATTTACTTCAAATTCTTCAGATGGCTCACCAGCTTGAGAAGGCATCCTATTAACAGCAGTTTTATCTCTTTGAAGAGATTCTGAAGTGTGCACTATGTTCAAAGTCTGCTCTGCCTCCACATTGCCCTGAGCAGCCAACAGTTGATAGGCTGAAACAGGATGAGTAAAAGTGTCAGCATCCAAGGAAATGTTATCAATTTCAGCTTTGTAATGTTGCTGAAATTGTCTTCCCTTTTCAGCATCATCCACAATCATTGACTCACTAGCAATGGCTGGATCCACCCTTATAGCTTCTGTACCTGCTTTTCTCTCATTTTCTCTATATTCTTGCATCAGGGGCTCCCCCTGGCTCACACACACCCTCACACCCTCACCCTCACCTACTAAGGTGGCACTCCTCTCACTCACTTTTGCCATGCTGGAAGAAATAGCATGCATATTTTGACTCTCAACCTCTCCTTTTGCCTGGGAGCAACCCAGCCTCTCACTCAAATTATCACTCCCTTCCCTCAATCCTAGAAGTGATTGTACAGTAACCATGTCTTCTACACTTGGAATTGATTCAGATATATGTGTAGAGACTATCAACGGATATGGAGTATCCGTTGAAGTAGAAACTGATGACATCAACGGATAACTACTGTTAAGCTTATCCGTTGAAGAACAACCACTTATCAACGGATGAGCGATATCCATTGAAGAAGGAAAAGAAGTAGATATTGTAAGTGACATGATTGTTGAATCTGTGTGGATTGATTTTAAGTGAGGTGACACAGATTCTTCAACTAAGTCTGAAAGAATTGGCTGATGATCCAACAAATCATCTAAAAGATGATGATCACCAGGATTTGAGTGGGGTTCCTCCCTGAGTTTTAAAGAGGGAGAATCAGGAACTGATGTGAATATCATATCCACATCCAGAGATGGTGATGGAGAATTTGGTGATTGATGTGTGTCTATTATGAGAGAATGGGGTTGTGACTCCACATTTGCTGGAGCCACATCAAGCTGAATTTGAGAAGGCAAAGATACAGGTGGATGTATATGTGCAGTGTGTGCCCCCTGTGTTGAAACTAGGGTTTTAGCCTTCTTTCTTCTTGAAAAGGCTTTGATAGGTGAATGTGTGGCTTCAATGTCCCTCCCTCTTTTGTCCCGTGTCCCTGGTTGGGGACTATTTTCAATAGCTGCATCCTTTTGGGAGGATGCAACTAGGGATGTGTTTGAATCCTTTTGAACCACCACAGTCTTTTGAGAGACTGTGGCTTGGCTGGCTAGGGTACCACTCACCTCTCCCACCTTATCCTGGGGGGTTTTTTGATGTTCACCCCTCCCCTCACCACTCACAACCTGTTCACTCCCTTCAGGGTTTATGGTAGTTGTTACAACTGTTGTCTTTTGAGAAACAACAGAGATGGTTTTCTTTGACTTGTGTTTTGGAATTTTAGTTTTGGTGGCTTTGGTAGGAATCTGTTGGGACAAAGACACAGATTCCATTGCCACACTAGAAGCAAAGAAACAATGGGGTTGGAAGAAGTAGGAGTTGCAAAAGCATTTACCTCACTTACCTGAGGTGCATTCATTATTGGTAAATATACCAATGGCACCTGGCTGTTGAGGTTAATTCTCAAAAGGTCTGCAAGGACCCTTTTCTCTTGTGCCCAACATTTGAGTTTATTGCTCTCATTAATTATGACCAAACCTTCAGCAACATGGTTAGTCAGTAACATAAAAAATCTAGCATAGTAGATGTTATGAGGTCTATTAGCTTTGTTACCTAACATGGAACCTAATTCTAGCATGACATAGTTGCTAAAATTAAAGTACCTATCAGAAACTAGCATATAGAGCATATTAACAAGAGATGAAGTTATGGCATCAAAATTGCTAATCTTCCCAGAGAAAACCTTGATAAAGGCATCTCCAAGAAAACTCCATTCTTTCCTAAGGCCCTTTCTTCTAATGCTCCCTAAGCTAGCAGAATCAAAAGAGTAGCCTATGGAATCTAACATAGCAGATACATCATTATCAGTGTGTGGTGTCATGGCATTATTCTCAGGTAGCTTAAAGCAAGACTGTATATCATCACAGTTAATACAGTAATCCTTACCTTTGAGAGAGAAAGCAATGGTCATGTCTGTGGAGTTGAACTCTGCTGTTGTCCAAATTTCCTCAATTACCTCACAGTAGATAGTTGGGGCTTCCAGCATTGCATAACTTAGTTTGCAGTTTTTGATGAAGTTCATCATCTTGTGATAATCTGAGTGGGCTTCATTCTTTTCCACCAAGGCTATGAAATTGTTCTTTTCATAAACAAATCCAGACTGAGACATAATCTTGACTACTGGTGCCATTGTTGTGAGTAGAGGTTGCAGAGAAAGATTGAGAGTTTTGGGAGGGAAAGAGAATAAAAGCTTTTGAAAAATTGCAAGAAAGCGTGAAGTGAAAATAAGAATTCAAGGGGCTTTTATACTTTCTTGAATTAAATAGTTCTTTTAAGTAAATTACAGCCGTTTGAGAATAAAATAAACGGTAGAAATTCTCAAAAACTGCCTTTAATACAAATACATACAACTGTATATATATATGTATTGACGGTTAAGTAAAAGAATCAACGGCTGTGACTCACATAAAATGACTGATGTGACACTTCAACAGATAAGGTAAATGGTTATCCGTTGAAGATTAACACAGATTTATCCGTTGAAGGATAAAACTACCAGAAATGTATTTGTCTTTCAACGGATAATGAACATCCGTTGATAGAACAATTTTGGCTTTCAACGGGTAGGGAATATCCATTGAAGAAATGAACTATATGAAAAGCCAAATTTGTTCTTACGACAAATTCTTTTCAGGCTACAATACAAATTGTAATAGGACTATGAAATTATGAATAATTAAGCATATCTAGCTCACTTACTAATCTTGTGAAAGTTGATTCATCAAGTGGCTTGGTAAATATGTCTGCAATCTGCTTTTCACCTGGAACAAAATGAAGTTCCACTGTACCTTTCATCACATGTTCCCTTATGAAGTGGTACTTGATGTCAATGTGTTTGATTCTTGAGTGCTGCACTGGATTTTCAGTAATGGCAATGACACTTGTATTGTCACATAATATAGGAATTTTATCAACAGTTAGCCCATAGTCAAATAGTTGATTCCTCATCCACAATATATGTGCACAACAACTACCAGCAGCAATGTACTCAGCTTCAGCTGTTGATGTAGAAACATAATTTTGCTTCTTGCTGAACCATGACACAAGCTTATTCCCTAGAAATTGACAGGTGCCAGTTGTGCTTTTCTTGTCTATTTTACAACCTGCATAATCTGCATCTGAGTAGCCAATTAGATTAAAACCAGACTCTCTAGGGTACCAAATTCCTAGATTTGGAGTCCCTTTAAGATATCTGAAAATTCTTTTAATAGCCACTAAGTGAGACTCTTTAGGGTCAGCTTGAAATCTAGCACAGAGACATGTAGAAAACATTATATCAGGTCTACTAGCAGTTAAATATAAGAGTGAGCCAACCATGCCTCTATAACTTGAAATATCCACAGACTTTTCAGCTTTGTTTAATTCAAGCTTGGTGGCAGTGGCCATGGGAGTTTTTGCAGATGAACAATCCATTAAGTCAAACTTCTTTAAAAGATCATAAATATATTTAGTTTGACTAATGAAAATTCCACCACTAACTTGTTTAACTTGTAAACCTAGCTCTCCCATCATGCTCATTTCATATTTACTTTACATTAACTTAGCAAACTTTTTACAAAGCTTATCATTTGTAGAACCAAATATAATATCATCTACATAAATTTGAACAAGTATTGTAGAGCCATTAACATTTCTAAAAAAAAGAGTTTTATCAACAGTACCTCTTGTGAAGTAATTATCTAGTAGAAATTTTGACAAAGTCTTATACCAGGCTCTAGGGGCTTGCTTTAGTCCATAGAGTGCTTTCAACAGATAATACACATAGTCTGGAAAATTTGGATCTTCAAATCCTGGAGGTTGGCTTACATAAACTTCTTCCTCCAATTCTCCATTCAGAAATGCACTCTTGACATCCATTTGATAGACTTTGAAATTGGCATGGGCTGCATAGGCTAGAAAGATTCTGATGGCTTCAAGTCTGGCAACTGGAGCAAATGTTTCATCAAAATCTATTCCCTCTTGTTGAGAATAGCCTTTAGCAACCAATCTGGCTTTATTCCTTATGACAATGCCATTTTCATCCATCTTGTTTCTGAACACCCATTTTGTGTCAATAGAACTCTTGTTCTTTGGCTTGGGTACCAGCTTACATACTTTGTTCCTCTCAAATTGGTTTAGCTCTTCTTGCATTGCTAAAATCCAATCTGGATCTAATAGGGCTTCTTCCACTCTCTTAGGTTCCTCCCGTGATAGAAAACTACTATATAGACATTCATCTTGAGTAGCCCTTCTAGTTTGCACTTTAGATGTAGCATCACCAATGATCAATTCAAAAGGGTGATTCTTGGTCCATTTCCTTTGAGGTGGTAGATTAGCTCTAGATGAGGTTGCCTCGGTATTGTCATGATGTGAGATAGAATGTTGATTGGTTGAAACTCCCCCTGAGTTGCTGATCCTTTGAAAGGAATTGGGAGTTCTATTACTTGGTGAAGTGAAATGATTATCCATTGACAGACTGTGATCAACGGATGCTTCATTATGAACTTCAACGGATGATGCACTTTGTCTTTCAACGGATGCTGCATTGCTTCTATCAACGGAAGCTGAATTATGACTTTCAACGGATGCAGCATTCTGTGCATTGTCCAAAGGCAGATTTTGAATTCTTTTCGAGGTGCCTTCTCCATCATTCTCATCTTCACTATCATCACAATATATCTCAATGTTGTCAAATTTGAGTCCTTCATGATGTCCCTCATCTGTTAGTCCATCAATCTTTTTATCATCAAACACAACATGCACAGATTCCATGACAATGTTGGTTCTTAGATTATAGACCCTATATGATTTTCCAGCAGAATAACCAACAAATATTCCTTCATCAGCTTTTGCATCAAACTTTCCTTTGTGATCTGGTTGATTCCTTAGAATGTAGCATTTGCAACCAAAGACATGAAGAAAGTTTAGGGTTGGTTTTCTTCTCTTGAACAATTGATAGGGAGTCATGCCTTTTTCTTGATTGATTAGAGAAATATTCTGAGTGTAACATACACAATTAACAGCCTCAGCCCAAAAGTATGTTGGGAGCTTTGACTCTTCAAGCATTGTTCTTGCAGCTTCAATTAGTGACATGTTCTTCCTTTCCACCACACCATTCTGTTGTGGAGTCCTTGGAGCTGAGAACTCATGCATGATCCCATTTTCTTCACAGAACAACTTCATGGTTGAATTCTTGAACTCAGTTCCATTGTCACTCCTGATATTCCTTACTTTGAAATCTGGATGATTGTTGACTTGCTTGATATGATTGATAATGATTTCATTAGCTTCATCCTTTGATCCAAGAAAATAAGTCCATGAAAACTTTGAGAAATCATCTACAATCACTAGGCAATGTCTTTTCCTTCAAATTGACAATACATTGACTGGTCCAAAAAGATCCATGTGTAGCAGTTGTAATGGTTCATCAATTGCTGATTCAAGCTTCTTACTGAATGATACTTTCTTTTGCTTTCCTTTCTGACAAGCATCACACAATCCATCCCTTGTGAAATCCACCAGAGGCATTCCTCTAACTAAGCCCTTTTTGACTAGATCATTCATTGTCTTGAAATTCAAATGGGACAGCTTCTTGTGCCATAGCCAACTTTCAACTGGACTTGATTTGCTGAAAAGACAAGTAATTGATTCTGCATCTGTAGAGTTGAAGTCAGCCAAGTACACATTTCCTTTTCTAACTCCAGTTAGAACCACTTTGTTGTCCTTCTTATTTGTGACAACACAGGCTTCAGAATTGAAGGAAACAGTATTCCCTCTGTCACATAGTTGGCTAATGCTCAATAGATTGTGTTTGAGACCATCAACTAATGCAACTTCATCAATGATGACATTTTCCTTTGAAATCAAGCCATATCCCATAGTGAACCATTTGCTGTCATCTCCAAAGGTTATGCTAGGGCCAGCTCTCTCCTTGAACTCTGTGAGCAGGGTGAAATCTCCTGTCATGTGCCTTGAACAACCACTGTCCAAGTACCATAGATTCCTTCTTTTTCCCCGCACACAACAAAATCAATCAAGTTGATTTTGGTACCCAAGTTTCCTTGGGTCCAGCCTTTTTAGTCTTTTTTATAGACTTCATTCCTCCTGCATCTTTTGACTTAGGTAACTTTGGGTCAACATTGATCTCAGATGCAGTTGTTTGAAGTGTAGGGTTAGTCACAGAATCATTTAGCACATTTGGTTGAATTTGATAAGGCATAGATTGTGCAAACATATTATTCCACATAGGCATATTGTATGGCATTTAAGGCATACTGAATGTAGTAAAATAAGGGTTATTAACATATGGCATGTTTGCAAAATGTGCATGAGGATTCTGATGAGACATAACAGGTATAGCATGCAGAGGTGACATAGACATGTTAGGCATGGAAGGAATTAAAGGCATGGGAGCATTCTTAACAGATTTCAGTTATCAGATAGATGATTAACACTTTTACAATGCACACAGCTTTTTCTAGGAGCATACTTATTAGGTGTGTAATTGTTGTGTTTGTTAATCCCTACCTTCCCATTTCTATTAGATTTTCTTTTAGTTTCCTTTTTATCCTCAACCAACTTAAGCCTATTTTTCAACTGATCTAAAGTCATGTGTCATATATTCACCTTACTGACATTTTTGGATGTGCTAGCTTCTTCCTTGACAAAGTTCTTGGAAGTTGAACCAAACTTCTTATTGAGATTTTTCAAATTGTTCTTTTTAAAATCACTTGCCTGTTTTAATTGATGAGCCTTCAACGGATGCTCTTTTTCTTCCTTCAACGGATAACTTTCATCATCCGTTGATTCCACATCCGTTGACAATCCATCAATTAATTCAACTTCCTTTTTGGTTTTCTTCCAGGCATTCTCACAGAGTGATTCAATTCCCCGAACCTTGACAATTTGAGCACTAACATCCCTAGATGTTTTCCAGGCCTTGATTACCTCTTGCTCATGTTCTAATTGTTTAGAAAGAATTTCTACTTTCATAACAGATTCTTCTAGTTCACTCTCAACAGTCAAGCATTTGATTTTAATCTTTTCAAGCTCAATTACCTTACCCTCTAACACAGCATTCCTATCACTTAAAAACACATTATTCTCTTTGATTCTTGTGTTTTCTTTAGCTAGTGATTTAAGGGAAACACGAAAATGATATAATTCATTCGACATATCATTTATGGCTTCATTGCATTCAATATTAGAAAGCTGAGAGAGGTCAGTAGTAATTACCTGGTTGCTTGATGAACTAGTTTCATTTTCATCAGAATTAGCCATCAGGGCTAGGTTGACATATTCCATATCATCATCTTCATTGGCTCCATCTGCTGCCCAATCATCTTGAGTCAGAAAAGCTCTTTCCTTTTGTTTGAGCAAATCGAAATATTTCTTTTTGTAATCAACTTGCTCAAATTTCTTCTTATCAAAGGATGGCTTTCTGCACTCATTTGCAAAGTGTCCACTTATGCCACAGTTATAACATTTGAACTTAGATTTGTCCACCATGTTCTTGTTTGACTTAGTGAATTTTGCATTTTTTCTATATTTCATCTTTGCAAACCTCCTGGACAGAAAAGCCAGATGTTCATCAACATCATCAGAGTCATCTTGACTGGAATTGTCTTCAACCTCAGCTACTTGCTCCTTTCCCTTGCTTGATTCTGATTTGCTTGTGCCAATTTTGAGACTTGGCATTGTCATTTCTTCATTCATGGCTTCAATCTTCTCATTGTCAGCTACAAGTGCAACTGATCCACCTTTCCTTTTTCCCTTTTCCAACAGCTCATCTTGCTCCATCTCAAGTTCATAGGTCTTCAAAATTCCATATAATCTTTCAAGTGTAAAGTCCTTATAATCTTGAGAATTTCTTAGAGAAATAGTCATAGGCTTCCATTCCTTTGGTAGAGACCTCAGAAATTATAAATTGGAGTCCTTGACTTGGTACACTCTGCCATCCAGCTTCAATCCATTCAACAATTTCTGATATATGTTGAAGGTATCATTCAATGATTCTCCTTCTTCAAAATGAAAATATTCATACTGTTGAATGAGAAGCTGCATTTTGTTTTCTCTAACTTGCTCAGTACCTTCACAGATAAGTTGCACAGTATCCCAAATTTCCTTAGCAGTTTGGCTGTTAATGACATTGTCAAACATATCTTGATCTAGGCCATTAAACAGAATGTTCATGGCTTTCTTGTCCTTGTGAACCTCTTCAATATCTTCAACAGTCCATTCTGCTATTGGCTTGGGAATAGACTGTCCAACAGCAACTGTTGCAGTAGCAGCTGTGGCCACTTTGTGAGGGATGTGAGGACCATTTTCAATGCAGTTGATGTAGCTTTCATCTTGAGAGAGAAGATGTAAATGCATCTTTACTTTCCAGTGATGATAGTTATCTCTTTCCAGGATTGGAATCTTTACACCAATATCCTTCTTACTCATGATGTTAGCAGAATAGATCTTTAAACTCTTTGTATGTTAAGAGCTTGTTCTAATACCAATTGTTATTCCCAGTGGACTAACAATTGTTGGATTTTAATCGCAGCGGAGGCATGGTAAAACACTTTTACATATATAAAATCCAAATAAAAGCATATAAGTCGTGGTAAAAACATTGGGATCGATTACTAACCTTTAATATGTGATCCAAAAGCAACGATCGGAGATCCTTAGCAGCTGCTCCTCAAACGTGAAGCACTCCACCGGTATCCACCAAGAAAACGACGTTCAGGAGGAGGAGGAGGTGGAGAGAATTAGGTTTTATAAAATTTTGGGGTTCGAATAAAAATAGGGTTTATAATAGTATATTTATAGGCAAAATTTTCAGCTGAAATTTTCCCATAAATATTATTATTATTATCCCATTTATTATTCTTATTAATAATTAAAACACCTTTTAATTATTAATCCTTTTTCTAAACACTTTAGAAATAATTCTCTCTCTTGATTTAATTTCCAAAAAATTAAATCCGTAATTAATAATATTAAGAACTTTTCTTAATTAATTTATAATCAATTAAATCTCATTTAATCAATTATTAAATTTTCCAATTAATTATTTATTTCACAAATAAATAATTATTAGCCATTATTAATTAAATCCTCCACCATTAAATCATTCTCTTTTTATGGTGTGACCCTGTAGGTTCAATATTAAGCCGGTAGTAGAAATAAATAATAATAAAACTATTTTATCATTATTTATATAAATTCTCTAATTTATTAAATATGATTAATTAATTAATCACATTTATTCTACATCGTGAGGGATACTTCTCAGCATATCGCGACTATCCGGATAATATGAATTCACTGCTTAGAATACCAAGAACCTATTCAGTGAATAGTTATCGTACAATAAACTCCTTCTACCCTACAATGTCCCGATTAAATACAAGGCATGGATCTCGTGTCAAGCCTATCTAATCTAATCACTTGCTTACCATGTACTATGCTTAGTTCTATGCAAATTAGAAACTCCTTTCTAATTTCATTCACTCTGGCCAGAGATTCCTGAACTAGCATAAGTGGATCAGCCTTGAACATTCACTTCCTTCACTGGAAGGGGTAGATCCTTTATTGATCATACACTATCTTCGTGTATAAATTCCTATACCCAGTAGAGCCCTAATAATTGTCCCTGGAGACTAAGAACTAAACCAAAGCATAGTTCAGTGTACACAAGATGACTATGATGACCTCAAGTCTAAGGATACTTGTACAACTATCACTTTATGAACAACTGCTGACACGTGAGTGAACTCCATCAGTTGTTCAGCTGTGCGAGTCATGTTCAGTGAACTTATTCTATAATAAGCACCTACATACTAGCTATAGTGTCACCACACAAATGTCTATGAGAACAGACATCCTTCATAATGAAGCAAGCATAGTATGTACCGATCTTTGCGGATTATTAATTATCAGTTAGTAATCCTATGATCAGGAACTATTTAAGTTTAGAGTTATCATCTTTTAGGTCTCACTATTATGATCTCATCATAATCCATAAAAAGCTTTACTCTAAACTATGGTATATCTTATTTAAACACTTAAATAGATAGAGCCCGTAATAAAAACAAAACAAGTCTTTTATTAATATCAATGAAATCAAAACAGATTATACAGGAAGTTATTCCTAAATCCTAATACATGATTGGACTCAGGACATATTCCTTTCAATCTCCCACTTGTACTAAAGCCAATCACTCTGGTATCTAATACCCATCTTGTCTTTATGACGATCAAAGTGACTTTCATAAAGTAGCTTTATGAGTGGGTCTGCTATGTTGTTATGTGTGTCAATTCTATTTCAATACAATACAAGAAATGTTACCGCGCTCCCACTAACCCTTTTGTAGACGCATGGTTCATCTACGTTTTTGATAAAATCAAACTCTTTGATTGTTTCATCAAAACGAATGTTCCATCTTTCGAGAAGCTTGCTTTAAACCACATATGGTTCACAGCAGCTTACACACTAGGTTTTCATTTCCCTTGGAAAGAAAACCATCTGGCTAATTGCCAGATCTCATAGTCGTAGTAAGCAACAATCGCAAGCAAAATCTGAACTGATTTTAACAGGGCTACAGGTAAAAGGTTTCATCAAAGTCAATCCATTGCCTTTGTTTGAATCCTTTTGCCACAAGCCTGGCCTTATAGGTCTCCACCTAGCCATCTGCTCTAATCATTCTTTCGTATACCGTATACATATATTCTATTCCGAATTTCATGGCACTGTGCCATTTCTCTGAGTCAAAACTACTCATAGCCTCATTATAGGTCACAGGGTCGTCATCATCAATGATCGACAACTCATTGTCATTCTTAATGACAAGGCCATATTACCTCTCAGGTTGGCGAGACACTCTCCCTGTTCTATGAATGGGCTGTTCCACAAAAGGTTGTTCAGTCAGAACAGGTGTTTCCACTTGATCCGTAGTAGTTTGTGCTTCTTGAACTTCATCAAGTTCAATTTTTCTCCCACTGTTTCCTTCAAGGATAAACTCCTTTTCCAAGAAGGTAGCATGTCTGGAGACAAACACCCGATGATCGGTGTAAAAGTAATACCCTAAAGTCTCTTTAGGATATCCCACAAAACTATATTTTACGGATCGATATTCCAGCTTATCTGGGTCAACTTTCTTGACATAAGCTGGACATCCCCAAATCTTAACGTGTTTAAGACCCGGTTTCCTTACTTTCCATATCTCATACGGAGTTTGAGGAACAGATTTGGAAGGCACCTTATTCAGTAAATATGCTGAGGTTTCCAATGCATAACCCCATAGGAATACTGGAAGATTTGCATAGCTCATCATGGACCGAACTATGTCTAACAAAGTTCGATTTCTCCTTTCAGATACCAATCTGGAGGCGTCCACTGGGAGACTATACCATTTACTTTGAGATAATCCAGAAACTCTCCATTCAAGTATTCACCACCTCGATCTAATCGAAGAATTATAATACTATGTTTGGTTTGTTTCTCCACTTCATACTTATACTCTTTGAACTTTTCAAAAGCTTCAGACTTGTGTTTCATCAAACACATATCCGAATCTAGATCTATTATCCATGAAAGTAATGAAGTATGAAAATCCACCCATGGCATGCGTAGACATTGGTGCACATACATCTGTGTGTACCATTTCTAGCCTCTTTTTATGGTGTGACCCTGTAGGTTCAATATTAAGCCGGTAGTAGAAATAAATAATAATAAAACTATTTTATCATTATTTATATAAATTCTCTAATTTATTAAATATGATTAATTAATTAATCACATTTATTCTACATCGTGAGGGATACTTCTCAGCATATCGCGACTATCCGGATAATATGAATTCACTGCTTAGAATACAAAGAACCTATTCAGTGAATAGTTACCGTACAATAAACTCCTTCTACCCTACAATGTCCCGATTAAATACAAGGCATGGATCTCGTGTCAAGCCTATCTAATCTAATCACTTGCTTACCATTTACTATGCTTAGTTCTATGCAAATTAGAAACTCCTTTCTAATTTCATTCACTCTGGCCAGAGATTCCTGAACTAGCATAAGTGGATCAGCCTTGAACATTCGCTTCCTTCACTGTAAGGGGTAGATCCTTTATTGATCATACACTATGTTCGTGTACAAATTCCTATACCCAGTATAGCCCTAATAATTGTCCCTGGAGACTAAGAACTAAACCAAAGCATAGTTCAGTGTACACAAGATGACTATGATGACCTCAAGTCTAAGGATACTTGTACAACTATCACTTTATGAACAACTGCTGACACGTGAGTGAACTCCATCAGTTGTTCAGCTGTGCGAGTCATGTTCAGTGAACTTATTCTATAATAAGCACCTACATACTAGCTATAGTGTCACCACACAAATGTCTATGAGAACAGACATCCTTCATAATGAAGCAAGCATAGTATGTACCGATCTTTGCAGATTATTAATTACCAGTTAGTAATCCTATGATCAGGAACTATTTAAGTTTAGAATTATCATCTTTTAGGTCTCACTATTATGATCTCATCATAATCCATAAAAAGCTTTACTCTAAACTATGGTATATCTTATTTAAACACTTAAATAGATAGAACCCGTAATAAAAACAAAACAAGTCTTTTATTAATATCAATGAAATCAAAACAGATTACACAGGAAGTTATTCCTAAATCCTAATACATGATTGGACTTAGGACATATTCCTTTCAATAATGAGATTTACAGAAGGGGGGTTGAATGTAAATCTCAAAACTTTTTCAAGTTTTGAGCAGTTTCTAAGACTAAGTGTTTTGATGAACAAATGTGTGTGAATTGCTTTAAGCTAATACAGACAGATATATATTCAAGCACAAATGTAGAGAACACAAAGAACTTAAAAACTTTTCTGGTGGATATGTTGTTCCACCAGAGATGTGTTATTTCAAAAAATCTGTGAATCAAAGAATTAATCACAGCTGCGTCCTAGTACAAACTAGATGATTTTCTCTCTGGATTTTTCTAAACAGCTCTGGAAAAATTCACCATCTAATTACTAGTTGCTACTTGGTTTATAAAACACCAAGTTTACAAGTGAAGACAAAACTGTAAAATACAATTAAAAGATTCTTCACATGTTTCTTCTTCATTTCTCTATCCAATGCAATTTAGGTTTAGCTGTGAATCTTTGAATACTTCCTTGTTTGCACCAGAATGGAAATGCTGCTTTTTCTTGATTCCTCCTAGAGGCTGCCACATTTCAGTTTGTCTCTGTCAACCCATGTGCCTTTGTCAGCTTATGAATTGTCACTATCAACTGCTATTGAACTTAGCATCCATTGAAGCTTTCATCCGTTGATGGCTTTATCCGTTGAAACTTTATCCGTTGAAGCTTTATCCATTGATACATTAGCAGTTGAAGCTTTATCCGTTGAAGCACTCATCCGTTGATGGATGTTATCCGTTGAAGCTTTAGAGACATCCGTTGAAGCCTTGTTTCTCATCCGTTGAAGGCCTTTAATTTCAGTTGATACTACTTCACTTATACAAAAATTACAAGGCATGAAATATTTACAATTAGCCCTCCTATTTGCATATCCACTAGTAGTCAACATGACTTATAATTTCCCACAACATCTAAGAATTACAACTTAAATACAGAGAATGAAATGTGCTACAGTACTAAACTTATTTCTAAGTAAAGCTACTCCTTCAACGGATAGCCAGAATGGTCTTATCCGTTGAGGCTACAAACACCAGATTTCTACTTAAGTGTTTTGTTGAACTTATCATCAAACTAATACACATATTCCTAATAATACTGGTTCTTCAGTAGATATAACTAACTACAGAGGTATGATTGGCTCACTCCTATATCTGACTGCTAGTAGACCTGATATCATGTATGCTACCTGTCTCTATGCAAGGTTCCAAGATGACCATAGAGAACTTCATCTATTAGCTGTGAAAAGAATTTTTAAGTATATCAAAGGCACCATGAATCTGGGATTATGGTATCCTAGAGATTCATACTTTAAGCTAATTGGATATTCATATGTTGATTTTGCAGGATGCAAAATAGACAAGAAAATCACTTCTGGGAGCTGCCAATTCCTTGGTGGCAGATTGGTTTCTTGGTTCAGCAAGAAATAAAAGTCAATTTCCACATCAACTACAGAAGTAGAATACATTGCTGCAGGAAGCTGTTGTGCTCAAATTCTATGGATGAAGAATTAACTACTGGATTATGGGTCAGACCATTCTTCTATTCCTATATATTGTGATAATCAAAGTGCTATTGCAATGACAGAAAATCCAGTGCATCATTCAATGACTAAGAACATCAGTATCAAATACCATTTCATAAGGGAACATGTGGAAGCTGGTATAGTGGAATTGGTCTTTGTTCCAGCAGATATATTCACCAAGCCTCTCTGTGAAGCTACATTCACAAGATTGGTGAATGAATTGGAAATGATTTCTGGACAATTCTCAAACTCTGATAATTAAGTTTGCTGATATTTTTGAAGCATGGTATCTTATTATTTGTCAGTACTTGTTAGATACTGATTCTTATGCTAAATGTTGATGCCATGATAACATGCAAATTGTGCTAAATGATTTTATGTGAAAAATGCATGTTGAACTACTGATTTTTCTTACATATTTTATTATTAGTTGAACTTGCTTTGACTAATAGTTTATGTCAGTACTTGATAAGTCCTGATATTTATGATTACATGCTGATATTGGTCAAACTTTGATTGACTATTTTTATGAAGGTATTGTTTTAGTCAGTATTTTTATGGAAATTTTTCTTGATTATAGAAGTTTTTGCAATAAGAAGGTTTTGGACCACATTCGTTTAATGCATAACTTTATTCTCGGGATCACATATTTACATGATTACTTTTAAAGTCAATCGTATATTTCCATGTGTCCTATTAAACTGAATATGACTAAGTTAGTGGAGAAAAGTGTTGTATAAAATCAATTTTGATATTATATAATACTTTATTCATCTTCAGTATCTTCTCTCTGCTACTTTACCCTTCGAAAATCGTAAACTCTGAAACCCTAAATACTGTTCATAAAATCTTTCTTAGAAAAATTTACCATGAATTCACCTGCTGCTTCAAAACCATTTAATTATTGTGGTGCAAAGTTTGTGACTAACAACTATTCAGCTATCCTGACTAACGACATGGTGAAAGTTGATTTTCACATTTTTCAGGATTTTCTTAGATCCAGCGAGATTGGGTTTGCTCTCACAGCTCCACCCACAATCTCTGGTGACCAGGTGCTGACTATCTGGAGAACTGGAGTATTTGATGATGGAGGAACCAATGGATCTCCAAGCCTTGTATTTGAATTTGATAATACAACAAGGGTTGTAACTCCTCAAACTGTAAGGGATGCATTGCAGTTGCTTTCTTATACCTCCTACTCGGGACTGGTAGGTGATATTGAGATGAGGAGATTCTTTATTGAGATTGGCTATGACAAGGATTTGGGGAACCTTGGTCAATTAAAAAGGAATGGGATAAGGAAGGAATGGAATTTCTTCTTTGATTACATCACAAAGGCCTTCAACAACAAATCTTCAAATTTTGATGTCTTGCCCATTATGACACAACAAATAGGGTACTCTGTAATTCATGGTTCACAATATGATTATGGTAGAGTAGTTATGTCTTTTATTGGTGATAGGATAACTGTTGATAGAGATATAGTATACTATGCTAGATTCTGTCAGTTGATTTTTAATGTTTGTTTTCCTAATATCCCTATCCCCTCTAGTCAAATAGTGTCAGTGTTTAAGTTGACAAAATGGCTTTTTCTGACTTAATTTCACAAGATGAAAGCGGTTGAATTTAGTTCCTTTGAGGTTACCATTGGTTGCAAGAAACTTGCTTGTAGCAAGACTTCCTGAGACTTATGGTTTGCTTAACAGTCAGAGTGCTAAGCTGCAGGAAATCACCATTGGAAACCCCCTTGTAGCTCACCCCAACACAACAAATCAAACACAAATCCAAACACAAACTCAACCACCAGAACAATCTCAAACAGAAGCCACCTCAGGCGTCTCCCAAAAGACACTTGTTGTAAAAAGAAAGAAAGAATTGGCTAAGAAAGCTACAAATCATGGTGTTGCTAAATCCAAAGATGAAGCATCTCAAGTTGATAATGCTACCTTATCAGAAATTGTTAAGAGGAAACTTGTACTTGCTGGATTAGAATCAGATTCAGATGAGGACAATGCTACCTTATCTTCCAGATTTTCAAATCTTTCATCTGATTATTCTCCAAAACCAGTTGTTCCAACAACTGAAAAAGACACAGCTGCTGATACTGATGTAAATCCCAGACCAAAGAAAAGAAGATTGGTCAAGGCATATTACAATCAACATTTGCTCCAGATTAAACAGGAAACTGTTGAGGAGACACAGAATGCATCAAATCCAAATTCTGACATTCAATCTACTGCTGAGGCGCTTGTAGAACTGTCTGAAACTCCAGTCACGCAGTATCACAAGAGAGCGAGGGTAGTCTCTCATGAGCAAGGAGAAGCTAGTGTCAAGAGGCTGCAAGGGAAATAACTTTTCTCTGGATCAAGCACACAAGAACCTGTATCTCAAAGGGGTACGGAAACTACATCTCCTGATCTAATCACACAAGAACCTGCACCTCAAAGTGGTGCAACAGATATTGAAGAACTAGAGCCTCTTAATGAAACTACAATTATGGAGAAGAGTACACAAGAACCTGGTTGTCAAAGTCAACCAGCAACTCCTGATTCTCCAGCTACACAAGAACCATTGCATCAAAGTTGCAATGCAAGCCTTATTACTACCGTAGTGACTCTTATTATTGATGTTGAAGGCAGAGTTCATCCGTCTCAACAGTCTAATGATATTTTATCAATACCACAACTAAATGTTCGCATGGAATCTGCATCTTCAGATTCACAAGGTATAAATAATGTTATTACTTTATCAGCATTTATTTTAAATACTGATCTAGTTCTTTCAGCATTTATTATATTTTTCATGATATAAATCATGTTGGCATAAAAACTACTAGACCTTTTTTTATGGACTACCTCTAGTTGTATGACCACATATCACCCTTCTTTAGCCACCTCTTATTTCTGTAGGACGGTCTTTCTGAGCCTTTTTCTGTGAGATGTGTGAAAAGATTGAGAGAAAAACAGAATTTAAGAGAGGCAGGATCCTTTCTGGCAAAAGGAGAGGTAGATGAGAGATAGGATTTAGTAATCCTTGTGAGGACGCTCTGACTATTAAAAGTCATGAGATGTGTCGTGTGAGGAATAGTGAGACTACTTTAAAAGAATAGAGAGATTAAGTTTTTATTTGCTATATGTTTGCAGGTGCTCAGAGTTCTAAAGAAACAGATGCTGAACAGCAGTCTGTTGAACATCAAAAAAAACTCTGCTACACCAAAGGCTATTAATTTCCCTGCAAGTCTAAGTACTGATACTTTCTTCGAGTCCATACATTCTTCTATTCCACCACATAGTTCAATCCCTGTTTTTGTTGAAAAATAGTCCATTTATTCTTCTTTACCATCATCTGAGAAAATCCCTGTTGTTGCTGAAGATGTAGTAGCACAACGGTCCATTTATAAAGTTTTATCCATTTCAAAATCACCACAGCATGTTACAAGAACTGAAGTTCTGGAAGATAATCTCGAAGCTCCAATTCATTTATCTGCAATACTTGAAGATGTGGAGTTAATTGTTAAAGGTGTGGAAGCTTCTGAAACTACTGGATCACATATTGCACCAATTTTTCATTCAAATCTTCATGCTGAATCTGGTGATGAAGTTCAGCAATTAGTGCAAAATCCGGTTATTGTTGAAGAATCTAATGATGGTGAAGAACCTAATGTTTCTAATGCTATTATAGATTCTAAGGATGATCTATTCTTCCCTGAAGATATTATGCATGTGAGACAACAGAAACTGAAAGAGTTAGATGCTACAAAAGAAAAGGATTATTCTGATAATCTCTGCAATGCTCATTGGAAAGATAATAAATATCCTATTTACAGAACACAAGTTGTTGCACATCTGGAAACAGCAGAATAGAAGATTACAAATCTTAATATGCTGAATCATCTGAAAGCATCAACTTTAGTTTTCAGATCCTCACACACAGCTCATAAAGCAACTACTACTCAAATCAATCAGATTAAAGAATCTTTGATTGCTTCAAAGATGACTACTCATCAGAAAATTCAAAAACAAATTTCACCAATAGTTGCCAGACAAACTACAATTGAAGCCAGTCAAGCTAGATTGGAAGCTAAGCAAGATCAAATGTCTGCTCAATTTACAGAAGTACATAATTCAATGAAGCTTATTCTTTCTCTACTGCTTGGTGATGATGCCAAAAGAGGGAGAATATTATTAAATCTAAATGCAAACATTTGTTATTGACAAGTACTGATGCTGAAAACTCTGATGGAGGTAATAAGGGGGAACAGAAGGATGACAAAATGAGAAAATAAAAGAAGAAAAAGAAGAGTTGAAGATTTAACATTGCTGATGAAGACCAAGGTATTCTGGAGATAGAAGCTGGTGCTGAAGCAAGTCAATTTCTTCAATCTCTGAAAGACAACTCTATTCTACAAGGATCCAAAGATTCAATTATTTGACTCTGAGGAGAGTAGAAGAATATTTGCAAAAGAAAATTTTGGAGTTGATCTTGAACAACTAAGGCAAATGGAGGAAGACTTCAAAAAATTCCATGAAGACAGCAAATGCTGACATTGCTGATATTTCTCAAGTACTTTATGAAGATGATCCTTCTAATAGACCAACCAGAGGTATAGTTATAAGGAAAATCAGTCAAGCAGAAGATCTCAGATCATAAATTACAATAACTGCTGACTTGAAGCTTAAAGGAAAAGAGAAGATAGGAGAGAAGTCAAAGATTTCAAAGTTTAAAGCCAAAGTTGTTGAAAAGAAGAAGAAGGAAGATTATTGAAGCATTCTAAGCTGAGGAAGTGGAATTAACCTCTGACATTGCTCAAGTTAAATAAGCAGTTCAGGATGAAGAGTAAAATCTGATATTCACTGAAGCAAGATTGAATATGCATACTTGATTCCTGCATTTAGATAGTTTTGACATCATCAATTGGAACTTGTCCGATTTTCCATAATGAAAAAGTTGGGGGAGATTGTTAGGAGCAATTGATGTTATGAAACAGAAACTATCAGAAGCATCGACGAATGATAATATATCGACGGATGATAATACATTGACGGATGATGACTACAAGCATCGACGGATGATGATTGCATGACGGATGATGATGACATCGACGGATGTTGATAATCGACGGATAATGATATCAGTGGATGATGATGTCAATGGATGATGAAATCAGTATTCGTCACATTAGTTGATTTTTGAGGAGGAAAAGGAAACAGGAACTCAAGTCGGTGAAGGACTTTATCTCAGAAGCAATTGTATAGGTTTTCTTGTTGTTAATAGAATAAGATTCCTTATACATTGGTAGTTGTGCTCTATATAAAGCACATATTAGGTTCATGCTATATGCATTGCAACATTTTTATATATTTCACATAACCTAACAGCTCTCAAGGATATTTATTCATCCTTTCGAGAGAGTACGATTGTAATAAGTTTTTATCAGTTTATAGAAAAACTGTTGATTATGTTGAAACTTTGTCGAATTGATTGAATTAACTGTATTCACCCCCCCCCCTCTACAGTTGATTAAGGGCCTAACAAATGACTTGTTCATTGAATCACTTAAAATCTTCTTCTCAACAACAGGGCGCACCTCCCTCTTCTTATGAGGACGCGCCTTCAATATTCACAGAATGTATTCAACCAATAATCCTTCAACCAACCAATACACAGGGCGCGCCTTCCCTGACAGAAAGGAAACTCTCCTTGTCTTCTCCTTAATTTTAGGCATACATATCTCAACTTTGACCACTTTATCCGGTTTTGACCTGAATAATGTTTATACCAATTTTTGGGCATAACAATTATCAATAATACAATCAATCTCACCAAACAGTATTCACTCAAGTGATACTTAAGTCAAACAATACTCAAGTATACATTAAAACAATAACATGATTATGTATATATAGCCATCACAAACTTGACCACCAAGACTAATAATCCAATCTCATTAAAATAATAATAGTCTACTCATACAATTATTACCCAACTTAATTATGATAATAATTGTCTACCCATATAATTATTACCTAATCCAATTATATTTTCTATCACCAAGCCCATACTATCTGTTGAGTTTAACCCCACTAGTACCCACTTACGAGTTTTTTTCTGGATCATTACTCATTTTTTTCAAATTTTTTCTACTAAAACCGAGTTTTCACGAGTAATTCGAGTTTTGTCCGAGTTTGACTGTCTATACCAAAATCGGATCGGAAATAGGTCCGAGTACTCCCCGAGTACTCGTCCGAATACTCCCGATTTTTAGAAAACTGATTTTTCTAGTGTGTGTCCATATATACAATTTAAGCGCGGTGTCTGATGAGTATAACTTATTTTAATCGGTGAAATTTTTGTAAATGCATGGAGTTCATTATTATTAATAAATATGAATCACTTAAAATAAACTAAAATTACAAGATTTCGTGTGTAGCACGTAAACATGAGCCCATACTAAAAAAATATAAAATCATACCGCGATTCTGATCAACCATTTCCATTTCCCAATACCTAGTGAATTTATAATATGTCTTAATGATTAATATCGAGTACGGATTTGTGTTCCTGCTCGGAATGAAAGAAAAGAAAAATAACCCATAACAGAATTTTGCGCTTGATTGGAGAATTAATGTGGCTTTAAATCATGATTATAAAATTGACTAATTTTTAAAAATTACCGATAAATTATTTAAAAATATTTAATTAATTCGATAATATATCAATAAATATGCCAATTCTTGAAAAATTGCTGACAAATAATAAATAGAAAATTTAATCAATTAATTTCTATTTCCGAAATCAGCAACCATTCTTAAAATACATTTCCAGGATTAGGGGTGTTCACGAATTATTTCGGTCCGGATTCTCTTTTTTTTTTCGAATCGAACCGGTACAAACGGTTTTTCGAAAATCAAAACCAAACCAGACTGGTTAAACGCCGAGACCAAACCAAACCAGATCATAAAATAACGGATTGGTTCGGATCCGAACCACGATTTGAACATAATCATTTACTTTTATTCTGTTTTTGTTAAATTTACAATGAAACAGTTATTTAAGTAAATGTAATATAAAATTTATTATATATCAGTATTATATATTTAATATAAGTACTATGATATATATAATATATATTTATAAATAGGGTCTTGCTCCAATAAGAACCCTACTGTTATGAAATATGAGATCTAATCATATCCACTAATTTAAATACATCATATTCATCTCCCACCATTCATTTAATATTTAATATTTTAATATTTCAATATTTCGTCATCTTTTATCTGATTCAACCACCCAACAACCTGTTAGTGTAGGTGCCCTAGAGGCAATACATTATTCTCTTAAATCTTTATGTCAGTTGATCATTCAATAAATGTATTTATTATGACCTTAATTACTGCGATATTTTGTTAACATAATAAATGTCCTTAGAATCATGATACACATTGTATAGTTTAAGTACATGACTTGAACTTGAGATTATATAATATATCATATTCTTAAAGGTCCCTAGTCGAGTATTATTATATAGGACAATAATTATACATAGATAGACTAGTATGTTGTTTAACAAGATAACCACATCTCATTGGTTATAAGTATGGGGATACTAAAGTCAATACATAGGTATATGTGAGAGTACATGGTACTGGACAGACCCACAGTGAGATTCTTCATGTTTAATAAAGTCATAAGAAAACTCACAGTGATAATGGTGTAACGATCCTTTGACTTGAAATCATTATATTTCTATACGAGGATTAATATACTTTAACTACATTAAAAGTTACTTTTGATCGGGTGATGATAAAAATGGACATCGGGTATATCATGAGTCATATGAGAAATATGAATGATAGATAAAGGATTTAACCCTCCTATAATTAGGAGAGATATTATTGGCCTCTTGATTAAGTGAGATTATAAAAAGCATGGTCATGCTCAAATAATGATTTGTCTTGATAGTCTACTCATGGATCAAGTAAACCCGGATTAAATGTTGAAGAGGATGACTAAATACATGCCTCGAGTATAATCTATAATATGTATGGTTAAAGGGATTATATTACACGAAAAATATTAATCACGAAAGGTTTTATCTAATCACGGTTTAATTATTATTTAATTGGGTAACAATGATGTATTACTAGATACCGCTCATTGTTTATAATTTTATTAGAGAATAAAATTATTGTCAATTAAATAATAGCCTATAGGGTCACACAAATAGAGCACTTAATGGAATAGTTAATTTAAATTATGGATTTAAATTAATTGATGATTATTTGAATTTTATTATAATTAAGTAAGACTTAATTGAGATAATATAAATTCGAATTAAAGGGAATGTTTTTGCCCATAATAATTAAGTATGACTTAGTTATTAATTAAATAATAGAAATTCGTTTTTATTATTTAATCCTATACCTACTAGGGTTGGGCTTTGCTGTTATCGGCCTTTTAATCAGTCATTATAAACAGATAATGATAGGTTAAAAAGGTAAGTACGTTTTGGAGAAAACCCTAGCGGCAAAGAGAGGCAGAGGCAATTTGGATCGTCAAGAAGGAGGCTAGTACATCCATTCCGTAGTCAAGTTCGTGAGACGTACTTGGAGGTGCTCGTGTGGATACCATAGAGGTGTTTCTCCGAGAGGTAGACACAAAGCGTGATAGTTAGGATCTCCGTTGAGTCCGTGAAAGTCAAGCTCTTGAAAGGTATGATTCGTTATCTCCATAATCTGCCCACAATTATACATGGATCATGTCTTTGGGTTTCGAATTATTTTGTTTTATTTACGTTTATCCGCTGAATTTTATGCATTGGAACCCAACACAACCACCATCACATCCGGCGTCCACCATTTCCGTCCACCACCATCTCCGGATGCTACCAGAAAATCACCATCATCAAATCAAAAATCACCACCGGAAAATGAAAAATCACCACCAGAAAACGAAAAATCACTTCCGACAATCAAAAATCACCAGATTCAACTATTATCTTTTCCCATAAGAGCCGATCATGGTCACCAATTCCGACCCCTATATCAACATAATCACTGCAACATCATCATTAATCATCACTAATCACTACCAATGCACACAAAAAATATATTATTAAACACAACATCACATCATGTTCATCACTACCACACACCAAATCTGAGTTAGGTCCATCATAATTTCGTCGGAGAAAATCAAATCAAAATTCAAGATCTGAGAGCTAGCAGGGTGTTAGATATATTTGATAATGTCATGACTAATGTGATTTATGTTTAGTTTACAGATCTCACTTAAACAGGACAAATCAGTACTTAACTGAAATCAGCACTTATACTGAAGTCAGAACTTAAGTCATCGGTACTTAAGGTTCAGAAGATATTTATCAGAAGATAATATCAGGACTTAAAGGAAACGTTCAGATAAGGAAGGCAGCTGATTCACAGGAAGAGAAGATCGAGACAAACATAAGAAGAGATATGCATGAAGAAGGAATTCTATGAAGAATAGAATACTTGGAAGAAAAGATATCTGATTGATATAATTTAGGAAGCAAAATTATATTCCATATCAATTAGTGATTATCTTGTAACTGTGTAGTATATAAACACAGACATAGGGTTTACACTATAAGTGTTATCACAATCGAGAAGATTATTCATTGTAACCCTAGCAGCTCTCGTGATATTTGTTCATCACTGAGAGAGAACAGTTCCATACTATAACAGAGTTTATTGTTTTGAATAAAGTTTGTTTTCTGTTACTTGAGTTATTAAAGTTTGATTTGATTGTGCTATACACTGTATTCACCCCCCTCTACAGTGTGTGTGACCTAACAAGTGGTATCAGAGCCTATCTATTAACACACAAACAGTTTAAGATCCAAAAATAATCATGTCTAAAGTAGAAACTCCAACTAAGCCCACCAAAGCTGAAGAACCTCCAAAGACACAAATTCAAAGCCGATATGAGACTATTAGAGTTCCCATATTGAGACCATCTGAATATGCCATATGGAAGGTGAGGATGACCATGTTTCTGGAAGCTACAGATCCAGAATATCTTGATAGAATCAAGGAAGGGCCTCACAAACCAACCAAGCTCGCAGTTGCAGTTGCAGGTGAAGCAGCAAAGTCTGTACCAAAGGAGAAGAGTGATTACACTGCTGAAGATATCGCATCAACTGCTAAGGATGCTAAGGTACGATACTTACTGCATAGGGCTATTGATAATGTAATGTCAAATAGGGTAATAAACTGCAAGACTGCAAAGGAGATATGGGATGCCTTGGAAACAAGATGTCAGGGAACGGATATGATTAAGAAGAACAGGAAGACAATACTCACTCAAGAGTATGAACACTTTGACTCAAAGGCTAATGAGTCATTGACTGATTTATATGATAGATTTGTCAAACTCTTGAATGATTTGTCACTGGTTAATAAGGAGTATGATCTTGAAGATTCAAACCTTAAATTCCTGTTAGCTCTTCCTGAATGCTGGGATTTGAAGGCAACAACAATAAGAGACAACTATAATCTTGATGAAACAACTCTTGATGAAATTTATGGAATGCTCAAGACTCATAAACTTGAGATGGAACAAAGAAGCAAGAGGAAAGGAGGAAAGTAAAGGACAGTTGCTCTTAAGGCTGAAGAAGAATCCCCCAAGGCAGCTACCTCAAGGAAAGACAAGGGTAAAGCTCTCTTCACAAAGTCTGATACTGAGTCATCAAGTTCTGAAAGTGATGATGACTCAGAATCTGAAAGCTTGCCTGAGACGGATGTTGATGAAGAGATGATGAAGCTGTGTGCTCTTATGGTGAAAGGAATCACAAAGATTGCATACAAAAAGTTCGGGAAGGGAAAGAAGTTTTCCAGGAAAGGCGCAAGTTCTAATAAGAAGAATTTCAGAAAATCTGAGAGCAGAGGAGGAAAGTCTGACAGAGGAGATTATACAAATGTCAAATGCTACAACTGTGGCGAGAAAGGCCACATATCTCCTGATTGCAAGAAAGTGAAGAGTGACAAAGGCGAGGCTCTTGTCACAAAGAAGAAAAGCTGGACAGACACCCCAGATTCTGAAAGTGAGGAGAATTATGCCGTGATGGCAAATGCTGAATAGGCAAGTGCTGAAAGCAGTTCTGAAGCTGCTGAATTAAAGGTACCTCAAACTACTTATGCCTTTCATACTGATGATATTAATGAGTTGAGAAGATATCTTAAAACCATGTTCATTAGTTATAGAGATCAAACTTTAACATGTGAAAGATTAACTTCTGAAAATCTTGCTTGCAAAAAGAGGAATGATTATTTGGAAAAAGAGTTAGTCATGTTCCATCAAACTCAGAAAGATAGAGATGATGCTTTCTATGTTAGGGATGAAGTACTTAAAATGAATGAATCTCTAAAAGCTGAGTTAGAAAAGGAAAGAGAGATTATCAGGACTTGGACTAACTCTGGCAGAACAACTCAGAATTTGTTAAGTAGTGAAAACTGGAAAGAGGGCTTAGGTTATGGAGAGGATAAGAATGATAAAGGAACTGTAGATATTAAGCCTATAGTTGTTAATCAAAAATCTAAGTTAAAGCCTGTTAAGTTTGTAGTTGTAAAGTCTGATAATGAGAAATCAGAAGTTAAAAAGTAATTAACTTCTGATAAACTAAAACATGAAAAGACAACTGAAGTAAACGTAGGCTTAATGACTAAGAAGCAGCTTAAGCATAAGCTGAAAGACGTTAAGAATGCAAACAAGGTAAAGTCACCTAGGAGAAATAGGAATGGAAAGGAAGGTGTGAATAAAAGTAATAATTATAAGCCTGTTCCTGATGCTCCTAGGAAAACGTGTCATAATTGTGGAAGTTCTAACCATCTGGTTTCTTTTTGCAGGAAGAATAAGAACATAAACTCCTTACCTTCAAAGTCAGGAGTTAAGAGTCAGTCTGTTAGATATAAGCCACAAAATCCTTGTTTTCATTATGGTAGATTATGGCATTCCATTTATACTTGTAAGGAATATCATAGTTTGTACTATGATTATTATCAAATAAAACATTCTTTAAAGAAAGTTACCATTGTTCCTTCTAGTATAAGTTCTGATTCAAAGTTTGATAGTGTAAATTCTGATAAGAAAAATGTTAACATAAACTCTAATGCTAAATCCGCTGCAAATGTTGACAAACTTAATAAGGCCAAAGGATCCAAGCATGTCTGGGTCCTTAAACCTAATCATTAGTGGTCTTTGTGATTGCATGGCAACAGGAAAAACATCCTAGTTCTGGACAGTGGATGTTCAGGATATATGATTGGAAATAAAGCCCTGCTATCAGACTTTATGGAGAAGGCTGGCCCAAGTGTTTCTTATGGAGATGGCAACATTGGAAAAACATTGGGATATGGCAATATCAATCTTGGGAATGTCATCATTAAAGAAGTAGCTCTGGTCTCAGGACTTAAACACAATCTGCTGAGTGTTAGTCAAATCTGTGACAGAGGTTATCATGTGGATTTCTTTGAAGAACACTGTGAAGTTGTAAGTAAATCTACAGGCAAAGTTGTTCTGAAAGGATACAGGCGTGGTAACATCTATGAAGCCAAGCTTTCAACAAGTACTGATGGTTCTGCAATCTGTCTGATGAGTAGAGCATCATTTGAAGAAAGCTGGAATTGGCACAAGAAACTCTCTCATTTAAATTTCAACAATATAAATGAGTTGGTCAAGAAAGATCTTGTGAGAGGACTGCCAAAGTCAGTATTTGCTCCTGATGGCCTTTGTGATTCTTGTCAGAAGGCAAAACAAAGGAAATCTTCATTCAAGAGCAAGACTGAATCATCAATTCTTGAGCCTTATCACCTACTACATGTTGATCTATTTGGTCCAGTAAATGTCATGTCTATTGCAAAGAAGAAATATGTTATGGTCATAGTGGATGAGTTCACCAGATACACATGGGTGTATTTCTTGCACACAAAAAGTGAAACCTCTTTTGATTGATCATGTCAAGCAACTGGATAAATTGGTCAAAGACTCGTGAAGATAATAAGAAGTGATAATGGTACTGAGTTCAAGAATTTGATAATGGAAGAGTTCTACAAAAACCATGGAATCAAGCAAGAATTCTCTGCTCCTGGAACTCCACAGCAAAATGGAGTTGTTGAAAGAAAGAATAGAACTCTTATGAAGCTGCACGAACAATGCTTGATGAAGCAAAACTTCCAACCTATTCTGGGCTGAAGTTGTGCAGACTGCTTATTTTACTTAGAATGCAACACTAATTAACAAGCATGGAAAGACACCATATGAGATGGTAAAGAAAAAGAAGCCAAATCTGAAGTATTTTCACGTATTTGGATGCAAGTGCTTTGTTCTTAAGACTCATCCTGAACAGCTATCCAAATTTGATTTAAAAGCTGATGAAGGAATTTTTGTTGGGTATCCACTTTCCACAAAAGCCTTCAGAGTCTATAACTTGAGAACAAGAGTGGTCATGGAATCTATCAATGTCTCCTTTGATGATAAGAAGGTTACTGGGCTTGAAGACTTCAATGATCATGAGCAGCTGAGATTTGAAAATGAAGACTTAAATTCTGATACTGAAAATCCTGACAGTCTAAATCCTGATACTGCAAGCTCTGATGGATTAAACTCTGATGTTATTGAAACTGTGGTGACTACGCCAAAGGAAGATGCACCTATGCAGGGGGAGCATACTCAAGATATAACCACATCTCAAGAAGCATCAGAACATACATCTGGCTCTTCAAGTCCTGATTCGTCAAGTTCTGATAAGCCAAGTTCTGATAGTTTCTGAAAATCTAAATTCTGAAGAATCCAACTCAGAGAGCATAGTTTCAAGGGGAGCATCAAAAAATGTTAATGAAGACAGCATGGATCATGGGTGAGCATCCAGTTCTAGAGAAAACCTTCCATCTGCAAGGAAGTGGACTAAATCACATACACCTGGTTTGATAATTGGAAATCCTGATGGCAGGTGTCAGAACTAGAACAGCTACTTTCAAGTGAATGTCTTTACAATTCTTTTCTTTCTCAGACTGAGCCAAAGAAAGTGGAAGAAGCTCTTCAAGATGTGATTGGGTGCAAGCAATGCAGGAAGAGTTAAATGAATTTGAAAGAAACAAAGTCTGGACCCTAGTGCCAAGACCAAAGAACAGATTTGTTGTTGGTACAAAATGGGTATTCAGAAATAAAACTGATAGTGATGGCATAATTACAAGGAATAAGGCAAGGCTGGTTGTAAAAGGATATTCTCAACAGGAGGGAATTGATTATGATTAAACATTTGCACCAGTTTGCTAGATTGGAAGCCATAAGGATATTTTTGGCTTATGCTGCTCACAAAAAGTTTACTGTCTTTCAATGGATGTGAAAAGTGCTTTTCTCAATGGAGAATTGGAGGAAGAAGTATATGTTGAACAACCTCCAGGCTTTGTAGATTCCAAATATCCAGATTATGTCTACAGGCTTGATAAAGCACTTTATGGACTTAAGCAAGCTCCAAGAGCATGATATGAGACTTTAGCTCAGTTTCTTCTGGAAAGTGGATTTAACAGAGGAACTATAGTAAATACTATTCTACCTCAACCATGGAAAGGACTTACTTTCTGGTTCAGATATATATTGATGATATCATCTTTGGTTATACAAAGCACAGACTTTGCAAGAAGTTTTGCCAAACTGATGCAGTCAAGGTATCAAATGAGTATGATGGGGGAACTTAGCTATTTTCTGGGCCTTCAAGTCAAGCAGAATGAAGAAGGCACTTTTATTTGTCAAACTAAGTACACCGGAAATTTACTGAAGAAATTTGGAATGCAAGATTGTTCAAGTGCATCCACTCCCATGGCCACTGCAAACAAAACTGGATAATGATACTGGTAAATCAGTAGATATTACTGATTACAGAGGTATGATTGGCTCTCTACTCTATCTAACTTCTAGCCGACCTGATATCATGTATGCTACATGTCTTTGTACAAGATTTCAAGCAGATCCAAGAGAACCTCACTTAACAGCTGTGAAAAGAATTTTCAAGTATCTTAAGGGAACAGCTGATCTGGGATTATGGTATCCCAGAGAATCAGATTTTAAACTAATAGGTTACTCAATCA